>NC_088353.1:14268333-14637500 GCF_036884655.1 Musa acuminata AAA Group | reverse complement strand
CTAAGGCTTTTTTGGTTTTTAACAAAAGAACATTAGTAATAGAAGAGCCTATTCATGTAGTTTTTAATGCAATTTCTAATTTAAAGAAAAATGATTTTGTTGATGATCTTGGTTTTGATAATTTGAATTTAAATGAACCCCCTCCTCAAAATAGCAACTTGGATGCACCTTCTTCCAAAATTTCCTTACCCAAGGATTGGAAGTATATAGATGCTCATCCCAAGGAGCTAATTATAGGAGATACATCAAAAGGGGTTCAAACTCGTTTATCTTTCAAGAATTTTTGTGCTAATGCCGCCGTCCTTTCTCAAATTGAGCCTAAATTCATTGACGAGGCCATAAAAGATGAGTTTTGGGTTATTGCAATGCAAGAGGAATTGAATAAATTTGAGAGGAATAAGGTATGGAAGCTTATTCCTAGACCTAGTGACCATTTAGTCATTGGTACTAAATGGGTCTTTAGAAACAAGCAAGACGCAAATGGTATCGTGGTTAGAAACAAGGCTAGATTAGTGGCCAAAGGTTTCAACCAATAAGAAGGTATCGATTACGAAGAAACCTTCGCTCCCGTGGCTCGATTAGAAGCCATAAGGATGTCCTTGCCTATGCTAGTAGTAATAATTTTAAACTATTTCAAATGGATGTCAAAAGTGCTTTCTTGAATGGTTTTATTTCCGAAGAAGTATATGTCGAACAACCTCCCGGATTTGAAAATTCTCTTCTTCCTAACCATGTATTCAAATTGACTAAGGCCCTCTATGGCTTGAAACAAGCTCCTAGAGCTTGGTATGAAAGGCTTAGTTCCTTTCTTATTTTAAATAAATTTACTAAAGGCAAGGTTGATACTACATTGTTTATTAAATATTTTGAAAATAATTTTCTTATTGTGCAAATTTATGTTGACGATATTATTTTTAGCTCTTCGGATGAATCACTATGTGAATCATTTGCCAAATGTATGAGTCATGAATTTGAAATGAGTTTAATGGGTGAATTAACTTTCTTTTTGAGATTACAAATCAAACAACTTAGTGATGGTATATTTCTTAACCAATGTAAATATACATTAGAATTGTTAAAACGATTTAACATGGATAATTCAAAAGCAATAAACACCCCTATGAGTACTGCGACTAAGTTAGATATGCATGAAAATAGTGAAAATTTTGATCAAAAAACATATAGGGGAATGATAGGTAGTCTACTCTGCGTCACCGCGACTAGACCGGATATTATGTTTAGTGTAGGACTTTGCGCTAGGTTTCACTCAAATCCTAAATTATCTCATCTTAAAAGTGTTAAAAGAATATTTAGGTATCTCAAAGGAACTCCAAATCTAGGACTGTGGTATCCAAAATCTGAAAAATTTGATTTAATAGCTTATGTAGATGCCGATTTTGGCGGATGCAGGATAGATAGAAAAAGTACATCTGGAACATGCCAATTTTTAGGACATGCACTTGTTTCTTGGACTTCCAAGAAACAAAATTCAGTTGCACTATCTACGGCGGAAGCCGAATACACTGCTGCAAGTGCATGCTATGCACAAGTTGTTTAGATGAAAAATACATTAGAAGACTATGGAATTCACTTTAAAAACATTCCCATAAAATGTGATAATACTAGTGCCATATGTCTTACTAAAAATCCAATTCAGCACTCTAGAACTAAGCACATCGAGTTAGGCATCATTTCATACGCGATCATGTCCTTAATGATGATGTTGTTCTAGAATTCATTGACACAAAGCATCAATTAGCAGATATATTTACAAAAGCTTTGAATGAAGACCAATTTGAATTCTTTAGAAGGGAATTAGGTATGTTAAATTGTCCCTAAGAATAAACTTGTTTGAATGGATTTTTCGTAAAGTTTTTCATTCTCTCTCTGTTCCTCGGTGAATCTAATCCTTCTCTTTCGATTCTAAATGACTTGTTAAATTATCTTATCCTATCTTGAGTCAAACACCGCTCCCATTTGATCAAGATTAATAATTTTATGATATTTTGAGTCTCGAAATTGATTTTGATGGCTTGATTATGAGTTTCAAGTTGACGAATTGAATTTGAATGGATTTGTATTCGAATTATGATCTTGACTTATTGGAGTTACTACTTGAAATTTTTTTCTTATCCCAATCTCTTCTTTGTACATCTACAATTTTTGTTATTTATAGAAAGAAGAGATTTGATAATAAGGATGAATGCTGAATTTTCCTTTAAGATAAACTTTGCGTAAATATTTTAGCATACTTAATTTTGAATGATAAAATCTTTGTATGATCAATGATAATATAGATGAATGATGTATGATTAATGATAAAATCTTTGTATGACAAATTATGTGCTTCAAGTCTCATTCCCTTTTTATTGATGACAAAGGGGGAGAAAAGTGATGACTTGTATCATTTTAATAGCATGACTTATATAAATTGCAAAAGCTTGTGTGATATGAATGTATTATATGCCTTGCAAAATCCTTGAGAATATCGCAAGATCGATTGATCATATTGAAAGCATGCTTTACATTTATATCATGAAATTCATGTTGAAAATCTTTATCTCCTGCCGTAGTAAAAATTGTCTCTTATCATTCGACTTGAAAATGATTTTCATCGAAGTTTTATATTTACTATTGCTTAATGAGAATAACGATAAGTTCTACGGTTAGAACTTATCGATTTATGCTTGAATTCAATGGAAGAAATTCAAGTGTTTCATCTTATCATAATATGGCATATAGATAGGGGGAGTTATGTTTAACTCCGTCATCAATCGATTGTCATCATCAAAAAGGGGGAGATTGTTGAATCTCGGATTTTGATGATAAAATCAATTGATGGGTTAATTGATCTAATCCATATTATTGAGTTAAGTGTGCAGGAGTAACTACGATAACCAGAAAACACAAAGCAAGAATACCGGAGTCAAGTTCGATGGACGTTTAAGAGTCCGAAGAATCGTCGGAGATGCTGCCGGAACCAACCGAGAAGAAATCGGGAACCTATCAGAATTTTCAGAAGTTCGCCGAAGAGATCGTTGGAGGTTCACGGAGATCACCGAGAAGGCTCGGCTACTCGTTAAAGTCATCACAAGTTCGGGAGCTTGCTGGGAGTCTGTGGGAAGAAGTTCGTCGGAAAGCTCGCCGGAACAAGACTCGACGTTAGCGGTTGAAAACTTGCTTAGGATATGTTTTGTTATGTAGTTCACTTGTAATTAGGATTAGGATTAAGAGATAATCCTATATCCTGGTTAGGGGCCAACTGGGTCCAAAATTAGACTTGGTTTGGGCTAAATTTGAAGCCCAACAAGTGAACCGAAGGGTCTGGCAGTGGCACCGCCAGACTGGGCGGTGGCACCGCCCAGCATTGTCAATGTCTGACAGTGACAGGCGGTGGCACCGCCAGCATCGGGAACCCAAAGAGAATTCAAATTTTGGAGCCCAAATTTGAATCCTCTTGAGGCCTATAAATACCCCTCAAATCTCAGCTGAGATGACAACTTTTTGAGCAGCAATTGTTTGAGAGAAAGGCCTTAGAAAAGTCTTAGCTAGTCTTGTTTTCAATTTGCTAGTGTTCACCTCCTTCTTTTTTGCTAAAAATCTGTAAGAGAGTGAACCGCTTGTAAACAGTTGTAAGAGGGGTATTCACCCTTCCCTTTCAAGAGATTTGCTAGTGGAAGGTGGGAGCCCCATCGAAGAGGGGCCTCGCAAGTGGATGTAGGTCACTTGACCGAACCACTTTAAAAACGGCGTAATCTCTGGTTTGCATTTCATTACTGCTATTTACATTACTGCAAACCTTCTTACTTGCTCTATTTCCTCATTACATTTGCTGCACAACTTTGCGAATACGCTTTCAAGTTAAGCACTTCCGATTCCGAGTTTTATCGTGCGAAAGATTTATCGAAACCAACGTTTTAAGCCGCTGCACTAATTCACCCCACCCCTCTTAGTGCCGCTCCGATCCTAACATATATATATATATATGTATATATACATATGTATGTATATATACATATGTATGTATATATACATGTATATTGTTAGGATTAGGGTTGGCACTAAGAGGTGGGGTGAATTAGTGCAGTGGATAAAAACGTCAACTTAGTCAAATCTCTAGTACGATAAAAACCGTTTATGATGTAAAACCGATTTCGGAAACTTAACTTGAAAGCATACAGAAATGTATTGAAGGCAGTAAGCTATTGAAGGGGTTTGCAGTAAGGTAATAGCAGGAAATAAAATGCAATCCAGAGAAGACGGGAGTTTATAGTGGTTCGGTCAATCGTGACCTATATCCACTCCTCTGATTCCTCTTCCGTGGAGGCCACCAGCATCCACTACCGATCTTCCTTTACTAGGAGAAGATCAACCTCCTTCTTACACCTATCTTCTCCTTTTACCGGGTTTAGTAGACAACCCTTACAAGCACTCAGTCTCCTCTCTAAATAGAATTCTAACACTTAGAATTTAGAGGAGGGAAATTCTAGAGATTGTAGCAGTGTTTTCTCTCTTTTAATCTCTCTGTGTTTGTGTGCTTTAACCAGGGATGGGAGGGGTATTTATAGGCTTCAAGTTGATTCAAACTTGAAGCCTAAAAACATCTCATCCTGGGTTCCCGAGGCACGAGCGGTACCACCGCCCAATGTAAATTTGATTGACACTGTCCTGGGTGGTACCACTGCCAAGGTTTGATGGTACCACCTCTTGGGGCAGAGTGCTAGGTGGTACCACTACCCAGACTAGCGGTACCACCACCTGGCACCCTACTAGGGGCGGTGCAATAGCCCAAACTGGCGGTACCATCACCTGACATAGCCTCGAAGACTGTGTCATGACGGTGAGTCTTCTTGGGGCACTATTTGGGCTTCTTATTGGGCCCAACACAGTGATTACATGGGCTTAGCTGGACCCTAATTGGGTTGGCCCAAATCTAATCCCAATTACATGCTAACTACGATTCCTAAGAAACATTCTAATCTAAACAGATCCCTATGTCAATTCTTCCGGCGAGCTTCCGGCGATCTTCCGGTGAACCTCCGACGAACTCTCGGCAATGTTTCGGCGGACTCCCAGCAAGCTCCTAGACTTCACGACAATCTTCTTGGTGAGTACCGACGAGCTTCTCTAGCAAGCTCCGCGACTTCTTGGCTGGTTCCCGCAGAACTTTCGACGAACGTCCAGACTTCCGACGAACTCTCGAACTCCCAACGTGATCTCGATCTTAACTTCGAGACTTCATTTTGCTTCATGTCTTGCTATCATAGTTAATCCTGCACATGTAAAACACATTTCGATCTAGATAATTAATCCTAAGCATCTAATCAAGTTGTCCAACATGTCATTGGTCTCTCGACGCTTCGTCCGATTCTTCGGCTCATCGTCCTCTCTTGCGACCTATTGCCCAATCGGCCAGTTGACTCTGCAAATCCGATATCCTTGGTGCAATCTCCGCTCTTCTTGGCCCGATGCTTGAATCCATGGCCCGAAGCTTTCTATCGATACGTCGATCGATCCACTAGTCCGACGTCCAATCTTCTGACATGTTCCTCCGGCCCAATATGATTTTTCTTACTTTAATTGTCTCATCCTAATCAAAGCATCCTGCATCACTCAAAACGTAGATTAAAACGTAAAAACATATTGATTGGTTTCATCATCAAAATCTGAGATTCAACAATCTCCCCCTTTTTTATGATGACAACCAATCGACGACGGAGTTAACCTTAACTCCCGTAGTTTAAATAAACTCCCCCTATCAATATGCCATATTGATAGAAACTCTTGGATTCAAAAATCGAAGTAACATGTCATGATCAAATCATGACATACCAACAACATACTTCTCCCCTTTTGTCATCAACAAAAAGGAGAAGTACCATAATCATGTGTTTGTTATATGAGTTCAACAAATTGCATGAAAAACATAATCTCCATTTTTATCATCATACAATTTTGCTATCATCATAGATATGCAAGTGTTAGGACTCTAGCTAGGAGAGTCCTAATTGAGAGGGACATTTTGTTAGGACTTTAGCTAGGAGAGTCCTAATTGAGAGGAACATTCATGTAGGAGATTTTTTCTTAGAGAAGAATTAGGAGTTGTAAGGGAATAGGAGTCTTGAGTAGGAGTCCTATTAGGAGTTGGTTAGAAGTAAGAGTCTTAAGTAGGAGTCCTATTAGGAGTTAGGGTTTAGAAGCCCTATAAATAGCCATTTATTCCTTCTCTTTTATTAAGTAATAGATGAATCTTTTCTGCAGCCTTTGAGCAGCAACTTGGAGGGAGGAACCCCTATAGAGTTCCAAGGAGGTCGATCCCCTAAAGAGATCAACCCCAAGTTTAGAATCTACAAGGGTCCTATCACCTGGTATCAGAGCAGCGTTCTTAGCATCTCGCTGCCCTTCCACTGCCATCCATCAACCCTCCACAACTGTCCAAAGCAATTCCCACAATTGTTTAAAAGATCGTCGCCAAATTCCGCCATCATCTCCACCACCGAGGATCATCCCATGAATTGCAACAGGTTCTGATTTCCTACCTTACTGCTGCTGCAATTTAGTTATCCCTATCCAAAAAAAAATTTGTTCCGATATTGCTGCATAAACTTTTCTTCACAAAGTTTTCATCTCTACAACGAAAGATACATTGCAGAATTTCAGCCGCATAGCACTGTTTGTTTGATCTTGATACTATATTTTTTCTATCATATAAACTAAGATATTACTGACAATTCCCTCCTCAAATCTCTCAAATTTTTTGTGGAGATTTCATTGAGAAATCGCTGTTTCTTCGACGATAATTCTGCTCTTACAAGACAACACAATTCTGCAGCAAACTTTCACTGATTTCTATCAAACCTATACATGCCTTTAACTCGTCAACAAAAGAGATATCTTAACATCACAGATTTGGAGTCATATACTATGGCATCTAAGGAGGCAATCAATGCTAAATTTGAAGTCTTTGAGGCACGAATGGAGGATAAGATTCAGACTCTCCTTACCGAATTCAGTTTGGGCCGACCACCAAGCCCGAAGAAATCACATCAAAGATAGAGCTCTAACCAATCGCATCATGCCCAAAGAGATGACTTCCAAGAGAGGGGAGGCTCTATGACTGACCCCAACTATTCGTGCATGAGAGTGGAGTTCCCTAGATGGGAAGAAGGAGACCCAATTGGTTGGATCTCACGCGCGGAGCGATATTTTCGGTACCATAAAACTGCGGATGCATCAATGGTGGAAATTGCAACTATACATCTTGAAGGGGATGCCATACAATGGTTTGACTAGTTTGAACACACTTATGGAGTCCTTTCATGGTGACAATTCAAAGAAGGACTACTGATCCGCTTCGGACCAACTTATTACGAGAACATTGACGGACAACTAGCAAAGATCCGACAAACCTCCACCATTCAGGAGTACCAAATCAGGTTTGAAAGGTTATCTAATTAAACTTATGATTGGTCTGAAAAATAACTATTGGGGACTTTTATTGAGGGCTTAAAGCTGGAGATCCGGGGAGAAGTTAAGGCGCGACAACCATACATGCTTATGGCAGCCATCTCTTTCGCACGACTTCAAGAGGAGTGATTGAACCATGAAGCCCGGAGGACTAGGATCACTCCACGACCTACAATACTAAAGCCCTCAACCCCCCCTACTATAAACCGAGTCCCTGCACTGAAAAGGTTAATAAGAGAAGAACTTCGGGAGCGATCTACGAAGGGGTTATGTTGGCATTGCGACGAGCCGTGGAGCCGCGAGCATCGTTGTAAAAAAGGTAGACTTCTTATGATTGAACCAGTAGAAGAAGAGGTCATTGAACATCTAGAAGAGAGCCTTGAACATAATGAAGAAGATATGGAAGAAGAGCCACAACCGATCGACATTATGGTACACGCACTAGCCGGCTACTTAAATCCGCACACGATGAAAGTTGGAGGCCTTCTCAAACAACAACTGATCACTGTTCTCGTTGACACGGGTAGCACTAATAACTTCCTGAATAGTAAGGTTGCTGCTCAGATGACACTGCATATTGAAGGTTGCAGCAAGTTCGATATAAAGGTTGCCGACGGCAGAATCCTAAAGTGCGACCAAAGATGCCCGCAGGTGAAACTATTACTACAAGACCAAGAAATTATCACCGATTTCTTCCTCCTACCAATCGATGACTATGAGGCAGTGCTTGGTATAGAATGACTGACTACACTAGGTGATGTCTCTTGGAACTTTTCTAAATTAATTATGAAATTCTATTGTAAGGGCAAACAGATCATCCTACGCGGGAAGCACGGAAGCAACGTTACCACTGTTTCGACCCAACAAATGGAGAAAGTTTTGCACAAGGTAAATGGTGGCTTTTTGATGCATCTCCAACCATAACCAGAAGAGAAGAAAATATAAATTGAAGATCAAAATCTTGCCCAATTGCTTACTGAATTTGCCGACATATTTGCTGAACCGCGCGGTCTTCCTCTTTCTCAGCAACATGACCATCGAATTCCAATCCTTCCGAGCAAGCCACCAGTGAACACTCGATCGTACCAATATCCTCACCTCTAGAAAGATGAAATTGAAAAGATCGTAAAGGAGATGCTTGAAACAGGGGTGATTCGGCCAAGTTGCAGCCCATATTCCTCACCGGTGCTACTTGTACACAAGAAGGACGGAACTTGGCGGATGTGCATCGACTACCGAGCATTAAATGGCATCACCGTCAAGGACAAGTACCCAATACCAGTAGTGGATGAACTTCTTGATGAATTGAAAGGAGCTCGAGTCTTCACGAAGTTGGACCTCCGATCCGGTTACCACCAAATTCGGGTATGTGACGATGACATTCCAAAAACTACATTTCGCACACATGATGGCCATTATGAATTCTTGGTAATGCCTTTTGGACTCACTAATGCTCCTTCAACCTTTCAAAGTCTCATAAATGATATATTTTGGAGCTTTCTTCATAAATTTGTGCTGGTATTTTTTGATGATATTCTCGTTTATAGCCCTTCTCTTGAGACTCACTTTCAGCATTTATGGATTGTTTTGACGATCCTTCGGGAGAATACTCTTTTTGTTAAGCAACCAAAGTGCAGCTTTCTCTAGCAAAAATTAGAGTACCTAGGGCATATAATATCAAAAGAAGGAGTGGCGGTAGACCCAACAAAAATTGAGGCAATGCAAGGCTGGCCGAAACCTACAAACGTGAAATTACTACGGGGGTTCCTTGGACTAACGGGCTACTACCGAAAATTTGTTAAGGACTATGGGAAGATCAGTGCACCACTCCTTTACTGAAAAAGATGCTTTCCAATGGTCGGACAAAGCTTCTGCTGTCTTCGATAAACTTAAAGTAGCCATGACAACGACGCCGGTGCTTGCGCTACCAGATTTCAATAGACCCTTCATCATTGAGGCCGACGCATCTGGAGTCGGAATTGGAGCCATTCTCATGCAAAATGGTCGACCACTCACATATTCTAGCAAGGCATTATCTCCCTCCCATCAAAACATGTTAGTATATGATAAGGAGATGCTTGCTATTGTACACGCAGGAACGAGGTGGATACCCTACCTGATCGGCTGGCGATTTCAAATTAAAACTAACCATAAAAGCCTCAAATACTTTTTAGAGCAAAAGATATCATCCCTTGAGTAGCAAAAATGGGTAACCAAACTTCTTGGATTTGATTATGAAATTATTTACAAAAAGGGGAAAGAAAACGTTGTTGTAGATGCACTCTCACGGCTACCTGAACAAGCTAAGGTTTTAGCCATCTCCCTTCCTACCACCGGTCTCCTCGAGGACATTAGGGAAGAATGGAAGAAGGATCCAGAGATCAGCAACATCATAAAAAAATTGGAGGAGGATCCAAGTGCAATAGCCCACTACACCTAGGATTCGAGGGATCTACGCTACAAAGGTCGCATTGTGCTTATACCTGACTCCCCTTCCATCATAATCATCTTGCATGAAATGCACTCCATACCTTTAGCAGGGCACTCTAGATTCCTAAGAACCTACAAAAGAGTGAAGCAAAATTTTTATTGGAGAGGGATGAAAAAAATTATTGCTGAATATGTGGCACAATGTGATGTATATCAACAGCACAAGGGTGAAACTGTGGAAAATCCAGGGAAGCTACAACCACTACCCATACTAGACTTAGTGTGGACTGACATCTCCATGGACTTCATTGAAGGGCTGCCATCTTCCAAAGGTAAAAGCACGATTCTCGTGGTGGTTGATCGACTTACGAAATATGCTCATTTTTGTGCTGTGAGAAATCTCTATACTACTGCTAGTATTGCCCAGATTTTCATAGAAAATATTGTTAAACTACATGGGATGCCAAGGTCCATCGTAAGTGATCATGACAGGATCTTCACTAGTAAATTTTGGATCGAGTTATTTCAGTTACAAGGCACAAAACTCAAGATGAGCACAACGTTTCATCCACAAACTGACGGCCAAACAGAGGTGGTAAATAGGTGCTTAGAGACATACCTCTGGTGTTTCGCTAGCGACCTACCAAAAGAGTGGGCAAAATGGCTTCCCTGGGCCGAATGGTGGTATAATACTACATATCATTCATCTACAAAATGTGCCCCTTATGAAGCATTGTATGGTCGACCAACCCTTGTGATTCCAAAGTATGTAATTGGCTAGGCCAAGGTAGATTAGGTTGACCAAGAATTGATTGATAGGGACAAACTCTTACAACTGTTAAAAGATAATCTCTCTACCACTCAAGTCAGAAAGAAGTAGCAAGCCGACACACGACGAAGTGAAAGAGAATTTTCAGTGGGAGATTGGGTTTATCTTCGCCTACAACCATACAAGCAACTCTCTATCAATACTTGAGCCTCCATGAAGCTATCCCCACATTTTTATGGGCCCTATCATATCACAGAGCGTATTGGAGCCATGGCGTGCAGACTTAAATTACCTGAGGATGCCAAAATTCACCCTGTCTTCCACGTATCATGCCTAAAGCCCAAGTTGGGAGAACACGAGTCACCCCAGATTCAACTGCCCAACACAACTAATGATGGAGTTATTCAAGCCCAACCACAAGCCATCCTCGATCGCAGGATCGTGATGCGTCGCCGACATCCCTCTACTGAAGTACTAGTGCATTGGAATAATCTACCACTTGAAGACGCCACATGAGAACCATATGAGGAGTTGAAGATCCGGTTCCTTGAGTTCATGGAATCTCAGCCTTGAGGACAAGGCTGATTTGAAGAGGGCGGGTTTGTTAGGACTCTAGCTAGGAGAGTCCTAATTGAGAGGGACATTCATGTAGGAGGTTTTTTTTTAGAGAAGAATTAGGAGTTGTAAGGGAATAGGAGTCTTGAGTAGGAGTCATATTAGGAGTTGGTTAGAAGTAAGAGTCTTAAGTAGGAGGCCTGTTAGGAGTTAGGGTTTAGAAGCCCTATAAATAGCCATGTATTCCTTTTCTTTTCTTAAGCAATAGATGAATCTTTTCTGCAGCCTTTAAGCAGCAACTTGGAGGGAGGAACCCCTATAGAGTTCCAAGGAGGCCGATCCCCTAAAGAGATCAACCCCAAGTTTAGAATCTGCAAGGGTTCTATCAGCAAGGTAGTAAGATAGCAAGTTCTATAACATCAAGCTAGCAAGGTTTACAATATGAAAGCTAGCAGTTTTGAGATGTTCAAGAAGGCAACTCTTGCTTTTTGAAATATGCAAATTTGTCAAGTTTTGCTAGATGTACAAGTTAGCATATTTTGCCTCTTGAGATAGGCAAGATAGCACATTTGCTTCTTTCAAGATAGCAACTTTTTGCTTTTCTTTAGATCACAAGCTAGCAATTCTAGCAAATTTTACATCATTCAAGGTAGCAAATTTTTGTGATGTTCAGGATGACAAGCTCTTTCTTCTCATTTGAGAAGTGTCATTTTTGCTTTCTTTGCAAAAATGCAAGCTAACAAAATGTTACATTGTTTTACAACATGGAAGCTAACAATTTGAGATGTTCAAGAAGTAAGTTCTTTCTTCTCTTTTGAGAAATGTAATTTTTTGCTTTCTTCTTGAATTGTGCGAGCTAGCAAATTTTTGCTTTCTAGTTTGTTTTGCTCCCCCTTTGTCATTGTCAAAAAGAAGGGAAGACCCTTTATGTCAATTTCTAAATCATGACAAAGGTAAGTAATCATTCTTATTTGTGCATCATTATAGTGTCAATTTACAACATGCACAAATTCAATAACATTACATTTCATTTTTCATGCACGATACCGAAAAATCAATCATCATTATGAGCATATCATACATGATACTAAAATATTAAATTTTTTAAGTATTTATCGACATTTTGATCATGATACCAAACATTCATCATTTAGAGAATTCATGATACAAAACATTAAATCAACATTTATAATACATATTTTTGGCAACAATTCATAGCATTTTAAATCATGATTCACATCATATGCAATACATCACATCATAATTAAAAAGCACAAGTATTGCATGCATCATTGCAAATCATAAATATTTCATATCATGATGGTATTAATTTGTCAAATTGCATCCTACCATGCATGATCATAACTTCACATTTGCATGCATCAAAATAATATCAAGAGTATTTCATACATAATTTTAATCATCACATAAGGAATATTAAGAAGAAAATAATTGGGTGATGAGATAAACATTTCATGAATACAAGGAATTGCATAAAGATCATATCATGAAAGATTTGAACATGTGAATACCAAAAGACATGATTTCTTAAAAAAAAAAAAACTCCTCATAAATAATCAAGAGAAAATCTTAGGAGATCGATTAAAGAAAAAATCTTGATTCATAATAAAATTTCATTTATCGAATATCGAGAAATCAAGATGATGATTCATAAAAAAAAAAATATCATAAGTTATATTCAAGAGAAAAATCATCATTCATTTTCAATTCATTCATTTTGTCAAATCAACATTTCTTGGGTATATGCATGATATCAAAACATGGTTTAAAACCTTCAACATATAACATACATAAATTCAAAAATCGAAAGGAGAAGGGAAGAATTCAAAGGTACAAAGATTTCAACCATCTCATGAACAAACGAAGGATCAAGTCATGAATCGAAAATTCCATGAATCATTTTGACAAATCTCCTTTTAAATAATCGAAATGATCATCAAAGGAAATCTCATGTTATTCCAAGAAATCAAGATCATGATTTTGATAAAACTCATCTCAAATTCAAATCACCAAAATCATTTTTATGTTTCACAAAATTCATAACATAAGTAGATTCATGATTTCATTGATAATATAATTTTTCTTTTTTAAGTATTTTATTTTAAGTGATTGATTTCATGTTAGCATGCTTTTTCATTTATGTTAAATAAAAACATGCATCAACGTTTAGGATCGAAAAATAAATTTCGTCATAAAACCATCAAGATCAATAAATCACAAAAATCATCATGTATAACTTTAAAATCTCATACATAAAATTGTTAATCATGGTATCAAAATATTTAATACTTTCATTACATTATTATGCATTACTTCAAATCAAACATAATTTTATTTAATCAAAATCGAGAAATAACAATGGAAATCAACATGATACACATTATTACTTCTTAACCACAATGGAAATCAACATGATACACATTTTTAATCAAAATTATTTTGTTTATCATAAACATGCAATTTTCATGATTAGTTTCAAAATTACTAGAATGATAAGCATGATTCCTAATTTTTACATTTTCATTATTAAATTATTAAACTTATAATTTTCAAGAAAATTAATTCTAAACTAAATAAAAAAAGGAAAATGCATCTTGAAAAATATCATGTAATTTCGAAATAAATTAAAGGGGTTTTGAGTACCTCATCATTGAATGTCATTAAGGCGTAATTTGCCACCTCGCCTTTCTTGATTTTCTCCTCATCTTCGGAGGAGCTCGATTCATCCCACTTTGTGTTCTTCTTCTTGCATTCAAAGCAAGTAGTTCCGTTCTTTTTGTTCTTAAATTTTTGTTTCTTTAATCTTTTAAATTTCTTAGTGAGTAGTTCTTGTTCACCATCAATTGAGCTTATGCTCGAGTGGTCTTCAAATGTTCTATGTCCCAAATCCTTCCTGTTCTTTGGAAGGTTGTTTTGTTCATCATGTTCATCATGTGAATTGCGCACCATTTTATATGTCATCAATGAGCCGATAAGTTCTTCAAGTAGAAAAATATTTAAATCTTTTGTTTCTTGTATTGTCGTTACTTTTGATTCCCAAGCTTTAGAAAGTGATTGTAAAACTTTACTAACAAGTTCAAAATTCGAGAAACATTTGCCAAGAGCTTTTAAACCATTGACGACATCCGTAAAACGAGTTTACATGTCAACAATGATTTCGCTCGGCTTCATTCGAAATAGCTCGAAGTCATGCATTAAAAAGTTGATTTTCGAATCTTTAACTCTAGAAGTGCCTTCATGTGTGATTTCAAGAGTGTGCCATATGTTGAAAGCCGTTTCGCACAAAGAAACCTGATTGAATTCATTTTTATCTAAGGCGCAAAACAAGGCATTCATAGCCTTTGCATTTAGAGAAAACATATTCTTCTCCAAATAATTCCAATGGTTCATTGGAAGAGAAGACATTTCAAATCCATTTTTGACTATATACCATAAATCAAGATTCAATGAAAGCAAGAAAACTCTCATTTGAGTTTTCCAATAAGTGTAGTCCGTCCCATTGAAAAAGGGAGGGCGAATGAGAGATTGACCCTCTTGAAAGCCAAAGTGAGCCATTTCTATCTGGGTATTAAACTAATATAGAAAACTATAGCTCTAATACCAATTATTAGGATCAGGGTTGGCACTAAGAGGGGGGGGTGAAGTAGTGCAGTGGATAAAAACGTCAACTTCGTCAAATCTCTCATACGATAAAAACCGTTTTTGACGTGAAACCAATTTTAAAAACTTAACTTGAAAGCATATGTAAATGTATTGAAGGCATTAAGCTATTAAATGGGTTTGCAGTAAGGTAATAGCAGGAAATAAAATGCAAACCAGAGAAGACGGGAGTTTATAGTGATTCGGTCAATCGTGACCTACATCCACTCCTCCGATTCCTCTTCCGTCGAGGCCACCGGCATCCACTAATGATCTTCCTTTACTAGGCAAAGATCAACCTCCTTCTTACACCCCTCTTCTCCTTTTACCGAGTTTAGGAGACAACCCTTACAAGCACTTACTCTCCTCTCTAAACTGAATTCTAACACTTAGAATTTAGAGGCGGGAATTTCTAGAGATTACAGCAGCATTGTCTCTTTTTTAATCTCTCTGTGCTTGTGTGCTTTAACCAGGGATGGGGGGGGGGGTATTTATAGGCTTCAAGTTGATTCAAACTTGAGTCTAAAAACATCTCATCCTGGGTTCCCCGGGCACGAGTGGTACCACCGCCTGCGCTAGGCGGTACCACCGCCCAAACTAGCGGTACCATCGCCTGGCACCCTGCCAAGGGCGGTACAACTGCCCAGACTGGCGGTGCCATCGCCTGACACAGCCTCGAAGACTGTGCCATGACGGTGAGTCTTCTTAGGGTACTGTTTGGGATTCTTATTGGGCCCAACATAGTGATTACATGAGCCTAGCTAGACCCTAATTGGGTTGGCCCAAATCCAATCCCAATTACATGCTAACTATGATTCCTAAGACACATTCTAAGCTAAATAGATCCCTATGTCAATTCTTCCGGCGAGCTTCTGGCGATCTTCCGGCAAACCTCCGACGAATTCTTGGCAATGTTCCGGCGGACTCCCAGCAAGCTCCTAGACTTCACGACGATCTTCTTGGTGGGTTTCGATGAGCTTCTCTAGAAAGATCCATGACTTCTCGGTTGGTTCCCGCAGAACTTCCGACGGACGTCCGGACTTCCGATGAACTCTCGAACTCCCAACATGATCTCGATCTTGACTTCGAGACTTCATTTTTCTTCATGTCTTGCTATCATAGTTAATCCTGCACATGTAAAACACACTTCGATCTAGACAATTAATCCTAAGCATCTAATCAAGTTGTCCGGCATGTCATTGGTCCCTCGACGCTTCGTTCGATTCTTCGGCGCATTGTCCTCTCTTGCGGCCTATTGCCCAATAAGAATTAGTGCAGTAGTAAAAACATCGATTTTCGAATCTCGTTACGATTAAAACCAATCTCGGAAGATGTTAACTTGGAAGCATAAGGGTGCATAGTGAAAGCAATAAGAAGATAGTTTGTAGTTAAATTAAATTGCTCAAAAGAAATGCAAACAAGATTTTATTGTGGTTCGATTGTCGTGACCTACATCCACTGTCAATTCCTATTCTGTCGAGGCCACTAGCATCCACTAATGATCTTTCTTCAATGGGCAAAGATTAACTACCCTTACAACTCGATTCTCCTTTTGACAAGTTCAGGAGATAACCTTTACAACCCCCATAACCTCCTCTCTTAAACTTCACTAACACTTAGAGTTTGAGGGGAGTTCACACAAGATTAGAGCAGAATTTTCTTTCTTTTTCACTCTTAATTCTAGTGTATATTAACCAGGGATGAGAGGGGTATTTATAGGCCTCAAGTTGATTGAAACTTAGAGCCTAAAAATGTCTCATCCCGGGTCTTCAAGGTACTGGCGGTATGATAGGACCCTAAGGTCTTATCGTGGAAGAAAGGGAAGAAAAGGGAATGATAATAATCACTTTGAGGGGATCGGCCTCCTTGATCATTTCGAGGGGATCGGCCTCCTTGATCACTTCGAGGGGATCAGCCTCCTAGGGTTTGTCCACATATTGGAATAATATTTCATTGATTGATTGCCCTCTTTAAAGAAAGGGTTACTGTTGAATATCAGATTTTGATGATGAAACTAATCAATATGTGTTTATGTTTTAATCTACATTTTAAGTGATGCAGGATGCTTCGATTAGGATGAGACAATTAAAGCAAAAAAATCATGTTGGGCCGGAGGAACATGTCAGAAGATTAGACGTCGGGCCGGTGGATCGGTACACGTATCGATAGAAGGTTTCAAGTCGTGGATTCGGGCATCGGGCCAAGAAGAGCGGACATTGCGCCAAGGATATCAGAGTTGCAGAGTCAACTGGCTGATTGGGCAATAGGCTGCAGGAGAGGACGATGCGCCGAAGAATCGGACGAAGTGTCGAGGGACCAATGACATGCCAAACAACTTGATTAGATGCTTAGGATTAATTGTCTAGATCGAAGTATGCTTTACATGTGCAGAATTAACTATGATAGTATGAAGACATAAAGCAAGTTTACTAGAGTCAAGTTCGATGGGTGTTCAAGAGTCCACCGAAAGTCCGAAGAATCGTCGGAAGTGCTGCCGGAACCAACCGAGAAAGAATTAGGGACATGCCGAAGTTTTCGGAATTCCATCGAAAAGATTGTTGGAGGTTCACAGAGATCACTGAAAAGGTTCGAATACTTGCCAAAGACTTGTTGAACTTGCTACAAGACCGGGAGCCTATTGGGAGTCCGTCGGAAGAAATCCAAGGGTGTATCGGAAGTCCACCGGAAGTTCACCGAAAAGCTAGTCGGAAGGAAACTAGAAGTTGCC
Organism: Musa acuminata AAA Group; assembly: GCF_036884655.1. NCBI lineage: Eukaryota > Viridiplantae > Streptophyta > Magnoliopsida > Zingiberales > Musaceae > Musa > Musa acuminata. The sequence continues at coordinate 14,619,891 of NC_088353.1, read as the reverse complement.
AGTTAAAAATTTGTTTAGGGCTATGTCTTAATTTCGTAGTTTGTATATAATTTGGGTTAGGATTAAGGGTTAATCCCATAACCCGGTTAGGGGTCAATTGGGCCCGACTTTGGACTAGTTTGGGCCAAGTTTGGAGCCTAGCCAATGAGCTGGAATAGTCCAGGCGATGGCATCGCCCAGAACCCGAGAGGTCCGATGGTGGTACCGCTAGTACACTATCGGACTGGGCGGTGGCACAGCCCAAAACCCGAGAGGTTTGGCGGTGGCACCGCCAGCACCGGGAAACCCAAAAGTAATTCAAATTTGGAGCCCAAATTTGAATCATCTTGGGGCCTATAAATATCCCTAAATTCTCAATAGAGATAACACCTTTTTGATAAGTTAAAAAGTGAACAAAAGCTCTAGTAAAGTCTTGTTTTCAATAGCTTAAGTGTGAACCACTTGTAAGAAGGTTGTAAGAGGGGTATTTGGTCCTTCTCCTTTAAAGTGACTTGCTAGTGAAAGTTGGGAGCCTCATCGAAGAAGGCTTCGAAAGTGGATGTAGGTCACTTGACCGAACCACTATACATCGTGGTGTTCCTTGAATGTGTGAGTGTTTAATGTTCTGAACCATTTGTCTACATAGCTACAAATCATTCGGTTTTCATCTCCCTACTCTTGACTACCTTTACTCATGCTATTTTGGCTAAGTTATCCTTCATCGAATCAAAATCTCTACACATTTACGAAATCAATTTCAAACTTACGAGTTTTAACCCGCTGCACTAATTCACACCCCCCCCTCTCTTAGTGCCACTCTGATCCTAACAATTGGTATCCGAGCGAGGCTAACTCTCATATTTGGTTTAATACCCAAGAGAGATGGCTTACTCCGACATGCAAGAGGGTCACTCTATTACACGTTCGCATATGTTTAATGGTTCGGATTATACGTATTAGAAGACTCGTATGAAGATCTTCCTTATTTCCATGGATTTTGAGCTTTGGAATATTGTCGAAAATGGATTTTAAAAATCTTCTCTTCCAATGAGCGAATGGGATGAATCAGAGAAGAAGGTTTTTGCTTTAAACACAAAGGCTATGAATGCCTTATTTTGTGCACTTGACAAAAATGAATTTAATCGCGTTTCGATTTATGATTTGGCTTTTGATATTTAGAGAACTCTTGAGGTCACTCATGAAGGCACTAGCCGAGTGAGAGAGTCCAAAATCAACATTCTTGTACATTCTTAAGAACTTTTCCGGATGAAACCAAGTGAGTCCATTGGAGACATGTACACCCGTTTCACGAATGTCATCAAAGGACTCAAAGCTCTTGGTAAAGGGTTTTCTAACTTTGAACTAGTAACTAAAATTTTAAGATCCCTTCCAAAGAGTTGGGATCCAAAAGTTACGGTCATTCAAGAGGCCAAGGACCTTAAAACATTTCCTCTCGAAGAACTTATTGGGTCTCTAATGACCTACGAAATGAACAATGTGACAAAAAGGGAACTCGAGAACAACATTCCAAAGAACAGGAAGGATTTGAGACATAGAACATTTGAAGACCACTCGAGCATAAGCTCAAGTGATGGTGAACTTAAACTACAAATGAAACAAAAATTAAAAAGCAAAAAGAACGAAACTACTTCTTTGAATGCAAGAAGAGCAAAAATTGGAATGAATCGAGCTCCTCCGAAGATGAGAAGAAAATAAAAAAAGATGAGGTGGCAAACTACGCCTTAACCGCATTCAACGATGAGGTAATTGAAACCCCCTTAATTTATTTTGAAATTACTTGATGTTTTCCATGATGTATTTTTTTTTCTTTTTTTTTCTTATAATAATTATTTTTGAAAATTGCATGTTTAAAAAATTGAAAATGCAAAAATTAGGAATCATGCTTATCATTCTAGTAATTTTGAAAATAATCATGAAAATTGCATGTTTATGATAAACAAAATGATTTTGATTAAAAATGCCTATCATGTTGCTATATGTGGCTAACAAGTAATAATGTGTATCATGTAAATTTCCATTGTTATTTCTCGATTTTGATTAAATGAAAACATGTTTGATTTGAAGTAATGCATAATGATCATGCTAAATGAGTTTTCTTTCGAAATAATGTATAATGATTTTTGTGATTTATGGATTATCAATTTTCATGATAATAAAAGTCGCTTTTTCGGTTTAAAAAATGATGCATATTTTGATTTGACATAAATGAAATAGGCATGCTTATATGAAATTGTTAGGATAAAGCGCACTAAGAGGGGGGAGGGGGTGAATTAGTGTAGCGGATAAAAACGTCAACTTCGTCAAATCTCTCGTACGATAAAAACCGTTTCCGACGTAAAACCAATTTCAGAAACTTAGCTTGAAAGCATACGTAAATGTATTGAAGGCAGTAAGCTATTGAAGGCAGTAAGCTATTGAAGGGGTTTGCAGTAAGGTAATAGTAGGAAACAAAATGCAAACCAGAGAAGACGAGAGTTTAGAGTGGTTCGGTAAATCGTGACCTACATCCACTCTTCCGATTCCTCTTCCGTCGAGGCCACCGGCATCCACTAACGATCTTTCTTTACTAGGGGAAGATCAATCTCTTTCTTACACCCCTCTTCTTCTTTTACCGGGTTTAGGAGACAACCCTTACAAGCACTCACTCTCCTCTCTAAACAGAATTCTAACACTTCGAATTTAGAGGAGGGAAATTCTAGAGATTATAGCAACATTTTCTCTCTTTTAATCTCTCTATGCTTGTGTGAATTAACCAAGGATGAGAGGGGTATTTATAGGCCCCAAACTAGTTTGAATTTGGTGCTCAAAACTGTCATCTCTCGAAATTCTGGGGTCTGGCGGTTGCATCGCTTGACTAGGGCGGTTGCACCACCTGGCAAAGCTCGAGACTGAGCCTCTGGGCGGTGTCACCTCTAGTTATGGGCGGTTGCATCGCCTGGCAGAGCTCAGAGACAGAGCCTCTAGGCGGTGCCACCGCTTGATTGGGGAAATTGCATTGCTTAGCAAAGCTCGGAGACCGAGCTCAGGCGGTTCCACCGCTTGTCAAGGGCGGTTGCACCGCCCAATCTTACTCGGAGACTGAGCTATGGGCGGTGCCACCGCTGGCCAAGAAATCTAGGTCCGAATGGGCTGATCCATTCAGCCCAATTTGGGTCTGTCAAGGACCCAATTGCCCCATTTCTAACTTAATCATAATGCTAACTATGATATTTCTTAAGACATTTACTGCAACTTACTCCGGTGCGTCAATCGCTTCTTCCGGCGAACTTCCGTCGATCATCCGATGAACCCTCGGTGATGCTCCTACGGACTTCCGGCAAACTCTTGGACTTGCGACGATCCACTTGGCGAGTTCCGACGAGCTTCTTTTGGCAAGCTCCTGGACTTCTCGGATTTGTTCCCGTAGAACCTCTAACGACCGTCCGGACTTCCGTCGAAGTCTCGAACTCCCAACGTGATCATAGTCTTGACGCCGGTGCAACTCCTGCTGCATGACTTACATTCATCGTAGTTAATCCTGCAAATGTAAAACAAAACTTCAATCGAGACAATTAATCGTAAGCAATTAACCAAGTTGTCCGGCATGTCATTGGTCCCTCGACGCTTCGTCCGATTCTTTAACGCATCGTCCTCTCCTACGGCCTATTGCCCAATCGGCTAGTTAACTTCGCAACTCCGATATCCTCGGCGCAATATCCATTCTTCTTGGCTTGATGCCCGAGTCTACGACCCGAAGCCTTCTATCGATACGTCGACCGATCCACCGGCCCGACGTCCAATCTTCTGACATATTCCTCCGGCACAACATGATTTTTCCTGCTTTAATTATCTCATTCTGATCGAAGCATCCTGCGTCAATCAAAATGCAGATTAAAACATAAACACATATCAAGTGGTTTCATCATCAAAATACGAGATTCAACAATCTCTCCCTTTTTGATGATGACAACCACTTGATGACGGAGTTAAACTTAACTCCCGGAGTTTAAACAAACTCCCCTATCAATATGCCATATTGATAGAACCTTGAATTCAAACTGAATTCAAGTCATTGCAATATTCATCATGAATACTTGCAACATGTCATCATGAACTTATGCATAACATCATACTTCTCCCCCTTTGTCATCAACAAAAAGGAGAAGTCCAACTATTCTTGTGTTTAGAGACCGAGCTTAAGCGGTTCCACCGCCTTTCAGGGGCGGTTGCACCACCCAGTCTTGTTCGGAGACTGAGCTCTGGGCGGTGCCACCGTTGACCTAGGCGGTGCCACCGCTGACCTAGGCGGTGCCACCACTGACCAAGAAATCTGGGTCCGAATGGGCTGATCCATTCGGCCCAATTTGGGTCTATCAAGGGCCCAATTGCCCCAAGATTATGTTAATGGGATCACCTCCCATTTCTAACTTAATCATAGTGCTAACTACGATATTTCTTAAGACATTTACTGCAACTTGCTCCGGTGCATCAATCGCTTCTTCCAGCGAGCTTTCGGCGAACTTCCATCGATCATCCGATGAACCCTCGGTGATGCTCTTAAAAACTTCCGGCAAACTCTTGGACTTGCGACGATCCACTTGGCGAGTTCCGACGAGCTTCTTTTGGCAAGCTCCTGGACTTCTCGGATTTGTTCCCGTAGAACCTCTAACGACCGTCCGGACTTCCGTCGAAGTCTCGAATTCCCAACGTGATCATAGTCTTGACGCCGGTGCAACTCCTGCTGCATGACTTACATTCATCGTAGTTAATCCTGCAAATGTAAAACAAAACTTCAATCGAGACAATTAATCGTAAGCAATTAACCAAGTTGTCCGGCATGTCATTGGTCCCTCGACGCTTCGTCCGATTCTTTAACACATCGTCCTCTCCTACGGCCTATTGCCCAATCGGCTAGTTAACTTCGCAACTCCGATATCCTCGGCGCAATATCCATTCTTCTTGGCTCGATGCCTGAGTCTACGACCCGAAGCCTTCTATCGATACGTCGACTGATCCACCGGCCCAACGTCCAATCTTTTGACATGTTCTTCCGGCACAACATGATTTTTCTTGCTTTAATTGTCTCATCCTGATCGAAGCATCCTGCGTCAGTCAAAACGCAAATTAAAACATAAACACATATAAAGTGGTTTCATCATCAAAATACGAGATTCAACAGAAATAGTGTAAGTATCATGCTTGACGATTGTATACTTAATGATCCATAAAATTGTAATGAAAATATTAAAATTTTGATACCATGATTTGATGATTTTATGCATGAGATTTTAAAGTTATACATGAGGATTTTTGTGGTTTATTAATCTTGGTGGTTTTCATGATGAAATTTATTTTTTGATCTTAAATGATGATGCATGGTTTTAACATAAGAACAAATATTTGAGCATGCTAATATAAAATCAATCACATAAATTGAAACAACTAAAAAGAGAAAAGTATTTTTCTTAAAAATTCTTTTTCTCTATCTTATTGACTTGAACGAATCTATTTGATCATCTTAAAAGTAATTTTGATGATTTTGATGATTGAATGAGTTTCATCTAACCACGATTTTTATCTTGATTTCTGAAAATTATAACTTGAAAATTTATTTTATAAATCAAGATTGTCTATTATGATTCTTTCTTTTCACTATTTGAGGTATTAAAAAAGAATCATAATATGTCGCTTGATATTCAAAATTTATGTTTACTATTTATGCATCGTATCACCAAATTCTTTTTGATATTCTTCATGTGATAATATGAATACATGAAACACTCATGATATGATTTTTATACAATTCTGTGTATTAATGAAATATTTATCTCATCACCCAATTAATTCTTCTTGATGTTCCTAATGTGACGAAATGAAATTATGCGTGAAATACAAATGAGAAGTTAATGATCATGCATGATAGGATGTAATGAACTGTTACATTTAGATACCATCAATTAAAAAGCTATGATCATGTTGCCAAAATGATGTATCATGAATGCTTGAATATCATGTATGATATACTCATAATGATGATTGATTTATTTGTATCATGCATGAAAAATGAAATGTATGGTTTTGAAATTATGCATGTTCGAATTTGAAAATATGGTGATGCATAATGATGAAATTATGTAATGAAAATATTAAACATTTTGAAACCATGTTTTAATGTCATGCATAATGATCATGCTTAATAAATTTCGAAATTATGCATGGTGATTTTTAAGTAATTTATGAATTATAGATTTTTATCATGACGAAATGTTACATTTTCGGTTTTAAGTATGATGTATGTTTTCATACAAAAAACTTGAGCATATTGATTTGAAATCATGTTTAATAGTTTTATAATTTGAAATTATGCATGATGAATCTTGCGATTTATGGATTATTGATTTTTACCATAATGAAATTGCCTTATTGATCTTTGTCATAATAAATCTTACACTTTCGGTTTTAAACATGATACATGTTTTTATTTGGCATAAATGAAATAAAATCATATAAATTGAAACAACTAAAAAGTGGAAAATATTTTTTTTTTGAAAATTATTTTTCTCTATCTTATTGATCTTGATGATTATTATGATAAATCTATGTATACCATTTTGAATCTCTTGAAAGTAATATTGAGATTTTGATAAATTTGACGATTTGAATTTGAATGAGTTTGTATTTAAATCATGATCTTGATTTCTTGGATTTACTACTTGAGATTTTTTTTAATCACGATCTCTTTTTTGTACACCTACAATTTTTGTTATTTATAAAAAGAAGAGATTTGATAAAATGAATCATGTCTTTTATAATTCAAGAGGTCTTATCTTTCATGACATGATGCCGTTGGATTTATGGCTTGTATGCCTTGAAATAATTGAAATATTTTGCACTATTTTGTTCTTCTCTTATTCTTTCTTGTTTACAATGATAAAATGAGAAAAAGTTATGATCATGCATGGTAGGATACAATTTGATAGATTAATACCATGATGATTTGAAATATTTATGATTTGGAATGATGCATATACTTTTTATTATGATAATGTATGTGATATATTGCATATGATGTGTATCATGAATGCTTTAAATGATAAATGTTTGGTACCAACCATCATGAAGTGATAAATACTTAAAAATGTTTATTTAATGTTCGGTATCATTAATACTTTATTATCATACATGAAAATAGTGATAAATATTTTGAAAATAAATGTTTGTATCATGTTAGATGATTTTACATTTTGTGCATGATGAGTTATAGTGATGATTGAAACAATGATTGAAATAATATGAATGATGATTTGGAATCATGCATATAATGATGAGTTTATATATTTTAAAAATATATATGATGATTTGGTATTATGTATGCAATACTTTAACGTATGATAATGATGTATACAACGATGAAATATTCATGATAAAATAATTATTTTGACATTCAAGACTTGAATTTTCATCTATGCTATTTACCTTTATCATAATTTAGAAATTAACATCAAGGGTCTTCCCTTCTTTTCGACAATGACAAAGGGGGAGCAAAACATGCTAGAAATGTAATTTGCTAGCTCGCACAATTTAAGAAAAAAGCAAAAATTACACTTCTCAAAAGAGAAGAAATTGCTATCTTGAACATCACCAAGGAGTTCTATCTTGCCTATCTCAAGAAGCAAAAAGTTAACTTGCACATCTAGCAAAACTTATATTTCAAGAAGCAAGAGGTGCTTTCTTGAATATCTCAAAATTGCTAGCTTGCATGTCTTAAAATGTTGAAAAATTTTTGCTAGCTTATATATTGTAAACTTGCTATCATACTACCATATATATCTATGATGATAGCAAACTTGCATGATGATAAAAATGGATATTATGTTTTTCATGCAATGAGTTGAACTTGTATATCACAAACACTTGATTGTGGTACTTCTCCTTTTTGTTGATGACAAAGGGGGAGAAGTATATTGATTATATGTCATGATTTTATCATGACATGTTGCTTGGATTTTTAAATCTAAGAGTTTTTATCAATATAGTATATTGATAGGGGGAGTTTGTTTAAACTCTAGGAGTTAAGGTTAACTCCGTTGTCGATTGGTTGTCATCATCAAAAAGGGGAGATTGTTGAATCTCGGATTTTGATGATGAAACCAATTAATATGTGTTTATGTTTTAATTTACATTTTGAGTGATGCAAGATGCTTCGATTAGGATGAGACAATTAAAACAGGAAAATCATGTTGGGCCAGAGGAAAATGTTAAAAGATTGGACGTCGGGCCGATGGATCGGTCGATGTATCGACAGAAGGCTTCGAGACCGTGGATTCGGGCATCGGGCCAAGAAGAGCGGACATTGTGCCAAGGATATCGGAGTTGCGGAGTCAACTGGCTGATTGGGTAATAGGCCGTAGGAGAGGATGATGCGCCGAAGAATCAGACGAAGTGTCGAGGGACCAATGACATGTGTTCAAGAGTCCGCCGAAAGTCCGAAGAATCGTCGGAAGTGCTACCGGAATCAACTGAGAAAGAATCAGGGACTTGCCGAAGTTTTCGGAAGTCCATCGGAAAAATCGTCGGTGGTTCATGGAGAATGCCGAGAAGGTTTGGATACTTACCCAAGACTCATTGAACTCACCACAAGACTAGGAGCCTGCTAGGTTATTTCATACTTGTTAATCAAATGATCTCCATATCTTTTATTAGCAATTTGCCGCTTTGTTATCAAACTTTTTTATTTAAGAAAAAATCAGTTTAGTGGCACTTCAAATTGTCTGGATATTAATCTGATCATTACCCCCACTAGTTTCAAGTATTTCACACCTCTAGTCTACTCTGTTTTGAATTACTTGGATGTGTTTCACCATATTTTGACATTGTGTTTAGAGTTGTAAAACTCCCTCCTAGTAAATTCAGATTAGTCTTCAGATAATTCCATTCTACTTGGTAGCAATATTGCTCCATTTGCTTAGCTTTTAGGCTTCACTCTTTAGCTGAATGGTCCAGTGGAAGAAATCTGAGGGTGTATCGGAAGTTTGTCGGAAGTTCGCTCGAAAGCTCGCCGGAAGGAAACTCGAAGTTGCCGGTTAAAAATTTGCTTAGGGCTATGTCTTAATTTCATAGTTTGCATATAATTTGGATTAGGATTAAGGGTTAATCCTATAACCCGGTTAGGGGCCAATTGGGCCCAAGTTTGGACTAGTTTGGGCCAAGTTTGGAGCCCAACCAGTGAGCTGGAATAGTCTAGGCAGTGGCATCGCCCAAAACCCGAGAGGTCCGGCAGTAGCACCACCAGTACACTGTCAGTGTCAAACACTGATAGGCGGTGGCACCGCCATCACCGGGAAACCCAAAAGTAATTCAAATTTGGAGCCCAAATTTGATTCCTCTTGGAGCCTATAAATATCCCTCAATTCTCAGCAGAAATAACACCTTTTTTACAAGTTAGAAAGTGAAAAAAAGCTCTAGCAAAGTCTTGTTTTCAATAGCTTAAGTGTTCACCTCCCTCTTTCTCTTTGAAAAATCTATAAGAGTGTGAACCACTTGTAAGAAGGTTGTAAGAGGGGTATTTGGTCCTTCCCCTTCAAAGTGATTTACTAGTGGAAGTTGGAAGCCTCATCGAAGAAGACTTTGAAAGTGGATGTAGGTCACCTGACCAGACCACTATACATCGTGGTGTTCCTTGAATGTGTGAGTGTTTAATGTTCTGAACCATTTCTCTACTTAGCTATAAATCATTCGATTTTTATCTCCCTACTCTTGACTACCTTTACTCGAGCTATTTTAGCTAAGTCATCCTTCGTCGAATCAAAATCTTTACACATTTACAAAATCGATTTCAAACTTACGAGTTTTAATATGCTACACTAATTCACCCCCCCCTCCCCCCCCCCCCCCCCCTAGTGCTACTCCGATTCTAATAGTTACATCACTATTTATAGGGTTCCACCTAGAGTCCACTAGGACTTGGACTTTTAATAATAATTAAATTTTAAATAAACTTCTACCCGGCTCTAACTGAACTAAACAAACTCAATAAACAACTGAACTAAACTAACTCAATAAATATTATTCAAAAGCTCAGAAAAAGGGCCCTAACAATTCCTCCCTCTTCAAATCAACCTTATCCTCAAGGCTAAGCAGCATCGAACTCGTGGAGCTTCTCTTTCAGCACTTCAATCACAGGCTATCTGCAACACATCACAATCCGTTGATCAAGTAAGTATGGTCTCCACTTTTTGATAGTGCAAGCAACAAGTCAGTCTTTCAGTGTAGTAATCGTTGCAAGAAACTCTTGGCCCTATATAATCAATATTATCTTTGAACATTTGCTATCACAAGTTAAAATCCATCCATCATTGATCTTTACTTTGAATCTGTCATAGCCTTTAATGTGTTGAGCTAATCGGGCTGTAACTTTCCTCTCCATAAACTTATTAGTGCTACCGGTATCAATCAAAACTATAACAGGATGATGTTTCAGAGTTCCGCCAACTTCCATAGTTTGCGGGTTAGAGTAGTCAGCTAATGCATGCATTGTATGTATGGTAGGTCCAACATCTTCATTAGAATTTATACCTTCATGATTGGAGTCCACATTCTTAACTGTCGGTTCCTCTCCAATTGGTTCAATCATCAGAAGTTGCCCTTGTTTACATTGGTGCTCCATACTCCACTTTTCATCATAGTACAAACCCCTTGCTGATCTTTCTTTGCTAATTTTTTTCTCATGTAGATATGTAAATGATATCGCAGCTATCATAGTGCGAGGTTAACGAGCCTTAACTTCACACCGGATCTCTGAAATAAGCCATTCAATAAATGTACCCTAAAGTTGTCGGTCCGACCAATCTCTAGCTTGATTTGACAATCTTTTGAACCTACTATGATATTCCAACACTATAGAAGTCTGACAAATTTGGCGAGCTGGCAATCAACATTCTCATATTCGGATGGGCCAAAGTGAACAAGAAGCCCTCTATTGAACTGTTCCCATGAAGGAACTCCGTGGAAAGTTTTATACCAATCGTACAACTGGATTGCATCTCCATCGAGCTAGATTAAGGCCACTTCTACCTTATATTCTTCTGGGGTTCTGTGAAAACGAAAAAAAATTTCTGCCTTATAGATCCAACTAGTTGGATCCCCATATTCCCATCTCATAAATTCTACCTTCATATGTGAGTAGTTTGTGCTACAATCTTGGGGCCATTTTCTTTTATTTTCAAATCCATGTAACATAGAACTTGAGCCCCTATTTTGTTGAAATTTGCTGAGGCTCTCCAATAGGCTCTTTTTGAAATCATTAAGTGTATCTTGCAGTCGATTCTCAATTTTGATTTTCAATGCTTCCATTTGTGCTTTCACTGAGTTATTGGTGTCCATTGCGTAAGACTACAAATATGTAATCTCAACTCCTATTCTTGAAGTCAGTCAAGGGTATCAGCACTGTTGATGCGAAGTTGCCGAGGAGGTGGACGCCGAGGGCAGTGCTGCGGTCGCTGCGTTGGAGGAAGAGATGCTGCCCTATTTCTGTCGCTGCGTGGGGTGAGAGCGCTGAGGGCTGGAAGGCGACTGCGTTAGTGTGGCTGCAGCTACTGCGACCCAAGGGGGCGATCGCTGAGCATCCGGGTTGAGGCTGCGGTGATGGCAACCAGCAGCGACAGTGGTGTGGTTGGGGGCAGCGCTGCCAAGGGCTTGCCACCGCGGTGGCTGCGACGGTGCAGATGGGAGGCAACGATGCTTGTTGCAATCGCTACATGGAGGGATCGCTGCTACTGAGGGCTGGGAGGCAGTGTTGGTGGTGTGGCTAGGGGTAGCACCGCTGCGATGGCTGCGACGACGCAGATGGAAGGCAGCATTGCTCTGTCTCTAGCGCACTGCGGAAGGAGGCGCTGGTGACGCCGAGGGATCACGTGCGGTTGAGGAAATGGCGGTGGCTGCGACGGTCATGGTTGCCTTGTTTTGGTCGCCACGAGAAGGGATGGTCGAGCGACTGTAGCTGCGACCCAAGGGGGGGCAGCGATGGTGGCACGGTTGGGGCAACATCGCCGACGGTAGAAGTGACGAGGGGATGGTCCACTAGCTGCGAAGTAGCGGCCGTGGCCCTTCTCACTCGAGCAAGATGGGGCAGCGAGGAGGCAAAGGTCGTTGGTCGGGGAGCAGCGGCAGCGGTGGTTGAGCGGTTGGGAAGCAGCGACGGTGGTGGAGGAGTTGCCTTGCAGCGGCGGTGGGGAAGAAAGGAAGCAGCAGTGTGGCGGGCTAAAGCAGGGGTGCGATGGGCTGAAGCAGGGGTGCGGGAGGCCAAGAAGCAGGGGTGGCAGTGCTGGAGAGGGGAAGGTTGGTGGCCGGGGAGTAGTGGCGGCGGTGGTCGAGTGGCGGTGGTGGAGAAGGAGAAGGAGGCCGAGGGTCATGGCTACGATCGACAAGGGGCTGCGGCAATAAAGGAAGCTCTGTTTCTGCAACCACTACAAGGAGGGGCTGCGGCAACCAGCGGCTGTGGCTGCGAGCAAGGTCATTGAGGGCGAGGAGCAGAAAAGGAGTGTTGAGGCTAGGCGCTGCCACGGGGTGGTCCGCAGGCCAGAAATAGCGTCGGCGGCCCTTTCTCGGCTGCCTTGTTTTGGTTGCCGCGAGGAGGGGAGGCCGAGCGGCTGCGGCTGTGACCCAACAGTAGGCGGGCGGCGGTGGAGAAGGAGGCAGCAGTGGTGGCGCAGCTGGAAGCAACATCACCAACGATCGCCGAGGAGGGGAGGTTGAGCGGCTACGGCTGCGACCCTAGGGGAGTTGGACAGCGGTGGAGAAGGAGGCAGCGGTGGTGGCTCGGGTGGGAGGCGACCGAATGAATGAACAACGGTGAGCGGTCGGGGCGCAATGGTAGCGGTGGAGTCACCTTGCAGTGGCGGACGGCGGTGGGCTGGCCGGAAGCAGGGGTGCATGGCTACGACTTCTTCTTCTCATATATATATATATATATATATATATATATAATGCAGAGAGAACAGTGAGAACGCCGAGGATCGCTGCTCGCCTTGCAATGGCGACGGTGGTGGACAAGGGAAGCAGTAGGGCTGCGGTTGACCGACTACCGACCTCTTCTCTTTCTTTTTTTTTCTTTTTTTTTGAGATAACGAACTACAGCGAGAACGCCAAGGATCGCCGCTTGGATACCAAATGATGAGACCCTAATGTCTTATCATAAAAGAAATGAAAGAAATGATAAAGCTTTGATACCAAATGATAGGACCCTAAGGTCTTATCATGGAAGAAAGGGGAGAAAAGGGAATGATAATGATTGCTTCGAGGGGATTGACCTCCTTGATCACTTTGAGGGGATCGGCCTCCTTGATTACTTCGAGGGGATCGGCCTCGAAGCGATCAATGAGGCCGATCCCCTCGATGTGATCATCCCATTTTCTTCCATTTCTTTCATTTCTTTTACGATAAAACCTTAGGGTTCTATCATTTGGTATCAAAGCCTTATCATTTCTTTCATTTCTTTTACGATAAGACTTTAGGGTCTTATCACAGTACTACCGCTAGCACTGGGCAGTACCATTGCCTGCCAGTCTGACACTAACACTAGGTAATATCACCGCCTAGTCTGGCGGTACCACTACTTGACAGTCTCTTGGAGACTGTGTCTGGGCAGTACCACCACCTAACACAATATTGAAGACTATGCCATGATGGTTTCACCTATTTGGTCATTGTTTGGGCCTTTTATATGGCCCAACACTGCCCAAACTTGGGCCCAATTGTCCCTTAATTGAGTTGGACCAATTCCAAACCAATTATATGCTAACTACAAATTTTAAGGCATACACTAAGCTAAATGAGTCCGGTAATTCTGGGTTTCTTCCAGCGAGCTTCCGGCAATCGTCCGGCAAACTTCCGACGATCTCTCAACAATGTTCCAGCGGACTCTCGGTAAGCTCCTGGACTTCATGATGATCTTCTTGGCGAGTTCTGACGAGCTTCTTTGGCAAGCTCCTAGACTTCTCGGTCAATTCTGGTAGAACTTCTAATAAATGTCTGGACTTTCGATGAACTCTTGAACTCCCAAGGAAATCTCGTTCTTGACTCTGGGACTTCATTTTAGTTTATGCCTTGATCACTATCATAGTTAATGCTGCACAAATAAAATCTACTTCGATCTAGACAATTATTACTAAGCTAATCAAATGTTATCCGGTATGTCATTGGTTCATCGACGCCTCGTCCGATTGTTCGACGCATCGTCCACTCTTGCAGCCTATTGCCCAATCGGCTAGTTGACCTCCGCAACTCTAATTTTCTTGGAGCAATATCCGCTCTTCTTGGCCCGATAGCCGAACCCATGGCCTGAAGCCTTTTGTCGATACGTCGACCGATCCTCCGGCTTGACGTCCAATCTTTTGACATGTTCCACTATGGCCCAATTTTCTTGCATCACTCAAAACACAAATCAAATAATAAACATGATCAATTGGTTTCATAATCAAAATATAAGATTCAACAATCTCCCCATTTTTGATGATGACAACCAATTGATGAAGGAGTTAACCTTAACTCCCTCTATCAATATGGCATATTAATAGAACTCTTGAATTCAAATTGAATTCAAGTCAAAGCAAATTTAATCAAGAATATTTGTAACATGTCATCATAAAATCATGCATAATCAAATCATTCAATACATCATTCCATGCATGATCATTATCATAACTTCTCCCCCTTTGTCATCAACAAAAAGGAGAAGTGCATTTAGCAAGTTTCAAATCATTGCATTATAAACATAATCTCAAGTTTTATCATCATGCAAGCTAGCAAGTTTTAGAGATGTGCAGAGTTTAGCATGTTTGCTTTTCTTTGCAATGTTTAAGCTAGCAAGTTTTCGAAAAAGAATGCAAGATAGCATTTTTGCCTCTTGTTGAAGTGTGCAAGCTAGCAATTCTTGTTTACTTTTTCAATATGCAAGTTACAAGTTTTGCTTCTTGAGATAGGTAAGATAGCACTTTTGCTTCTCTTAAGATTGCAAGATAGCAATTCTTGGTGACGTTCAAGATAGCAAGTTCTACATCATGCAAGTGAGGGAATTTTATAATATTTTAGAACATGCAAGCTAACAAATTTATATCATTTTAGAGTATGCAAGCTAGCAATTTTACACATATGAAAGTTAGTAAAATTTTACATCTTTTGAGATGTGCAAGATAGACTATTTTTGCATCATCTTGAAATGTGTAACATAGAAAACATTGCTTCTCTTGAGATTTGCAAGATAGCACTTCTTGCTTCTCTTTTGAGATAAGCAAGCTAGTAAGATTTCCTTTTTTCATGATGTGCACGTTAGCAATTCTTTCTCCCCCTTTGTCATTGGCAAAAAGAGGGGAAAAACAATACAATGGTGCAATTCATTTCCCTTTATTTCAATTTACAAATTATGACAAAGATAAAGTGTCATTCTTATTTCAATATGCCATAATTGAGATAAACTTTGAATTCAAATAAAGGCAATTTTAATCATGATTCACATCATATGCAATACATCATATATATCATCATAATAAAATCATAAGTATTGCATGCATCATTCCAAATCATCAATATTTGATATTATGATGGTATCAAATATCGAGAAATCAAGATGATGATTCATAAAAATATCAAAAGTTATAATCAAGAGAAAAATCATTATTCATTTTCAACTCATTCAATTTGTCAAATCAACATTTCTTGGGTATACATGATATCAAAACATGGTTTCAAATCTTCAATATATAACATGCATAATTTCAAACCATTACAAACCATTATCAAGGTCATAGTTTGTTTGCATAAGTCTCTTCTTTAGTAAATGATAAGAAGAAATAATCAAAGATAGAAAATTTTTTATTCTCATAAAAGATAGCTCAAGTAGAGAAATCAAAAAGAAAGTTCATGATTCGGTTGAAATTTTTCATTCAAATTCAAATCATCAAAATCACTTTTCGAAAAATTCAATGAAGGCAATGAAAATAAATTCACATGAGAACTCGATTCATGCATAATATCTCAATTTTTCATGAATGCCACAAGACATGATTTATTTCAATAAATCTCTTCTTTTATAAACAGATAAAAAAAATATAGGAGATCAAATGATATAATATCTTGATTCATGCATAAGATATCTCAAGTTATAAATCTAAAAAAATCAAGATAAAACTCATTTAAATTCAAATCATCAAATCAAGATCAATAAATCACAAAGAATCATCGTGTATAACTTTGAAATATCATGCATAGAATAAAATCATCAATCATGGTATCAAAATATTTAATATTTTCATTACATCATTATGCATCATTAAATCATCAAGCATGATTTTATTAAACATGAAGCATTTTTAATCACAATCGAAAATCATCAATTTAGATACACATTATTTTTTCTTAAAAACATACATAGGTTTAATCATTAGATTTAAATCTAACATTTTGTTCCTTTATCATAAAACATATAATTTTCATTATCATTTTCAAAATTAGCTAGAAAAAGAAAAGCATGATCCCCTTTTATTCATTTATTTTTTGTATTTTATATACTAATTTAAAAACAACATATGAAATGCATCAAGTAATTTTAAAATAAATTAAGAGAGATTCGGGTGAGTCATTTACCTCATCGTCGAGAGTTATTAAGGCAAAGTTCACTATTTCGTCTTCATCGGTTTGCTCCTCATCATTGGATGAGCTCGATTCATCCCAAAGTGCTTCCTTCTTCTTGCATTCATAGCAAGTAGTTGTGTTCTTTTTTAAGTTTATTTTTGTTCTTTGATTCTTGTTTCAAAAACCTTTTAAGCTTTATTGTGAGAAGTTCAAGTTCATTATCACTTGAGCTTTCACTCGAGTGGTCCATTTTTGTTCTAAGTGTAAAATCATTCTTGTTCTTTGGAAGGTTATTCTCAAGTTCATTTTGTGCATCATGTGCCTTGTACGTCATTTCATAGTTCATTAATGACCCGATAAGTTCTTCGAGATAGAAAGTATTTAAATTCTTAGCCTCTTGAATGACTATTACTTTAGGATCACAATTTTGAGAAAGAGATCATAATACTTTATTAAGAAGTTCAAGATTCGAAAAACATTTGCCAAGAGCTTTAAGCTATTGATGACATCCGTAAAATGGGTGTACATGTCAACAATGGTTTGCTTGGCTTCATTCGAAAAAGTTTAAAATCATACATTAAAAGGTTTATCTTAGAGTCTTTTACTCTACTAGTGCCTTCGTGTGTGATTTCAAGAGTGTGCCAAATATTAAAAGCCGTTTCGCATATAGAAACCATATTGAATTCATTTTTTTCTATAGCGTAAAATAGAGCATTCAAAGCTCTAGCATTTAAAGAAAAAGTTTTCTTCTTCAAATCATTTCATTCGTTCATTGGTGTAGAAGACTTTTGAAAATCACTTTCGATAATATTCCATAAATTTAAATCCAAGGAAAGCAAAAAAACTCTCATTCGAATTTTCCAATAAGTCCGTCCCATTGAACATGAGAGGACGAACGATGGAAAAGCCCTCTTGAAAGCCGAAAAGTGTAATTTCTCTTCGGTCAAAAACCAAATAAGAAATAACAAGGCTCTAATACCAATTATTAGGAACGAGTTGGCACTAAGAGGGGGGGTGAATTAGTGCAGCGGTAAAAACATCGATTTTCGAATATCATTGTGATTAAAACTGATCTCAGAATATGTTAACTTGAAGCATATGGGAGCATAGTTAAAGCAATAAGAAGACAGTTTACAGTTAAAATAAATTGCTAAAAAGAAATGCAAACCAGATTTTATAGTGGTTCGGTCATCGTGACCAACATCCACTCTTGATTCCTCTTCCGTTGTCGCCACCAACATCCACTAATGATTTTCCTTCAATGGGCGAAGATCAACTACCCTCACAACTCAATGTCGTACGCAGGTGGCCGCCGTTCCTACGACCCTGATTGAGGGCACCGCTGTGGGCAGTCGTGCCTATGCGCAATGCCCACACGCAAGTGGCTAAAACTGCAACAGCCCGTCGGCCGTTGGTTGAGAGCCTACATGCAGATGGTAGCAGTGCCATATGCGGGCAGCAAGGGCAGCAACAATTGATGCCCTTTCACGCTTTTGCGTCAATGATTTTGACGTTAAAAGCTTCTCGAAAACACAGCACACGCAATTCAAAACCAATTTCTATATAAACAATCTAGCTTGGATACCGCTGTTAGGAAATCTTGGGGGGCAACATCACATGCGCAATAGAAGAACAAAAAATAAAATCTCCAATTCCCAAAGATATGTTCGTCATCATGTGAATATTGGTGCGTAAAAATCCATAAAATAGAAAACCACAAGTGAGATAGATTGTGTTACCTAGGGAGATCGTATAACCTTGAATCCCTACAGATCTCTAGGAGAGGGTGAAGAAGGTCAAGTGCCCTCCTCTCTAGCGGTGATCCACACAGTAGGTCTATGACGATGCTCCTCAAAACTCCAGGCCTGCATTGAGGTGGAGAGGGGGAGGAGAATAGGAGAGGAAGCAAAAGGTTCTAGCCTATGAACGATTCAATCCATCCTATTTATAGAGGTCCCATGTCAACTTAACCCTAATGGATCCTCCCCTATTAGGTTTTGGATCTCCATCCAACTACCCAAGTCTCTTATATTAGTGGATCTCTATCCTATAATCTCTCATGGGCTCTTATTGGATCTTATCCATAGGATCCAATAATTCAGGGGCTTATTGGATATCTAATAAGATAGGGTCTCCGGCGGATTTCTCATATCTGAACCTCTACTCATCGCAATGCCTACTATATGTGTGTGACCCTCTAGGCCCAATATCAAGCTGGCCAGGAGTCATACCTGTTAGAACTCCTTTTGGCTCAGTGAATTATTATCTCCATAATAATTCACTCGACTCATCGACTACGGACGTACTAGGCCACTACACCGTAATCCCTAGATAATACAGGGGAATATAATCCATTAGAATTGTTTGTCCTCAACTACCGTGTACCTACAGTCCCTCATCCATCTAATATCCCAAAGATCATATACCGGGCATGGTGCTGTCAAACCCATATGATTTCTACTCGAGTCTCGCTCTAATCGGATTCTCTTAGAGAACTCTTTCTCTCTGAATCTAAATGACCCTGGCTAGGGGTTTGTCAAAGCAAGAATACATGGGACATTCCTCTCATGACAACGAGAATGAATGATTCTCTATCGATACTCAATAGCCTTCGTAAGGTTGACTACCACTCCCGATAACCAATTGTGCTAGATCTGAGACATCCAAACTTATTAGTTCGGTATCAAAGAGTGGAGCACTCATACAGGACATCCTTGGTGTTTTAAGTCTGAGGACCAGATATTCCATTAGGACTATGGAATCGTTGTCTAACAATAAGACCTTATTAACCATTTAGCATTCCATAAGCAGATTAATTAGTGAACTAATTCCCCAATAAACACTTGTTTTGTATCCCTAGTGTCCCCACACGAGCAACTATGAGACCAGCTGCATCCATCATATTGATGGGTATACAACACACCAATCTATTTGGTTATCTCGATGTCCCTCTCGAGTAACCTATGATTGGGATTATTTAGGATATGTGTTTAAAGGTGACTCGGTCGCATTGTCATGATTTCATCACGATTATATTCCCATTGTACAGATCCAAGGAAATCATAATATATACATACATATATGCAATAGTCAGTATAAAGTGATAAAATGCCAAAATATAATAAGCAAAAAGATTGTGTGTCAAGTCATGTGCCATCACTTACGCGATTGGCTTGTATGACACATATGACTAGTAATCTCCCACTTGACCTAAAGCTAATCATCTATGTGTCTGATCCCCATCAGGTCCCTATAATGCTCAAAGATAATCTGGGATAAATGAGTTTGTTAGTGGATCTGCAATGTTATCTTCGGATTGAACTCTTTCAACTACATCTCCTTAGGTCATGATTTTTTTGATCAGGTGGAACCTCCTTAGAATATGCTTAGATTTCTGATGAGACCTAGGTTCCTTCGCTTGAGGAATCGCCCCATTGTTATTGCAATATAAGGGAAATAGCTCCTCGTGCTTGGCACGACTCCCAAATCTGTGATGAACATTTTCATCCAAACTCCCTCTTTTGCTGACTCTGCTATAGCAATGTACTTTACCTCTATAGTCGAGTTAGTAGTAGTATTTTGCTTGGAACACTTCCAGCACACTGCTCCTCCATTCAAGGTGTACACATACCCCGAATTCAACTTGCTATTATCGACATCAGATTAAAAACTTGAGTCTATATAGCCTTCAACCCTAAGGCTACTACCTCCATATTTTAGTAAAAGATCCTTAGTCCTTCTCAAGTACTTAAAGATACACTTTACTTCTTTCCAATGCTCCAAGCCTGGATTCGCATGATACCAGCTCGTGACACTCAGAGCATGCGCTATATTAGGCCTGGTACATAGCATGACATACATGATAGACCCTATTGCTGAGATATAGAGTATCCTATCTATGTTCGCCCTTTCTCCTTGAGTCTTTGTAGACATACTCCTAGAAAGCGATATCCTATGTCTCATTGGTATGAGACCTCTCTTGGAATTTTTCATGCCAAACCATTTTGGCAATGGTGTTTATGTACTTGGATTGGGACAAGCTAAGCATCCTCTTGGATCTATCTCTATAGATCTGAATCCCCAAGATATAGGATGGTTCCCCTAAGTCCTTCATGGAGAAGTATCTAGATAACCAAGCCTTTACTATGAATAGCATTCCTACATCATTCCCAATGATTAGGATGTCATACATATATAACAACAAGAAGGTGATAGTGCTCCCACTTACCTTCCTTTACACACAAGGCTCATCTTTGTTCTTAACGAGGTCATTGTTAGGAACGAGTCGGCACTAAGAGGGGGGGAGGGGGGATGAATCAGTACAATGCGTAAAATCATGTCGGTTCAGAAAATAGTTTGTACGATAAAACCGATCTCGAAAATATGTTAACTTGAAACACATTCGTAAGAGTGTGCAACTAAAGTGATGAGGAAGTATGGCAGTTTGTAGTTAAAGTAAAGAGCAAAACAGAAATGCAAACTGAGTTTATAGTGGTTAGGTCATCGTGACCTACATTCACTCCTGATTCCTCCTCCGTTGAGGCCACTAACATCCACTATCGGTCTTGCTTTAATAGGCGAAGACCAACCACCTCTTTACAACTCTATTCTCCTTTTGCAGGCTCATGAGAGAACTTTTACACCCCCTTTACTCCTCTCTTAAACAAGCATAACACTTAGAGTTTGAGAGCAGTTCACATAAGATTACAACAGTGTTTTCTTTTCTTTTTTTCTCTCAGTTACGTGCGTAAACCAAGGATGAGAGGGGTATTTATAGGCCTCAAATGGATTCAAACTTGGAGTCTAAAAGAGTCTCATCCCATGTTTCTTGGGTCCTAGCGATACCACCGCCTGTGTTGGGCGGTACCACCTCCTGGAAGACTATGTCTAGGCAGTACCACCGCTTGGCATAGTCTCAGAGACTATGCCACGATGGTTCCACCTGTTCGGTCACTGTTTGGGCCTTACACTTGTCCCAACACAGCCCAAACTTCGACCTAATTGACCTCTAATTGAATTGGCCCAATTCTAACCTAATTATGTGCTAACTATAAATTTTAAGACATTTAATAAGCTAAATAAGTATGTAAGTCTAGGTTTCTACTAGCAACCTAGGTTTCTACTAGGTTTCATGATGATCTTCTTGGTGAGTTCCAACGAGCTTCTTTGGTAAGCTCTTAGTCTTCTTGGTCAATTCTGATAGAATTTTCGACTAATGTTCGGACTTTCGATGAACTCTCGAACTCCCAAAGAAATCTCTTTCTTGACTTTGGGACTTCATTTTGCTTTATGCATTGCTATCATAGTTAATCTTATGCACTTAAAACCCACTTTGATCTAGACAATTATTACAAAGCTTGAATCAAGTGTTATTCGGCATTTCATTGGTTTATCGATGCTTCGTCCGATTATTCGGTGCATCGTCCTTTCTTATGGCCTATTGCCCAATCGGTCAGTTGACCTCTGTAACTCCGATATCCTTGGCGCAATTTTCGCTCTTCTTGGCCCGATACCCGAACCCATGGCCCGAAGCCTTCTGTCGATATGTCGACCGATCCTTCGTCTCCAATATTCTGACATATTTTTCTCCGTCCCAATATGATTCTTCCTACTTTAATTGTCTATCCCTGATTGAGGCTTCCTAAGTCACTCAAAATGCAGATCAAATCATAAACACTATCAATTAGTTTCATCATCAAAATCTGAGAATCAACAATCTCCCCCTTTTTTATGATGACAACCAATTGATGATGGAGTTAACTTGAACTCCCCCTATCAATTTGCCATAATGACAGAACTCTTGAATTCAAATTGAATTCAAGTCAAAATAATATTTCATTATGAATATTTGCAACACGTCATCATAAAATCATGCATAATCAAATTTACAATGCACCATTGCATGCATGATCATTATCATAACTTCTCCCCCTTTGTCATCAACAAAAAGGAGAAGTGTATTTAGCAAGTTTCAAATTATTGCATTATAAATATAATCTAAAGTTTTATCATGATGCAAGCAAGTATTTTTCTTTCTTCTCTTTTGAGAAGTGCAATGTTTTGCTTCCTTGGCAAAGCGCAAGGTAGAAAATGTTACATCATTTTATATGCAAGCTAGCAATAATTTTGAGTTTTGCAAGTTTGTAAATTTTGCTAGATTTGCAAGTTAGCATGTTTTGCTTTTTGAGATAGGCAAGATAGCACTTTTGCTTTCTTGAGATTGCAAGTTAGCAATTCTTAGTGATGTTCAAGATAGCAAGTTCTACATCATGCAAGCTAGCAATTTTTAGAGATATTCATGCATCATGAGTATTGCCTCTCTTGAGATATGCAAGATAGCACTTTTGCTTCATAGCAAGTTTTTCTCCTTGCAATTTGTAAGCTAGCAAATTTAGCAAGTGTTACATCATATTAGAACATGCAAGCTAGCAAAGTTTATATCATTTTAGAGTATGCGAGCTATCAAATTTTACACATATAAAAGTTAGCAAAATTTTACGTCTTTTGAGATGTGCAAGATAGACTATTTTTGCATCCTCTTAAAATGTGTGACTTAGCAAACATTACTTCTCTTGAGATTTGCAAGATAGCAATTCTTGCTTCTCTTTTGAGATGAGCAAGCTAGCAAGATTGCCTCTTTTCGTGATGTGCACGCTAGCAATTCTTTCTCCCCCTTTATCATTAGCGAAAAGAGGAGAATACCAAAACAATAATGCAATTCATTTCCCTTTACTTCAATCTTCAAATCATGACAATGATAAATAACAAAGATGAAGAATCAAGTCATGAATGTCAAAAGATCATATATCATATTTGATAGATTTTTTCTTTTGTAAATAGACAGCATGATAGGAAACGATCTTGATTTATAAAGAAGATTCAAGTCTAAAAATCGAGATATCAAGATCATGATTCGAAAAATGTATAAGAAGAATTTATGTATTTGGGAGATCTAACATGTCTAAGTTTATCATTCAAGCTAGCAAATTTGGTTCTCTTGAGATGCTAGCTATTTTCTTTTCCCCTTTTGTCATTGTAAACAAGAGAGAAGAAGGGAAGAACATAATGGTGTAAATGTTCAAGTCGTCACAAAAATACAATAGTGTCATATGAAAATCATGACATGAAAGATATTAATATCAAATCATGAATGCCACAAGAAATGATTTATTTCAATAAATCTCTTCTTTTATAAATGATAAAAAGAAATATAGGAGATCAAATGATATAATATCTTGATTCATGCATAAGAAATCTCAAGTTATAATTCTCGAAAAATCAAGATAAAGCTCATTCAAATTCAAATTGCCAAATCAAAATCATTTTCAATAGATTCAAAAAGAAACATAGATAGATTCATTAATCTCTCCTTTTTGGAAAAATCGATAAAGTAGAGAAATTTTTCAAGGAGAAAGCTTTCTTCCTTTTAGTTGTTTCAATTTAAGTGATTTGATTTCTTATAAGCATGCCCAAATTTTTACGCCAAATCAAAATATGCATCATCGTTTAAAACCAAAAGACAAAGACAAAATTCATCACAAAAATCTTCATGACAAAAAATATAACACATTAAACATAAGGATGCTTCTTTAAACAAGAGATTTGATTTATCATTTAAATTCCAATGATAATACATTTTCCTTTCCATATGTTTTATTTTATGTGATTGATTTTATATAAGTATGCTCATATTTTTCATTTGAAAACAATATATCATGTTTAAAACTGAAAAGCAACTTTCATTATGACAAAGATCAATCATCATGCATAATTATAAAATATAAAATCATCATTTTATTATTACATCATTTAATCATCAAACATGGTTTCATTGAACATAAAGCATCTTGAATTAAAATCAAAAGGCAATATGGAAATAATCAAGATACATATTATTTCTTCTTAAAAGCATACATAGGATTATCATTAGATTTAAATCTAATATTTTTTACTTTATCATAAAACATGTAATTTTCATGATCATAAAATAAAAAAAGCATGGTATAATTTTTTTATAATTTTTATTTTTTATTTTTATAAACTAATTTAAAAACAACTCATAAAAAAGTATCAAGTAATTTCGAAATAAGGCAAAGGGGTTTTGGTTACCTCGTCGTCGAAAGTCGTTAAGGCGTAATTGGCCATCTCGCCTTTGTTAGCTTGTTCTTCTTCTTTCATAACTTCTTTTTAAGTTTATTTTTTATTTTTTAATTCTTGTTTAATGAACCTTTTAAATTTTATAGTGAGAAGTTCGAGTTCATTATCACTCGAGCTTTCGCTCGAGTGGTCTTCATTTATTCTAAATGTCAAATCGTTCATGTTCTTTGGAAGGTTGTTCTCATGCTCATCAAGTTCATCATGCGTCTTGTATGTCATTTTATAGGTCATTAATAACCCTATAAGTTCTTTAAGGGAAAATAGTTCAAGTCCTTCGATTCTTGTATTGCTTGTTAGGATCAAGAGCACTAAGAGGGGGGGGGGGGTGAATTAGTGTAGTGGAAAATTTCGATGTTTAAAACTCCATTCGTATGATGAAATCGTTTCCGACGTAAAACCGTTTTCAGAAACATAACTTGAAAGCGAGTTCGTAAAGGAGTTTAGCAAAAGTAAAGAGTAAGTAAAGCACATATGGAGGTTTATAGTAAGGTAAGCAGCAAGAATAAATGCAAACCAGAGAGCACCGTAATTTTAGAGTGGTTCAGTCAATCTTGACCTACATCCACTTTTGGCTTCCTCCTCCAATGAGGTCATCGACGTCCACTAGAGGCATTCCTTCAATAGGCGAGGGCCAACCACCCTTTTACAGTTTCACTCCTTTTGACGGGCTTAGGAGACAACCCTTACAGAATTTTCTTTCCTCTCTTAACAGATCAAAACTTGGAAGAAAAGAGGAAGGAGAACTTTTAACTCATACAACACTTTTGAGCTCTAAAAATCACATAGTAAGATTGGATTTTTGGTGCATTTGATTGCCCTTTCATTGCTGAAAGGGGGGGATATTTATAGGCCCCAAACCAGTTTGAATTCCGAGCTCACAACTGCCATCTCCCAGAATTCCGAGGTCTAGCAGTTGCACCGCCAGACTGGGGTGGTTGCACCTCTTAGCAGAGCTCGGAGATTGAGCCTCTAGGCAGTGCCACCTCTTGTTAGGGGTGGTTGCACTACTTGGCAAAGCTCAGAGACCGAGCTTAAGCGGTTCCACCGCATGTCAAGGGCAGTTGCACCACCCAGTCTCGCTCGGAGACTAAGCCCAGGCGGTGCCACCGCTTGACTGGGGCGGTTGCACCGCATGGTCGAGCTCGGAGATCGAGCTCAGGTGGTTCCACCGCTTGTTAAGGGAGGTTGCACCGCCCAGCCTAGCTCGGAGATTGAGCCCTATGCGGTGCCACTGCCGACCCAAGCGATGCCACTATTGGCCAAGAAATCTAGGTCCAAATGGGCTGATCCATTCGGCCCAATTTGGGTCTGTCAAGGGCCCAATTGCCCCAAGATTAAGTTAATAGGATCACCTCCCATTTCTAACTTAATCATCATGCTAACTATGATATTTCGTAAGACATTTACTGCAACTTGCTCCAGTGCGTCAATCGCTTCTTCTGGCGAGCTTCCGACGAACTTCCGTCGATCATCCGATGAACTCTCGGTAATGCTCCTGTGGACTTCCGGCAAACTCCTGGACTTGCAACGATCCACTTAGTGAGTTCCGACGAGCTTCTTTTGGCAAGCTCTTGGACTTCTCGGATTTGTTCCTGCAGAACCTTGGACGACCGTCTGGACTTCCGTCGAACTCTCGAACTCCCAACGTGATAATAGTCTTGACTCCGGTGCAACTCCTGCTGCATGTCTTTCTTCCATTGTAGTTAATCCTGCACATGTAAAACAAAACTTCGATCGAGATAATTAATCCTAAACAATTAACCAAGTTGTCCGGCATGTCATTGGTCCCTCGACGTTTTGTCCGATTCTTCGGCGCATCGTCCTCTCCTGCGGCCTATTGCCCAATCGGCTAATTGACTCCATAACTCCGATATCCTTGGCACAATACCCGCTCTTCTTGGCCCGATGCCCGAGTCCATGGCCTGAAGCCTTCTGTCGATACGTCGACCGATCCACCGGCCCGACGTCCAATCTTCTAACATGTTCCTCCGGCACAACATGATTTTTCCTGCTTTAATTGTCTCATCCTGATCGAAGCATCCTTCGTCACTCAAAATGCCGATTAAAACATAAACACAATTATCAATTGGTTTCATCATCAAAATATGAGATTCAACAATCTCCCCCTTTTTGATGATGACAACCAATTGATGACGAAATTAAACTTAACTCCCAGAGTTTAAGTAAAACTCCCCCTATCAATATGCTATATTGATAGAATCTTGAATTCAAACTGAATTCAAGTCATTGCAATATTTATCATGAATACTTGTAATACGTCATCATGAACTTATGCATAAACTTATGCATAACATCATACTTCTCCCCCTTTGTCATCAACAAAAAGGAGAAGTCCAACTATTCTTGTGTTTGTAGTATAGGTTCAACTTATTGCATGAAAAACATAATATCAGGTTTTATCATCATGCAGTTTTGAAGCTAGAAAATTTATCCAAGTGTTACATCATGCTTAGAACATTCAAGTTATCAAGTTTTAGATATGCAAGTTTTACAACATACAAGATAGCACTTTTGCTTCTTTTGAGATAGCAAATTCTACATCATGCAACCTAGCAAATTAGAGATGTTCAAGAAGGCAACTCTTGCTTCTTGAAATATGCAAGTTGCAAGCTAGCAAATTTTTGCTTCCTTTGCAATGTTTGAGCTCGCAATTTTGCTTTCATTGTAAAGTGCAAGTTTAGCATTTTTAGCTTTTCTTGAGATAGCAACTGTTTGCTTCTCTTTAGACTACAAGCTAGCAATTTTTACGATATGCAAGTTTTACTTCTTGAAATAGGCAAGATTGCACATGTGGTAGAGATTACAAGATTGCACATTTGAGTTGAGCAAACTAATAAGTTTTGCCCCTTTTTGCGATATGTACATTTGCAATTTTTGCTTCCCTTGTCTTGTGCAAGCTAGCTATCTCCCCCTTTGTCATTATCAAAAAGAAGGGAAGACCCTTTATATCAATTTCTAGATCATGACAAAGGTAAGTATCAATCTTATTTGTGCATCATTATATATTCAAATTAAAACATACACAATTTTAAAAGACTTTATTTTTCTTGCACGATACCGAAAAATAAATCAATCATCATTAATAAGCATATCATATATAAAACTCAAACATTAAATTTTTTAAGCATTTATCAACATGTTGATCATGATACCAAACATTCATCATTTAAAGCATTCATGATACACATCATATGCAATACATCATGTACATCATTGTCATAAGTATTGCATGCATCATTTCAAATTCATGAATATTTCATCATTGCATGCATCATACCAAATCATAAAATATAAAATCATCATTAATGCATGATTCTAAATCATCATTTATTTCACATCATGATGGTACCAATTTTGTCAAATTACATCCTACCATGCATGACCGATACTTCTTATTTGTATGCATCAAAACAAATTAATGAATATTTAATGTATTCATATAATCACATAAGAAATATCAAGAAGAATTATTAGGTGATGAGATGTATTTCATTCATTTAAAGAATTTTACATAACAAAATTCAAGTCATAAGCCTTAAAAGATGTCATGAGAGAACATATAAATAATCTTGGTTTATAAAATGAATACTAAAGTTATAATTTCGAAAAATCAAGAGAAACCGTGATTCATTTTAACAAATCTCCTCTTAAATAAATAACATAAAGAATTATTAGGAGATCATGAAAAAGATAGAATTCATTCAATCTTGTAAGAGAACAAGATGTTAATTCATGCATACAAAATCTTGATTTAAGAATAAGAAATCTCAATTTATAAATTTCAAAAAAATCAAGATAAAGCTCATTTAAATCATCAAATCAAGATCAATAGATTTTCAAAAATGAATTGTTAGGATCAAGAAAATCTGAAAATAAAATTTAACACTTTCATGCATTCAGACATGGTTTTGTTATAGATTTTCAAACACAATCATGAAGATAAAACATGCTCATGATCATGAAAATTTTTGTATCCAAAACACATATTTTCCAACATGTTATTAAGGCATGTAATAGTGTAAAATTCTCATTATAGCAATTATAGTGATTTGATCATTAAATCAAGAAAGTCCGAAAAATAATCTTAACAAATTCGTGCATTCGGGCACATTTTTGCCATAGTTTTTCAAATACACTCATGAAAATAACACATGCTTATCATCATATATAACTTAAAATCTCATGCACAAAATCGTCAAATCATGGTCTCAAAATTTAAATATTTTCATTACAACTTTATGCATTACTTCGAATCAAACATGATTTCATTAAAAATTGAGAAATAACAATGGAAATGAATATGATAAACATTATTACTTCTTAACCATAATTTCATATTTTCAATCAAAATCATTTTGTTTGTTTATCATAAAATATGCAATATTATCATTTTCGAAATTACTAGCATGATCATAATTTTTGTATTTTTATTTTTAAACATGTAATTTTTAAGAAAATTAATTCTAAACTAAAAAACAAAATACATCATGAAAGCATCAAGTAATTTCAAAATAAATTAAGGGGGTTTCGATTACCTCATCGTTGAATGTCGTTAAGGCGTAGTTTGCCACCTTGTCTTTCTTGATTTTTTCCTCGTCTTCAGAGGAGCTCGATTCTTCCCAAGTTGTATTCTTTTTCTTGCGTTCAAAGCAAGTAGTTCCATTCTTTTTGCTTTTTTATTTTTGTTTTATGAACTTTTTAGATTTCATTTGTATTTCTTGTTCACCATCACTTGAGCTTATGCTCGAGTGGTCTTCAAATGTTCTATATCCCAAATCCTTCCTATTCTTTGGAAGGTTGTTTTGTTCATCATGTTCATCATGTGCATTGCGCACCATTTCATATGTCATCAATGAGCCGATAAGTTCTTCAAGTGGAAAAATATTAAAATTTTTTATCTCTTGTATTGTGGTTATTTTAGGATCCCACCTTTCTGGAAGGGATCTTAAGATCTTGCTTACGAGATCAAAATTCGAAAAAGATTTACTAAGAACTCTTGGATTATTGACGACATCCATGAAATGAGTGTACATGTTGCCTATAGTCTCGTTGGTTGCATTGGAAAAAGCTCAAAATCATGCAATAAAATGTTAAATTTCGAGTCTTTGACTCTACTAGTTCCCTCATGCATGATTTCAAGTGTTCGCCAAATATCAAAAGTTGTTTCGCACGTAGAAATCCGATTGAACTCATTTTTGTCCAAAGCGTAAAATAAGGCATTCATAGCCTTTACGTTTAAACAAAAATACTTCTTCTCCAAATCCGACCATTCGTTCATCGGTTTAGAAGGAAGTTGAAAACCATTTTCAACAATATTCCATAAATCCAAATTCATAGAAATCAAGAAAACTCTCATTTGAGTTTTCCAATAAGTGTAGTCCAATCTGTTAAACAACAGTGGACGAACAACCGATAAGCCCTCTTGAAAGCCATGAAGGGCCATTTCTCTCGGGTGTAAATCCGAAATGAGAAATCCCGGGCTCTAATACCAATTGTTAGGATCAAGCGCACTAAGAGGGGGGGGGTGAATTAGTGTAGCGGAAAACTTTCGATGTTTAAAACTACGTTCGTACGATGAAATCGTTTCCGACGTAAAACTATTTTCGGAAACATAACTTGAAAGCGAGTTCGTAAAGGAGTGCAGCAAAAGTAAAGAGGAAGTAAAGCACATATGGAGCTTTGCAGTAAGGTATGCAGCAAGAATAAATACAAACTAGAGAGCACCGCAATTTTAGAGTGGTTCGGTCAATCTTGACCTACATCCACTTTTGGCTTCGTCCTCCGACGAGATCACCGACATCCACTAGAGGCCTTCCTTCAATAGGCGAAGGCCAACGACCCTTTTAGAGTTTCACTCCTTTTGACGGGCTTAGGAGACAACCCTTACAAAATTTTCTTTCCTCTCTTGACAGATCAAAACTTGGATGAAAAGAGGAAGGAGAACTTTTAACTCATACAACACTTTTGAGCTCTAAAAATCATAGAGTAAGATTGGATTTTCAGTGCATTTGGTTGCCGTTTCATTACTGAAAGGGTGGGGTGTTTATAGGCCCCAAACCAGTTTGAATTCCGAGCACAAAACTGTCATCTCCCGAAATTCCGGGGTCTGGCGGTTGCACCGCCTGACTAGGGCGGTTGCACGGCTTGGTAGAGCTCGGAGACTGACCTCTGGGCGGTGCCACCTCGTGTCAGAGGTAGTTGCACCGCTTGGAAGAGCTCAGAGACTGAGCTCAAGCGGTTCCACCGCTTGTCAAGGGTGGTTGCACTGCCTAGTCTCACTCGGAGATTGAGCCCAAGCGGTGCCACCGCTGGCCAAGAAATCTGGGTCCGAATGGGCTGATCCATTCAGCCCAATTTGGGTCTGTCAAGGGCCCAATTGCCCCAAGATTAAGTTAATAGGATCACTTCCCATTTCTAACTTAATTATCGTGCTAACTATGATATTTCTTAAGACATTTCTGCAACTTGCTCCGGTGCGCCAATCGCTTCTACCGGTGAGCTTCCGGCGAACTTCCGTCGATCATCCGATGAACCCTCGGTGATGCTCCTGCGGACTTCCGGCAAACTCCTAGACTTGCGACAATCCACTTGGCGAGTTCCGACGAGCTTCTTTTGGCAAGCTCTTGGACTTCTCAGATTTGTTCCCGTAGAACCTCCGACGATTGTCCGGACTTCCGTCGAACTCTCGAACTCCCAACGTGATCATAGTCTTGACTCCGGCGTAACTCCTGCTGCATGTCTTTCTTCCATCGTATTTAATCCTGCACATATAAAACAAAACTTCGATAGAGATAATTAATCATAAGAAATTAACCAAGTTGTCCAGCATGTCATTGGTCCCTCGACGCTTCATCCGATTCTTCGGCGCATCGTCCTCTCCTGCGGCCTATTGCCCTATCGGCTAGTTGACTCCGCAACTCCGATATCCTTAGCACAATACCCGCTCTTCTTGGCCCGAGGTCCGAGTCCACGGCCCAAAGCCTTCTGTCGATACGTCGACCGATCCACCGGCCCGATGTCCAATCTTCTGACATGTTCCTCCGGCACCACATGATTTTTTCCACTTTAATTATCTCATCCCGATCAAAGCATCCTGCGCCACACTAAATGCAGATTAAAATATAAACACAATTATCAATTGGTTTCATCATCAAAATACGAGATTCAACATTGCCGTGATTTTTGGCTCCCATCTTTTTGGAAGCGATCTTAATATCTTGTTAATAAGTTCAAAATTCGAAAAACATTTGTCAAGAGCTTTTAAACTATTGATGACATCCGTAAAATGGGTGTACATGTCAACAATAGTTTCACTTGGCTTCATTTGAAATAACTTAAAATCATTCATCAAAAGATTTATCTTAAAATCTTTTACTCTACTAGTGCCTTCATGTGTGGTTTTAAGAGTGTGTCAAAAATCGAAAGCAGTTTTGCAAATAGAAACACGATTAAATTCATTTTTATCTAAGGCACAAAATAAGGCATTCATAGCCTTTGCATTTAAAGAGAAAGTATTCTTTTTCGAAGTCATTATATTCGTTCATTGGTTTGGAAGACTTCTCAAAACCAATTCGACTATATTCCATAAATCGAGATTCAACGAAAGTAAGAAAACTCTCATTCAAGTTTTCCAATATGTGTAGTCCATCCCATTGAACATGGGAGGATGAATGATAGAAAAGCCCTCTTAAAATCTTAAAAGAGTTATTTCTCTTGGGTGTTAAACCAAATGAGAAATAACATGGCTCTGATACCAACTATTAGGAACGAGTCGGTACTAAGAGGGGAGGGAGGGGGGGTGAATTAGTGCAACGGATAAAATCACGTTGGTTCAAAAAATACTTCATATGATAAAACCGATCTCAGAAAGATGTTAACTTGAAACACGTTCGTAAGAGTGTGCAGCTAAAGTGATGAGGAAGTATGACAGTTTGTAATTAAAGTAAAGAGCAAAACAAAAATACAAATTGAGTTTATAGTGGTTCGGTCGTCGTGACCTACATCCACTCCTGATTCCTCCCCCGTAAAGGCCACCGACATCAACTATCGGTCTTCCTTTAATAGGCGAAGACCAACCACCTCTTTACAACTCTATTCTCCTTATGCAGGCTCAAGAGAGAACCTTTACACCCCCTTCACTCCTCTCTAAAACAAGCCTAATAGTTGAATGTTGATAAGTTTAAATGAACTTAACTTACCGATTTGATACTTGAATTCAAAGGCCTTGGATTCAAGAATGTCTTTTCTCAGATTATGACATATAGATAGGGGAAGTTAAGGATAACTCCGTCATTAATTGATTACCATCATAAAAAAGGGGGAGATTGTTGAATCTCATATTTTGATGGTAAAATCAATTGTAAAGTATTTGATCTAATCTATATGTTGAGAAAAGTGTGCAGGATTAACTACGATAGCAATAAGTTTGGACGTTCAAGATCGAGATCTCATTGGGAGTTCAAGAGTTTGTCGGAAGTCCGGACGTTCGTTGGAAGTTCTACCAAAACCAATCAAGAAGTCCAGGAGCTTGCCAAGGAAACTCACCGGAACTCGCCAAGAAGATCTTCATAAAGTTCAGGAGCTTGCCGGGAGTCCACCGGAACATTGTCGGTAGTTCATCGGAAGTTCGTTGGAAGATCGTCGGAAGAGCAATTGACATACCGAAACAAGAATGTTTTGTCAATTATCTTAATTATTATAGTTAGTCCATAAATTGAGTTAGGATTGGGAGGTAATCCCATTAACTTAATTAGGGTCCAATTGGGCCCTTAATAGGGCTGAATTGGGTCGAATTGAACAACCCATTCAGCCCCTGAATCATGGTCGGTGGTGGTACCGCCCAAACTAGGCAGTGGTACCATTAGCAGTTAATGCTGCCAGTGGTGGTACCACCCTTGTCAGGCGGTGGTACCGCCAGAGCTCGATCTTCGAGCTCTGTCAAGTGATAGTACCGCCCAATGTCAAGTGATAGGTGGTAGTACCACCCAGTAATGGCGGTGGTACCGCCAGTACCCCAAAATCCGGGGATATAACACTTTTTGGCTCCAATTTTGAAGTCAATGGGGCCTATAAATACCCCACCCTTTTCTGCATAAAAGAAAATGAAAGTCTTAGCATAATCTTGAGTCTTTGAAGTGTTAAAGTGTTGTAAAAGTGCTAGAGTACTCCTCCCTTTCTAAGTGTTGAGATTATTTAAGAGAGGTGTGAGACTTGTAAGGGTTATCTCCTAAACCCATGAAAAGGAGAAAACGCTGTAAAAGGTGGTTGGTCTTCGCCTATTGAAAGAATGCCATTAGTGGATGCCGGTGACCTCGACGGAGGAGGAATCCGAAAGTGGATGTAGGTCACAATGACCAAACCACTCTAAATTTTGGTTTACATTTCATCTTGAGCAATTTACCTTTCTTGCATGCTACTTTACCTTCTTACTACTTTCTCTATGCACTTATATGATTTCAAGTTAAAATCTTTACAAAATGATTTTCGTCGGAATCGGTTTTAATCGAAACAAAGACTTTTGAAAGGGGTAATTTTTCTGCTATACTAATTCACCCCCCCTCTTAGTGCCACTCTTGATCCTAACACATAACACTTAGAGTTTGAGAGGAGTTCACACAAGATTGTTGAATCTCGGATTTTAATGATGAAATCAATTAATGGGTTAATTGATCTAATCTATATTATTGAGTTAAGTGTGCAGGATTAACTATGATAGCTTGAAGATATAAAGAAAGTCTATCGGAGTCAAGTTCGATGGGTGTTCGAGAGTCCGCCGAGAGTTCAAAGATTCGTCGGAAGTGCTGCCGGAACCAACTAAGAAGAAATCGAGGACTTGCCGAAGTTTTCAAAAGTCCACCGAAGAGATCATCAGAGGTTCGCGGAGATCACCGAGAAGGTTCAGCTACTTACTAAAGACTCGCAGAACTCCCCACAAGATCGGGAGCCTGTTGGGAGTTCGTCGGAAGAAATCCGAGGGTGTATCGGAAGTCCACCGAAAGATTGCCGGAAAGCTCGCTGGAAGGAAACTCGACGTTGCCAGTTAAGAACCTGCTTAGGACTATGTCTTAATTTCATAGTTTTCATGTAATTAGAGTTAGGATTAATAGTTAATCCTATAACCTAGTTAGGGGCCAATTGGGCCCTAATATGAACTGGTTTGGGCCAAATTTAGAGCCCAACCAGTGACCCATAAGGATAGGTGGTGGCATGGCCAGACTGGGCAATGGCACTGCCCAAAACCCGAAGGATCAAGCGATGGTACCGTCGAACTGGACGGTGGCACCGCCTAGCACCCGAAAGGTCCGGCGGTGGCACCGCCAACTCCGAGAACCCAAAGGAATTCAAAATTTGGATCCCAAATTTGAATCATCTTGGGGTCTATAAATACCCCTCAATTCTCAGCAAAGAAGACACATTTTGAGAAGTTAGAAATTAAGAAAAAGCCTTAGCAAAGTCTTTAGCGAAGTCTTATTTTTTCAATAGCTTAAGTGTTCACCTCCCTCTTTCTCTTTGAAAAATCTGTAAGAGTGTGAACCACTTGTAAAAAGGTTGTAAGAGGGGTATTTGATTCTTCCCCTTCAAAGTGATTTGCTAGTGGAAGTTGAGAGCCTCATCGAAGAAGGCTTTGCAAGTGGATGTAGGTCATTTGACCGAACCACTTTAATTTGTTATGTTCCTTGAATGTGTGAGTGTTTAACTTTCTAAAACCTTTATTTACTTAGCAGCAAGCTTTTGGTTTTCATCTCCTTACTTTACTCGAGCTACTTTTACAAAGTCATTCGTTATCGAATCGAAATTTCTACATATTTACGAAATCATTTTCAAACTTATGTGTTTTAATTCGCTGCACTAATTCACCCCCCCCTTAGTGCCACTGCGATCCTAACAATTGGTATCAGAGCTAGGCTCACTCTCATATTTGGTTTAATACCTAAGAGAGATGACTTACTCCGGCATGCATGAGGGTTATTCTATTACACGTCCGCCTATGTTTAATGGGTCAGATTACATGTATTGGAAGACTCGATTAAGGATTTTCCTCATTTATATGGACTTCGAGCTTTGGACTATTGTCGAAAATGGATTTCAAAAATCTTCTCTTCCGATGAGCGACTGAGATGAATCGGAGAAGAAGGTTTTTGCTTTAAACACAAAGGCTATGAATACCTTGTTTTGTGCATTGGACAAAAATGAATTTAATCTTATATCAATTTGGGATTTAGCTTTTGATATTTGGAGAACTCTTGAGGTCACTCATGAAGGCACTAGCCGAGTAAAAGAATCCAAAATCAACATTCTTGTGCACTCTTATGAACTTTTCCGAATGAAACCAAGTGAGTCCATCAGAGACATGTACACCCGTTTCACGGATGTCATCAATAGACTCAAAGCTCTTAGTAAAGGTTTTTCTAACTTTGAACTAGTAACTAAAATCTTAATATCCCTTCCAAAAAGTTGGGATCCAAAAGTTACAGCTATTCAAGAGGCCAAGAACCTTAAAACATTTCCTCTCGAAGAACTTATTGGGTCTCTAATGACCTACGAAATGACGTGTCATACTCATGAAGAGCTCAAGAACCCCCTTCCAAAGAACAGGAAGGATATGGCACTTACAACACAAGAAGACCACTTGAAAGAAACATCAAGTGATGAGGACAATGACGATGACATTGCACTTTTAACTCAAATTTTTTTAAAATTTATAAGAAAGAATACATTTAAAAATAACACCAAAAACAAACTTGAACATAAAAAGGACCAAGTAATATGCTACGAATGCAAGAAGCCGGGGTACTTCAAAATGAATGCCCCCAAGCCAAAAAGAAGCAACCGAAGAAGATGAAAGCTTTAAAAGCAACTTGGGATGATTCAAGTGATTCCGAAAGTGAAGAAGCTAGCAACAAAGAGGAGGCAAATTTTGCGCTAATGGCTTTAGGAGAAGAGGTATGTGATTTAATTAATGAAGATTTATCTTTCGATGAACTTTCTATCGCTTTTCATGAATTATTTGATGATTGTAGAACTATTAGTAAGAAGTTCAATCTATTAAAGAAAGAGCATGTCTTACTACAAAATAAGCTTGATAGTCTTCAAACTCATCTATGCTCTAAGTGTGAACACTTAAAAGCAATAAAAAATAAAAATTTGCTACTTAAAGAGACCTTAAACAAGTTTAAGGTCGGTAGCAAGGGCTTGGATATGATCCTTGCAAACAAGGGTCACGTGGCAAATAGAAGTGGAATTGGTTTTGTGAGAGGATCACACCAAAATCCTACCACTTTCATTAAATGACCCACATTACATGTTTCACCTCATTTGAAATGCAACTTTTGTTGTAAATCCGGACATGTTGCTTACAAATGTCCATTTAGGAAAATGAGTCAACATAAGTTGATATGGGTTCCTAAAGGAACTATAAATAGTTCAATGATGAATAACAAAATTGGTAGATCAATTTTTGAAGCACCCAAAATCAAATGGGTACCTAAAAACCATCATCTTTTGTAGACAAACCTACAAGCTAGGAGAAAAAGATGATATCTTGATAGTGGATGCTCAAGACACATGACTGGAGATCCATCTCATTTCTCTATGCTCACTAGCAAAGAAGAAGGGTACGTCACCTTCGGAGACAACAACGAAGGCAAAATCATTGGCAAGGGAACCATAGGTAACAAATTAAGTTTTTCAGTTAATGATGTATTGCTAGTTGATGGATTAAAATATAATCTCTTAAGTATTAGTCAATTATGCGATAAAGGTTATATCATTAGATTTGAATCTAATGTGTGCATTATTGAAAAACCAAACAATAACATGTCAATGATTGCTTTAAAACAAAATAATATCTACACCATCAACCTTGATGAATTGAGTAATGAAATGTGCTTCTCCACTTTAAATGATGATGCTTGGCTTTGGCATAGGAGATTAGCCCATGCAAGTATGTAAACTTACTCAAAACGAAAAAGGCTTCATGATTTCATCAATTCGGAGTGATCACGGTGGCGAATTTCAAAACTGTGACTTCCAAAGTTTTGTGAATCTAATGGATATAACCACAACTTCTCCACTCCAAGAAATCCTCAACAAAATGGAGTAGGTGAAAGAAAAAATAGAAATCTACAAGAAATGGCAAGAACTATGTTGAATGAACATAGTCTACCTAAGTATTTTTGGGCTGAAGCCATTAATACGGCTTGCTAAGTCATGAATAGGATTCTAATAAGACCAACTCTATCAAAAACTCCCTATGAATTATAGAATAATAGAAAACCAAATGTTTCTTATTTTAAAGTTTTCAGTTGCAAATGCTTTATTTTGAATGAAAAGGATGTCTTAGGAAAATTTGATGCCAAATCCGATGAAGGTATCTTTCTTGGTTACATTTCTGTTTCTAAGGCTTTTTGTGTTTTTAACAAAAGAACCTTAGTTATAGAAGAGTTTATTCATGTAGTTTTTAATGAAAATTTTGAGTTAAATAAAAATGATTTTGATGATGATCTTGGTTTTGATAATTTAAATTTAAATGAACCCCCTCCTCAAAATAGTAACTTGGATGCATCTTCTTCCTTACCTAAGGAATGGAAGTATGTGGATGCTCATCCAAAAGAGCTAATTATAAGAGATACATCAAAAGGGGTTCAAACTCATTCTTCCTTCAAGAATTTTTATACTAACACTGCCTTCCTTTCTCAAATTGAACCTAAATGCATTGACGAAGCCTTGAAAGATGATTCATGGGTTATTGCAATGTAAGAGGAATTGAACCAATTTGAGAGGAATGAGGTATGGAAGCTTGTTCCTAGACCTAGTGATCATTTAGTCATTGGTACTAAATGGGTCTTTAGAAACAAGCAAGACGAATATAGTATCATGGTTAGAAACAAGGCTAGACTAGTGGCCAAAGGTTTCAACCAAGAAGAATGCATCGATTACGAAGAAACCTTCGCTCCTGTGGCAAGGTAGAAGCCATTAGGATGCTCCTTGCCTATACTAGTAGTAATGATTTTAAACTATTTCAAATGGATGTCAAAAGTGCCTTCTTGAATGGTTTTATTTCCGAAGAAGTATATGTTGAACAACCTCCTGGATTTAAAAATTATCTTCTTCCTAATCATGTATTCAAATTGACTAAGGCTCTCTATGGCTTGAAACAAGCTCCTAGAGCTTGGTATGAAAGGCTTAGTTCCTTTCTTATTTTAAATAATTTTACCAAAGGCAAGGTTGATACTATATTGTTTATCAAACACTTTGAAAAAAAATTTCTTATTATGTAAATTTATGTTGATGATATTATTTTTGGTTCTTCGGATGAATCACTATGTGAATCATTTGCCAAGTGTATGAGTCATGAATTTGAAATGAGTCTAATGGATGAATTAACCTTCTTTTTAGGATTACAAATTAAACAACTTAGTGATGGTATATTTCTTAATCAATCTAAATATACATTAGAATTGTTAAAATGATTTAACATTGATAGTTCAAAAGTGATAAACACTCCTATGAGTACTTCCATTAAGTTAGATATGGATGAAAATAGTGAAAATTTTAATCAAAAAATGTATAGGAGAATAATAAGTAGTTTACTTTACCTCATCGTGACTAGACCGGATATCATGTTTAGTGTAGGACTTTGCGTTAGGTTTTAATCTAATCCTAAATTATCTCATCTTAAAAGTGTTAAAAGAATTTTTAGATATCTTAAAAGAACTCCCAATTTAGGATTGTGGTATCCAAAATCTGATAAATTTGATTTAATAGCTTATGCAGATGTCGATTTTGGCGGATGTAGGATAGATAGAAAAAGCACATCTAGAACATGCTAATTTTTGGGACATGCACTTGTCTCTTGGACTACCAAGAAATAAAATTCGACTGTACTATCTAAGGTGGAAGCCGAATACATAGCTGCAAGTGCATGTTGTGCACAAGTTGTTTGGATGAAGAATACATTAAAAGACTATGGAATTTACTTGAAGAACATTCTCATAAAATGTGATAATACAAGTGTCATTTTGTCTTACCAAAAATCCAATTCAACACTCTAAAACTAAGCATATCGACATTAGGCATCATTTTATATGCGATCATATCCTTAACAATAATGTCATTTTAGAGTTTATTGACATAAAGCATCAATTAGCAGACATTTTTACAAAAGCTTTAAATGAAGATCAATTTGACTTTATTAGAAGGGAACTAAGCATGTTAAATTGTCCTTGTGAATGAGCTTGATTGTATGTATTTTCCAAAATTTTTCATCCTCTTTCCGGTTTTCATGGATTTGACTTCTTCTTTGTTTTTCGATTCCAAATGACATCTTAAAGAATAATCCAAGACCCTATCCTATCTTGAATCAAACACCTCTGAAAACAAAAAAAAAAAAGAGGGAAAGAAATTTTTTTTTTTGGCATGCTAGTAGTGGCACCACCAGAACTAACGGTAGCACCGCTTGGGCGCTCGGTCCCCAGGCGATGGCATTGCTCGAATTGGCGGTGGCACTGCCCGAGAATCCTCATATAAGTAGATGAGTTAGGGTCGGTGGTGGAACCGCCCCCAACCCATGAGAACCCTCCCTAGAACTCCTACAAAACCCTCTAAACCTCTCTCACCCTCATTCTAACCTCTAGAAGCCTAAGAGAGGGATTCTTGTTGGATCAAGATCTCTACCTCCTAAGGAAATCTCCATGAGGTAAGATCTGAAATCTTTCTTTCTTCCTCTCATTATTTAGCCTATTCTTTACAGTTCCTTCATGATCTATCATCTTGATTAGATATGGCTCATAAGAGATCATTAAGAACCAAAGGGAAGAGGGTGGAAGGAGATTCCTATGACCAAAACCTTTTTAGATCTATTGAAGTAGCTCTTAGGTTTCCTAATTTCGAAACAAGAACAATACATAAGGGCAAGCATATTGATCTAGATGAACTTGGAAACCTAGAACCCATTAGATGGTTTGCACATTTAGATGCCTTACCTCTCCTACAAATCAATGAACCAATTTATCCTATGTTAGTTAGGTCATTTTACA
This sequence comes from Musa acuminata AAA Group, assembly GCF_036884655.1. Taxonomy (NCBI): domain Eukaryota; kingdom Viridiplantae; phylum Streptophyta; class Magnoliopsida; order Zingiberales; family Musaceae; genus Musa; species Musa acuminata. Next base: position 14,579,071 of record NC_088353.1, on the reverse strand, counting down.
TAAACTTATGTGTGGACAATAATAGCTTAACTACCTACCTCTTAGGAACACAAATTCAAATCTTTGATAGCACTATATGCAAGTTAATTGAAATTACCGAAAAGGATATGGGCTATTATTTTAGAAATAAATGGGATATCAATGCAATAGGAGCAACATACTCCGAAGCCTTAGAAACTATTTTTGCAAATCCGAACCTAGACATGATTCCCAAAAGTTGCGAGCACTTATTGCCCTTTAACTCTAAATTTCTTCAACATATCATGACTAGCATATTACTTCACAAACAATTTCATAATGATGAAATTAGTTAAATAGAGCTAAGCACTATGTATTGGATTATAACCGACCAATATAATTGTTTTGGACACTTAATCTGGCAAGATATGCAGGACATAATAGCTAAAGACACAATATTACCATATGGGGGGTTAGTTACTTGATTAGTACTTGCCCATAATATTTGTGTCTCACCCGATGAAGAAATAATTCAAGTTGATCAATTTACCACAATCAATAGAAACCTACTCAAAAGACTTAGGTGCACCTTTAGTAATGGTATATGGGTTAGGCAACCTAGAAGGATTGATCCAGTTTTCCCACCAGTAGAACACCCCAATTTTTAGGAGAAATGAATCTCCTCCTCCTAGTCCCTTTGGTGCAACACATTCAGAATCAGCTCCTGCTTCATCTTCTGAAGATCTCATTATGGCAGAATTATATCAGATCAAATCACAACAAGAGCAACTCAGATCACAACAAGAGCAAATTCAATTACAACAAGTTGAAATTTTGAGGGAACTACGACAAATAAATCTAAAGATAGATGTCATGTATAAGAACTATGGGTTTCCTCCTAAGGATTAATCGATATGCCTTCTTATTCTACTACATTGACATGTGATCCTTGTATGATTAATCTTAATACCAAGTTAAAGCTTTGTCAATTTTTTTGCCATCTCCTTTTTATGAATGCTGAATTTTTCTAATGAGATGAATTTTGTATGATCAATCTTAATGCTGAATTCCTTTTCTAATGATTTTATGATCACAAATTGTATGCTTAAAGTCTTATCTCCATTTTGTTGATGACAAAGGGGGAGAAGAATGAGCAAAAGATTGATGACTTGTGCAAATGTGATAGCATGACTTATATGAATTGCAAAAGCTAATATGTTGCGTAATGCAAATGTCTTATATGCATCACAAATGTGATAGCATGACTTATATGAATTACAAAAGCTAATATGTTGTGTAATGCAAATGTCTTATATGCATCACAAATGTGATAGCATGACTTATATGAATTTCAAAAGCTAATGTCTTATATGTATCGCAAATATGATAGCATGACTTATATAAATTGCAAAAGCTAATATGTTGTGTAATATGCATCATAAAAAATGTCTTATATGCATCGCAAAACATTTTGAGAATATCGCAATATGAAAGTTTTTAGATTGGTTGTCGCTTCATCTCATGATCATATGAAATCATGCCTTACATTTATATCATGAGATTCATGTTGAAAGTGTTGAATCTCGTATTTTGATGATGAAACTACTTGATATATGTTTATGATTTAATCTGCGTTTTGAGTGACGCAGGATGCTTCGATTAGGATGAGACAATTAAAGCAGGAAAATCATATTGTGCCGAAGGAACATGTCAGAAGATTGGACGTCGGGCCGGTGGATCGGTCGACGTATCGACAGAAGGCTTCGGGCCGTGGACTCGGGCATCGGGCCAAGAAGAGCGGGTATTGTGCCAAGGATATCGGAGTTGCGGAGTCAACTGGCCGATTGGGCAATAGGCTGCACGAGAGGACGATGCGCCGAAGAATCGGACGAAGCGTCGAGGGACCAATGACATGTCGGACAACTTGGTTAATTGCTTAGGATTAATTGTCTCGATTGAAGTTTTGTTTTGGTGTGCAGGATTAACTACGATAAGAGTAAGACAAGTAGCAGGTGTTGCGCCGGAGTCAAGATCAGGATCACGTTGGGAGTTCGAGAGTTCGACGGAAGTTCGGACGGTCGTCGGAGGTTCAGCGTGAACAGATCCGAGAAGTCCAGAAGCTTGCCAAGCGAAGCTCGTCGGAACTCGCCAAGTGGATCGTCGCAAAGTCCAGGAGTATGCCGGATGTCCGCAGAAGGATCACCGAGGGTTATCGGTTGATCGACGGAAGTTCGCCGGAAACTCGCCGGAAGAAGCGATTGACGCATCGGAGCAAAGCTGCAGAAGTTGTCTTAGAGTTAATCGTAGTTAGCATGATGATTAAGCATGAAAATGGGAGGTGATCCCATTAGCTTAATCTTGGGGCAATTGGGCCCCTGAAAAGATTCAAAGTGGGCCGAATGGAGTGAACCATTCGGACCCAGATTGCACCAGGAGGTGCAACCGCCCCAGCCAGGAGGTGCAACCGCCTGGGCTGTGGGGTTGGGAGGTGCAACCGCCCCAGCCAGGAGGTGCAACCGCCTGGGCTGTGGGGTTGGGAGGTGCAACCGCCCCAGCCAAGAGGTTGCACCGCCAGAGCTCAAGTTTCGAGCTCTGCCAGGCGATGCAACCACCGAGCTCAGTCTTCGAGCTCTGGCAGAGAGGTGCATCAGCCTGAGCTAAGTCTCGAGCTCTGCCAGGTGATGCATTCACCAAGCTCAGTCTTCGAGCTCTGGCAGAGAGGTGCATCAGCCTGAGCTCAGTTTGGAGCTCTCCCAGGTGATGCAACCACCGAGCTCAGATTTTGAGCTCTGCCAGGTGATGCAACCACCAAGCTCAGTCTTTGAGCTCTGCCAGGTGATGCAACCATCGAGCTCAGTCTTCGAGCTCTGGTAGAGAAGAGCAATCGGCTGAGCTCAGTCATCGAGCTCTGCCAGGCGGTGCCACCTCTCCAGTTGAGAGGTGCAACCGCCTGATCCCAGAATTCTGTGATTTGATCGATTTGATCGTTTTGAGCTCGAAGTTTGAATTGGGTTGGGGCCTATAAATACCCCACCCATTCAGCACTGAAAAGATACAGACCAATACCGAAATCTTGATATTTTCTGTGATTCTAAGAGCTCAAAAGTGTTGTAAAGCCTTTAAGTCTCCTCCTTCTGTTCTTCAAGTTTTCAATTGTAAAGTGAGGAGAGAAAGGTCTGTAAAGGTTGTCTCCTAAGCCTGTCAAAAGGAGAGAAATTGTAAGAGGGAAGTTTGGCCTTCGCCCATTGAAGGAAGGCACCTAGTTGACGTCGGCAACCTCATCGGTGGAGGAAGCCAAAAGTGGAGTAGGTCAAGGCTGACTGAACCACTCTAAATCTCTGGTTTGCGTTTATTTTCGAGCACTTTATCATTACTGCAAACCTCCCTCATTACTACTGCTTTCTGCGCTTTCACGAACAAGTTCTAAGTGCTCTTCTTCCGAATCTGCATTCAGACGTAAATTCGTATTTTCATACATTACAGTTTACGTTTACGTTTGATTCTGCAGAACTGTCTTCCGTGCTTTTACGAACGAGCTTCTTTGCAGTTTACACTTACACTTTAATCCTATTGATAACTGCAATCTGTCCTCTACGATTTTACGAACGAGTTTCAGCATTTAGACGTAAAACTGCGTTTAGACGTAAATCTGCGTTTAGACGTAAATCTGCGTTTAGACGTAAATCTACGTTTAGACGTAAAACAGCGTTTAGACGTAAATCTGAGTTTAGACGTAAATCTGCGTTTAGACGTAAATCTGCGTTTAGACGTAAAACAGTGTTTAGACGTAAATCTGAGTTTAGGCGTAAACTGCGCTTAGACGCAAAACTGCGCTTAGACGCAATCTGCGCTTAGACGCAAATTGCACTTAGATACAAACTGAGAATTTGCTTTTGCATCATAACAGTTTTTGAACGAACGCAGCTTTTGGTTTTTAAATTGCTGTAAGATTTCCGCTGCACTAATTCACCCCCCCCCCCTCTTAGTGCTCTCGATCCTAACAATTGGTATCAGAGCGGGGTATTTCTCATTTCGGATTTACACCCGAGAGAAATGACTTTTCAAGAGGGCTGTTCGGTCTTTCGTCCACCGTTCTTTAACGGATTGGACTACACTTATTGGAAAACTCGAATGAGAGTTTTCTTAATTTCTCTAAATCTGGATTTATGGAATATCATTGAAAACGGTTTTCAACTTCCCTCCAAACCGATGAACGAATGGTCGGTTTTGGAGAAGAAGAATTTTTCTTTAAACGCAAAGGCTATGAATGCCTTATTTTGCGCATTGGACAAAAATGAGTTCAATCGGATTTCTACGTGTGAAACGGCTTTCGATATTTGGCGCACTCTTGAAATCACGCACGAGGGAACTAGTAGAGTCAAAGACTCGAAAGTTAATATTTTACTGCTTGATTTCGAGCTTTTTCATATGAAACCAAGCGAAATCGTTGTTGACATGTACACCCGTTTTACGGATGTCGTCAATGGTTTAAAATCACTTGGTAAAAGCTTTTCGGATTTTGAACTCGTTAACAAAGTTTTGCGCTCACTTTCTAAAACTTGGGATTCAAAAGTAACTGCTATTCAAGAATCAAAAAACTTGAACCATTTTCCACTTGAAGAACTAATTGGTTCATTGATCACATATGAAATGACGTGCAATGCACGTGAAGAACTTGAGAACCACCTTCCAAAGAACAAGAAGGATTTGGAACTCTGGACAAATGAATGCCACTTGAGCGATGACTCAAGTGATGAGGACAATGATGAACAAACCAACCTTCCAAAGAACAGGAAGGATTTGGGACATAGAACATTTGAAGACCACTCGAGCATAAGCTCAAGTGATGGTGAACTTAAACTACAAATAAAACGAAAATTAAAAAGCAAAAAGAATGGAACTACTTGCTTTAAACGCAAGAAGAAGAACAAAAATTGGGATGAATCGAGCTCCTCCGAAGAAGAGAAAGTCAACATAAGCAAGGCGGCAAACTACGCCTTAACAGCCTACAATGATGAGGTAATCGAAATCCCCCTAATTTACTTCGAAATTACATGATGCTTTTCATGATGCATTTTTCTTTTTCTTTAAATTTTCTTGAAAATTATATTTTTAATAATTTAACAATGAAAATGCAAAAATATGATCATGCTTGTAATCTTGAAAATGATAATGAAAATTGCATGTCTTATGTTAATGCAAGATAGAAATCTAATGATTTTACACCTAGTGAGATTAATCTTATTTATGTGCTTGAGAAGCAAGAATGTATATTTTGATGATTTTCATATTGCTTTTCAATGACGATACATGGCTTTTGTCTGGAAGGCTTGATATTTTTCATTGTCTTTGTTTATTAAATATAATGTATGGTTTTGACATAAGATTAAAGATTTGAGCATGCTATTATAAAGTCAATCATAAATTAAAACTAAAGAAGTTTTAGGCATTTATAAGAATCATTCAAAATTATGTTCAATGAAACCTTGCTTAATGTTGCAATGAAAATTTTAAAGTTATACTTGATGATTTCAGATTTGACAAATGCTACACTTTAAATATGAATCATTCTTCAATCAGATTAAATGCTTCAATCATTTTCTAACTCTAGAGTTCTCGATTTTGGTGAAATACAAGTGATAAATTCATTTATGATATCTTGTAAATCACCTGAATTATGAATGAGTTTTTCCTTTTTATGATGTGTTAAAAGAATCACTTAAAAAGAAAATGTTTTTCCCATTTTATCGAGATTAATGATTTCATGATATTATGTGAATCTCGAAACTGATTTTGATGAAATAGTAATAACATTATTCATGTTATGAATCTTAAAAATGATAATATGCTTCATGTGATAATATGAATACATGAAACACTTATGATATTCTGTGTATTCATAAAATATTTATCTCATCATCCAATAACTCTTCTTGATATTCCTTATGAGATGAAATGAAATAATGCATGAAATACAAATGAGGAGTTGATGATCATGCATAATAGGATGTAATGAATTCTAGATACCATCGTTTGAATATCTATGATCATGTTGCCAAAATGATATATCATGAATGCTTGAATATCATGTTTGATATGCTCATGATGATGATTGATTTTTCGGTATCATGCATAAAATTTTTTGAAATGTAATGTTAATGAATTTGTGCATTGAAACTATAATGATGCACAAATAAGAATGATTACTTACCTTTGTCATGATTTAGAAATTGATGTAAAGGGTTTTTCCCTTGTTGACAATGACAAAGGGGAGATAGCTAGTTTGCACAAGTCAAGAAGATGCAAAAACTTGATTGCCAGCTTGCCTATCGTAAGTAGCAAAGATTGCTAACTTGCTTATTTCAAGAAGCAAAAGTTGTCTTCTTGAACATCACCATCTTGAATATCTCAAGAAGCAAGACTTGCAACTTGCACATTACAATAGGAAGCAATAATCATGAGCCTACACAAGAAAGTTATCTTGCATTTGCTTTCGAAGTTTTTTTGCTAGCTTGTATATTGTGAAACTTGTACATCGTAAAAATTGCTAGCTCGTAGTCTAAAGAGAAGCGAAAAGCTGCTATCTCAAAAGAAGCAAATGTGCTATCTTGCCTATCTCAAGAGGCAAAAATGCTAACTTACACATCTAGGAAAACTTGACAAATTTGCATATATCAAGAAGCAAGAGTTGCTTTCTTGAACATCTCAAAATTGCTAGCTTGCGGGCCTTAAAATGTAGAAATTTTTTGCTAGCTTGTATATGGTAAACCTGCTATCATACTATCATGATGATGAGTATGTCTTATCTTTATGATTGTATTTGAAAAACTATGGCAAAAATACGTCCTAATGATTGAACGTGTTAAAATTATTTTTCGAACCTTCTTGATTGAATGATCGAATCACTTGATTGGCATAATGATTTTACACAATTACATGTTGAAAATTATGTGCTTGAATACAAAACTTCCATGATAACAAGCATGCTTTACCTTCATGATTGTAATTGAATATCTATAGCAAAACCTTGTCCGAATGGAAGAAAGAGTCAAATTTCATTTTCGGATTCTCTTGAATCTAACATATCAAGTTCACTCTCTTCCAAACTTAACAAGCATATGTCATATCAAGTTTAGTTCATATCATTGATTTTTGACATATGTAATTAACTAGCAAATACATCTCTCATACACACATCATGTGAAAAATATTTTTTGAGAAATGGATTTGATGAATATGGATGAAAGTGTTTTTACTTGCAAGGATTTATTTCACATACATATTTTGGTCCTTGTAAAAATGAAGCATGATTTAATCTCTCATCGATTCTAACTTCACTCGAAGTAGACTCACAAATAGCATGTATCACAAATAGTCTTCCTCCTTCATGCAAAAAGATAATAACAAAAAAGGAAGAAGCTTTCAAAGCTATCTCCATGTCATGTTTTCCTTGAGATGTTTGTATAATTGATATCCTATCACTCACTGTTGGAAAATGACATGAACCTAGTTATGACATGAATAATTACAAGCACTTATGCTTAAAATTTGCTTATATCGTTCTCCGTTTTGTTGATAACAAAGGGTGAGAAATATATGAATTGATGCTATGATTGCCAAACTTGCATTATGCCATGTTTGCATCATGCGTTAAGATATCAAGAGCTTGTATCGTAATTTTACGCATTGATATCTTACCATGTGATGAAATGCTACAATTGATAAACACTTGAAATGTTTGCGTTATGATATCAAAAGCTTACATCGTAATTTTTCATGTTGATATTAGCAAACTTGCATGATGATAAAACTTGATACTATCTTTTTCATGCAATGAGTTGAATCAATATCACAAACACTTGATTGTGATACTTCTCCTTTTTGTTGATGACAAAGGGGGAGAAGTATGTTGATGAAAGTATGTTGATGACATGACATATGATGCATAAAGTTTATGCATATGTTCATGTTGATGTATTGCAAGTATTCATGATGAATATTGCAATGACTTGAATTCAGTTTGAATTCAAGATTCTATCAATATGGCATATTGATAGGGGGAGTTTGTTTAAACTCCGGGAGTTAAGTTTAACTCCGTCATCAAGTGGTTGTCATCATCAAAAAGGGGGAGATTGTTGAATCTCGTATTTTGATGATGAAACTACTTGATATATGTTTATGATTTAATCTGCGTTTTGAGTGACACAGGATGCTTCGATTAGGATGAGACAATTAAAGCAGGAAAATCATATTGTGCCGAAGGAACATGTCAGAAGATTGGACGTCGGGCCGGTGGATCGGTCGACGTATCGACAGAAGGCTTCGGGCCGTGGACTCGGGCATCGGGCCAAGAAGAGCGGGTATTGTGCCAAGGATATCGGAGTTGCGGAGTCAACTGGCCGATTGGGCAATAGGCTGCACGAGAGGACGATGCGCCGAAGAATCGGACGAAGCGTCGAGGGACCAATGACATGTCGGACAACTTGGTTAATTGCTTAGGATTAATTGTCTCGATTGAAGTTTTGTTTTGGTGTGCAGGATTAACTACGATAAGAGTAAGACAAGTAGTAGGTGTTGCGCCGGAGTCAAGATCAGGATCACGTTGGGAGTTCGAGAGTTCGACGGAAGTTCGGACGGTCGTCGGAGGTTCAGCGTGAACAGATCCGAGAAGTCCAGAAGCTTGCCAAGCGAAGCTCGTCGGAACTCGCCAAGTGGATCGTCGCAAAGTCCAGGAGTATGCCGGATGTCCGCAGAAGGATCACCGAGGGTTATCGGTTGATCGACGGAAGTTCGCCGGAAACTCGCCGGAAGAAGCGATTGACGCATCGGAGCAAAGCTGCAGAAGTTGTCTTAGAGTTAATCGTAGTTAGCATGATGATTAAGCATGAAAATGGGAGGTGATCCCATTAGCTTAATCTTGGGGCAATTGGGCCCCTGAAAAGATTCAAAGTGGGCCGAATGGAGTGAACCATTCGGACCCAGATTGCACCAGGAGGTGCAACCGCCCCAGCCAGGAGGTGCAACCGCCTGGGCTGTGGGGTTGGGAGGTGCAACCGCCCCAGCCAGGAGGTGCAACCGCCTGGGCTGTGGGGTTGGGAGGTGCAACCGCCCCAGCCAAGAGGTTGCACCGCCAGAGCTCAAGTTTCGAGCTCTGCCAGGCGATGCAACCACCGAGCTCAGTCTTCGAGCTCTGGCAGAGAGGTGCATCAGCCTGAGCTAAGTCTCGAGCTCTGCCAGGTGATGCATTCACCAAGCTCAGTCTTCGAGCTCTGGCAGAGAGGTGCATCAGCCTGAGCTCAGTTTGGAGCTCTCCCAGGTGATGCAACCACCGAGCTCAGATTTTGAGCTCTGCCAGGTGATGCAACCACCAAGCTCAGTCTTCGAGCTCTGCCAGGTGATGCAACCATCGAGCTCAGTCTTCGAGCTCTGGTAGAGAAGAGCAATCGGCTGAGCTCAGTCTTCGAGCTCTGCCAGGCGGTGCCACCTCTCCAGTTGAGAGGTGCAACCGCCTGATCCCAGAATTCTGGGATTTGATCGATTTGATCGTTTTGAGCTCGAAGTTTGAATTGGGTTGGGGCCTATAAATACCCCACCCATTCAGCACTGAAAAGATACAGACCAATACCGAAATCTTGATATTTTCTGTGATTCTAAGAGCTCAAAAGTGTTGTAAAGCCTTTAAGTCTCCTCCTTCTGTTCTTCAAGTTTTCAATTGTAAAGTGAGGAGAGAAAGGTCTGTAAAGGTTGTCTCCTAAGCCTGTCAAAAGGAGAGAAATTGTAAGAGGGAAGTTTGGCCTTCGCCCATTGAAGGAAGGCACCTAGTTGACGTCGGCAACCTCATCGGTGGAGGAAGCCAAAAGTGGAGTAGGTCAAGGCTGACCGAACCACTCTAAATCTCTGGTTTGCATTTATTTTCGAGCACTTTATCATTACTGCAAACCTCCCTCATTACTACTGCTTTCTGCGCTTTCACGAACAAGTTCTAAGTGCTCTTCTTCCGAATCTGCATTCAGACGTAAATTCGTATTTTCATACATTACAGTTTACGTTTACGTTTGATTCTGCAGAACTGTCTTCCGTGCTTTTACGAACGAGCTTCTTTGCAGTTTACACTTACACTTTAATCCTATTGATAACTGCAATCTGTCCTCTACGATTTTACGAACGAGTTTCAGCATTTAGACGTAAAACTGCGTTTAGACGTAAATCTGCGTTTAGACGTAAATCTGCGTTTAGACGTAAATCTGCGTTTAGACGTAAAACAGCGTTTAGACGTAAATCTGAGTTTAGACGTAAATCTGCATTTAGACGTAAATCTGCGTTTAGACGTAAAACAGTGTTTAGACGTAAATCTGAGTTTAGGCGTAAACTGCGCTTAGACGCAAAACTGCGCTTAGACGCAATCTGCGCTTAGACGCAAATTGCACTTAGATACAAACTGAGAATTTGCTTTTGCATCATAACAGTTTTTGAACGAACGCAGCTTTTGGTTTTTAAATCGCTGTAAGATTTCCGCTGCACTAATTCACCCCCCCCCCCTCTTAGTGCTCTCGATCCTAACAGAAAGTTCATATCTCTTGTCGAAATGCTAGTTGTCTTTTATCATTTGACTTAAAAATAATTTTCATAGCTTGAAATTATGAGAAATACGAAGTTTCGTATTTGCTCATGCTTATAGAGAATAATGATAAGTTCAACGGATAGAACTTATTGGTTTAGGATTGAAGTCAAAGAGATTGAATTCAAATGTTTTTATCTTCTCATTATATGGCATATAGATAGAAGGAGTTATATTTAACTCCGTCATCAATTGATTGTCATCATCAAAAAGGGGGAGATTGTTGAATCTCGGATTTTGATGATGAAATCAATTGATGGGTTAATTGATCTAATCCATATTATTGAGTTAAGTATGCAGGATTAACTATGATAGCTTGAAGACATAAAGCAAGTCCATCGGAGTCAAGTTCGATGAGTGTTCAAGAGTCCGCCAAGAGTCCGAAGATTCGTCAGAAGTGTTGCCGGAACCAACCGAGAAGAAATCGAGGACTTGCCGAAGTTTTTGGAAGTCCACCAAAGAGATCGTCGGAGGTTCGCGAAGATCACCGAGAAGGTTCGGCTACTTGCCAAAAACTTGCTGAACTCACCGCAAGATCGAGAGCCTGCTGGGAATCCACCGGAAGAAATCCGAGGGTATATCAGGAGACCACTGGAAGATCGCTGGAAAGCTTGCCGGAAGGAAACTCGACGTTGCCGGTTAAAAACCTGCTTAGGACTGTCTTAATTTCGTAGTATGCATGTAATTATTGTTAGGATTAAGAGTTAATCCTATAACCTGGTTAGGGGCCAACTAGGCCCTAATATAAACTGGTTTAGGCCAAATTTAGAGCCCAACCAGTGACCCATAAGGATGGGCGGTGGCACAGCCCAGAACCCGAAGGATCAGGCGGTGGCAACGCCTAGCACCCGAAAGGTCGGGCAGTGGCACCACCACCGATAGGCAATAGCACTGCTAGTAAACGGTCAATGTGACATTGACAAGCGGTGGCACCACCAACTTCGAGAACCCAAAGGAATTCAAAATTTAGAGCCCAAATTTGAATCCTCTTGGGGTCTATAAACACCCCTCAATTGAGAAAAAGCCTTAGCAAAGTCTTATTTTTTCAATAGCTTAAGTGTTCACCTCCCTCTTTCTCTTTGAAAAATATGTAAGAGTGTGAACCACTTGTAAAAAGGTTGTAAGAGGGGTATTTGGTCCTTCCCCTTCAAAGTGATTTGCTAGTAGAAGTTGAAAGCCTCATCGAATAAGGCTTCGCAAGTGGATGTAGGTCATTTGACCGAACCACTTTAAATTGTTGTGTTCCTTGAATGTGTGAGTGTTTAACTTTCTGAAACCTTTATTTACTTAGCAGCAAGCTTTTGGTTTTCATCTCCTTACTTTACTCGAGTTACTTTTACTAAGTCATTCTTTGTCGAAATCTCTACACATTTACGAAATCATTTTCAAACTTACGAGTTTTAATCCGCTGCACTAATTCATCCCCCCCCCTCTTAGTGTCACTCCAATCCTAACAAAGATTACAACAACATTTTCTTTTCTTTTTTGCTTTCAGTTGTGTGTGTTAACTAGGGATGAGAGGGGCATTTATAGGCCTCAAGTGGATTCAATCTTGTAGTCTAAAAGGGTCACATCCCGGGTTTCCCGGGTCTTGGCGGTACTATCGCCTAGTCTGGCAGTACCACTGCCTGACATAGTCTCGGAGACTGTGCCATAATGGTGCCACCTGTTGGGTCACTATTTAAGCCTTGCACTTGGCCCAACACAACCCAAACTTGGGCCCAATTCTAACCCAATTATGTGCTAACAATGAATTTTAAGACATTTAGTAAGCTAAATAATTCTATAAATCTAGGTTTCTTCCGGTGAGCTTCCAGCGATCTTCCAGCAAACTTCCGACGATCTCTCGGTAATGTTCCTGGACTTCTTGATGATCTTCTTGGCGAGTTCTGATGAGCTTCTTTGGTAAGCTCCTAGACTTCTCAATTAATTCCGGTAGAACTTCCGACGAACTCTTGAACTCCCAACGAACGATCGGACCTCCGACGAACTCTCGAACTCCCAACGAAATCACGTTCTTGACTTCAGGACTTCATTTTGCTTTATGCCTTCCTATCATAGTTAATCCAGCACACTTAAAACCCACTTCGATCTAGACAATTATTACAAAGCTTGAATCAAGTGTTATCCATCATGTCATTAGTTTATTGACGCTTCATCTAATTATTCGACGCATCGTCCTCTCTTGCGGCCTATTGTCCAAACGGTCAGTTGACATCTACAACTTCGATATCCTTGGCGTAATTTCCGCTATTCTTGTCCCGATGCCCGAACCCATGGCCCGAAGGCTTCTATCGATACGTCGACCGATCCTTCAGCTCAACGTCCAATCTTCTGACATGTTTTTCTCTAGCTCAATATGATTCTTTCTACTTTAATTGTCTCTCCCTGATCGAAGCTTCCTGTGTACTCAAAATGCAGATCAAATCATAAACACTATCAATTGGTTTTATCATCAAAATCTAAAATTCATAAGTCATAAGATCTGATTGCCTCATCAAATCTTATGTTCCAACTTCGGGAAGCTTGCTTTAGTCCACAAATGGACCTAAGCAACTTACACAACTTACACACCTTATCCTAGCAATTGGTATCAGAGCCCGGTATTTCTCATTTTGGATTTACACTCGAGAGAAATGACTCTTCATGGCTTTCCAGAGGGCTTATCGGTTGTTCGTCCACCGTTGTTTAACGGATTGGACTACACTTATTGGAAAACTCGAATGAGAGTTTTCTTGATTTCTATGAATTTAGATTTATGGAATATTATTGAAAATGGTTTTCAACTTCCCTCTAAACTGAAGAACGAATGGTCAGATTTGGAGAAGAAGTAGTTTTCTTTAAACGCAAAGGCTATGAATGCCTTAATTTGCGCTTTGGACAAAAATGAGTTCAATCGGATTTCTACATGAGAAATGGCTTTTGATATTTGGCGAACACTTGAAATCACACACGAGGGAACTAGTAGAGTCAAAGACTCGAAAGTTAACATTTTATTGCATGATTTTGAGCTTTTTCAAATGCAACCAAGCGAGACTATAGGCGACATGTACGCTCGTTTCATGGATGTCATAAGCAAGATTTTAAGATCCCTTCCAAAAAGGTGGGATCCTAAAATAACCGCAATACAAGAGAAAAAATTTAAATGATTTTCCATTAGAAGAATTAATCGGGTCATTAATGACCTATGAAAGGACACTTTTGGAACATTTTGAACCCGATGAGCACTTGAACCACCTTTCAAATAATATGAAGGATTTGGAACTCCGGACAAATGAATACCACTTGAGCGATGACTTAAGTGATGAGGATAATGATGAACTTGAACTTCGAACACTAAATCTTAATAAGTTTATTAAATAAAAATCTAAAATAAATAATGAACTTGAATGGAAGAAGAGGCCAAAGAAGAGGAAGGCAACTAAGGATGAATGAAGAACTTCCAAAGGTGAAACGACGATTTGGGCTTTGACGGGCTTCGACTACAAGGTAAGTAACTCAACTCTCTTGAATTATTTTGAAATTACTTGAGGTTTTTCATGAGTGCTTAATTTAGATAGTAGGAATAGGAAATAAAAAAATTATTTTTCAAAAATTATATCATGTTTTTCTTTTTAGCATCTTTGAAAAATTAAAAAATTGATCATGAAAAGTATATTGCTAAGGTTTCATGCATGTTATGTTTTGAAATGTTGAATGATGTATGCAACATTAGGGATGATAATTATATAATATGTGATAATACTTAGGATTAATCCATGCATGTGTATCTTGATGATTTTATGTCATGTATGAGTTTTTGAAGTAAAAGTTGATTTGAAACTCTAATTTTAGATTAACATATTTTTGGTCTAATCGTTTTTATGACGAATTAAGATGACATTCTCATGACATATTAAGATGACATAGTGCATGTATATCTATGTATGAATTTCTTGATAGTCTTTTGATGATAGATGTGATATCATGATGTGTTTGGTCTTGACGGCTTCATGACGAAACTTATTTTTTAATTTTAAATGATGATACATGTTTTCACAAAAGACTTGAATACCCTCACATGAAATCAATTGTATGAAATAGAAATAATTTTCTATCCTATTGAGATTAATGAATTTATTTTACCAATCTTGTGAATCTCATGAAAATAAACATGATGAATATTTTGAAAATAAATGAGTGTATCATGCATTTGGTCTTAATGATTTCTCTTGAACATACTTTTTGAAATCATACTTGATGATGAATATCAAGATATTAAAAGGATGTTATTATGGAATCGTGCTTGATGATTTGTTTTATGAAATTTACCTTTCCGTCTTAAATGTTGACACTTGTTTTATTAAAGGTAAAGGCATGCTTATAAGAAGCAAATCACATTAATAGAAATTTATAAAAACGAAATGCGATCCTCTATCTTATCGACTTTTCAATAAATCTATTCTTGTCATGTATGAATTTATTGAATGTGACTTTGTGGATGATTTCGGATTTCACGAATGCTTGATTCATACTTATGACATGAGACACATTTTAAATATGAATTATGTTCAATGCTACAATCATGTTATATCTCTCTTAATTCATTTTGTTCTCTTAGATTTATTTACCAAAGAGGAGAAGCTTCCGAATGAATAAAATGATACAAATGAATCACTTATCGATATATCTTTTTGAAATATCTTTTTAATGTGATGTTGATAATTTGAGATGCCTGTTGGAATTCATGACATGAGATAATTGAATCCTTGACTTACTCTTTATATGGCTTGAAAATAGATGTTTAAAATCTTGCTTGATGAGTTGTTTTATAAGATTTTGCCTTTACATCTTGAACTTTTATGCTTATCTTGATTTGGCATATAAAGACTAAGGCATGCTTAGATGAAAAAGAATCACTTAAAAAAAATGCTTTTCCTATCTGATCGAGATTAATGATTTCATGATATTTTGTGAATCTCAAAATTGATTTTGATGTCTTGATTATGAGTTTCAAGTTAACGATTTGATTTGAATGAGTTTTATCTAAATCATAATATTGATCTTGCAAAATTGGAATCATAAACAATATCTTTTGGTATTCATGAATTGATACTCACAGTATAAAAGTATTGGTATTCATGACTTGAATTTGATTGAAACATTACATGCTTAAATCAATCATTCTCCTATGTTTCAAAAATTCTTTAAATACCTTATGTGATGATTGAAAATTAATTTGCTTTATGATGAATCATGAATCATGACTTGATCTATGATATTGATATATTTTAATCATGATCCTTGGTTGTATAATTCTTTTGCTCTATTAAAAAGATTTATCGAATGAATCATGTCCTTCTTGAATTTTCTTGATATCATGACATGATTGTCTAATATGGCTTGTATAATGATCAAAATTTTTTAGCCATTGATTTCTCCCTTCTTTTCGATAATGATAAAGGGGGAGTTAGTTTACTAGCCTACATATTTCAAAGGAAGGAAAATTTGCTAGCTCGATCATTTCATTGAAAGAACTTTCTATCATAAACACTACCAATGAAATGCAAATCTTGCAATCTAAAGAGAAGCAAAGATTGCTAACTTGCATATTTCTAGAAGCAAAAGTGCTATCTTACCTATCGCAAAGAAAAGCAAATATGCCAACTTGCATATCTTTGAATTTGCTAGCTTGATGTTGTAGAACTTGCTATCTTACTACCTTGCATATCTATGATGATAGCAAAATTGCATGCATATTATCGCAAAGAAAAGCAAATATGCCAATTATTTTATCATGAATATTTCATCATTGCATGCATTATTATCATAAGTTAATGTATTGCATGCATAACACCAAATCAGCATGTATATAAAATATAAAATCATCATTACATGCATGATTCCAAATCATCATTCTAGAGTATTATTTCAGAAATTAATAATTATTGATTTTCATATTATTTCAAAAATCATAGTGTTGCATGCATTTTTATCTAAGGGAAAAATCATAGTGTTGCATGCATCATTCCAAAACATTTCAAGCCATACAAGCCATAAATACAAAGAGATCATGTTATGAAGGATAAGACCAATTAAATACCAAAAGACATGATTCATATAGTAAATCTTTTCTTTAAATAAAATACCAAGAAAAAATCATAGGAGTTCGAAGAAGAGATCTTGAAAAAAAATCTCAAGTAATTCCAAGAAATCAAGATCATGATTTTGATAAAACTCATTAAAATTTAAATCATCAAAATTATCAACAAATCTTTTCAAGAAAACTTAATGAAGACAAACATAAATAGATTCTCATAAGAACTCGATTCATGCATAATGTCTCAATTTTTCATGAATGTCATAAGACATGATTTATTTCAATAAATCTCTTTTTATAAGTGGATAAAAGAAATATAGGAGATCTTGATTCGTGCATAAGAAATCTCAAGTTATAAATTTTTAAAAATCAAGATAAAGCTCATTTAAATTTAAATCATCAAATCAAGATCATTTTCAAGAGATTCATAAAAAAGTATAGATAGATTCGTTAATCTCTCTCTTTTTGAAAACTCGATAAAGAAATCTTTCAAGGAGAAACCTATCCTCTTGTTATTTGTTTCAACAAGCATGCCTTTTTTATTTCTGCCAAATAAAACATGTATCATGTTGAAAACCGAAAGTGCAAGATTTAATACAACAAAGATTATTAAGGCACTTTCATTATGGTAAAAATCGATTATCCGTAAATCGCAAGATTCATCATGCATAATTTCGAATTATAAAACCATTAAACATGATTTCAAATCAATATGCTCAAGTTTTTGTATGAAAACATACATCGTAGTTTCAAACTGAAAAGGCCACATTCATTAAACAATCGATAATCCATAAATCTCAAAAATATTTATGCATAATTTCAAAAAAATAAATTTATTAGGCATGATATCATCAAACATGATTTCATAAGGCATTTTTAATCAAAATCATTTTGTTTATCACAAACATGTAATTTTCATGATTATTTTCAAAATTACTAGAATGATAAGCATGATTCCTATTTTTTATTTTCATTATTAAACATGCACTTTTCAAGAAAATTAATTCTAAACTAAATTAAAAATAACTCATGAAATATATTATGTAAATTAAAAATAAACTAAAGGCGTTTTGATTACCTCAACGTCGAAAGCTATTAAGGCGTAGTTTGCAATCTCACCTTTGTTGATTTTCTCCTCGTTTTCGGAGGAGCTCAATTCATCTCACTTTGTGTTCTTCTTCTTGCATTCAAAGCAAGTAGTTGCATTCTTTTTGTTTTTGTTATTTAATTCTTATTTTATGAACTTTTTAAATTTCTTAGTGAGTAGTTCATGTTCACCATCACTTGAGCTTATGCTCGAGTGGTCTTCAAATGTTATAAGTTCAAAATCGTTCATGTTCTTTGGAAGGTGGTTCTCAAGTTATTTACATGCATTGCACGTCATTTCATAGGTCATCAAGGACCCTATTAGTTCTTCAATTGAAAATTGGTTCAAGTCTTTCGATTCTTGAATAGCCATTATTTTTAAATCCCAATTCTTATTAAGAGAACGCAAAATCTTGTTTACAAGTTCAAAATCCAAAAAATAATTACCAAGAGCATTTAAACCATTGACAACATATGTAAAACGGGTGTACATGTCAACAATGGTTACGCTCGGCTTCATTCGAAAAAGCTTGAAATCATGCATTAAAAAATTAATTTTTGAATCTTTAACTTTGCTAGTTCCTTCATGTGTGTTTTCAATAGTGCGCTAAATATCGAAAGTCGTTTCACAAGTAGAAACACGATTAAACTTATTTCTATCTAAGGCGCAAAACAAGGCATTTATATTTATAGCCTTTGCATTTAGAGAAAACGTCTTCTTCTCCAAATCATTCCAATTGTTCATTGGAAGATAAGACATTTCAAATCCATTTTCGACTATGTGTCATAAATCGAGATTCATTGAAAGCAAGAAAACTGTCATTCGTATTTTCCAATAAGTGTAGTCCGTCCCATTGAAAAAGGGAGGATGAATGAGAGAAATTCCCTCTTGAAAGCCGAAATGTGCCATTTCTCTTGGGTGTTAAACTAAATGAGAAATCACGAGGCTTTGATACCAATTCTTAGGATCAAGAGTCGGGACTAAGAGAGGGGTGAATTAGTGCAGCGGTAAAAAAACGTTGGTTTGAAAAACTTTGTACAATAAAAATCGTTTCTGACAAAAAACCGATTTCGAAAACTTAACTTAAAAGCGTACATAATAAATTGAAGGCAGTAAGCACTTAAGGAGATTTTTAGTCAGGTAATAGCAAGAATAAAATGCAAACTAGAGAATATGACAGTTTATAGTGGTTCGGGCGTCATGACCTACATCCACTCCTCTTATTCCTCTTTCGTCGAGGCCACCGGCATCCACTAACGATCTTCCTTTGATAGGCGAAGATCAAACTCCTTCTTACACCCCTCTTCTCCTTTTACCGGGTTTAGGAGACAACCCTTATAAGCACTAACACTCCTCTTACAGAATTCTAACACTTAGAACTTGAGGATTCTCACAAGAGATTTCTACAGCGTTTCTTTACTTTTAAACTCTCTGTGCTTGTATGCTTTAACTAGGGATGAGAGGAGTATTTATAGGCTTCAAGTTGATTCAGACTTGGAGCCTAAAACTTTCCCATCCCGGGTTCCCCGGGCACGAGCGGTACCACCGCCTAGTGTCAGTCGACACTGACACTATCATGGGTGGTACCACCACCTAGGTCTATGGTACCACCGCTTGGGAGGCAGTGTTGGGTGGTACAACCACCCAGACTAGTGGTACCACCGCTTGACAGTCTCAAAGACTGTGCCACAATAGTGAGACTTCTTGGGACACTATTTGGGCTTCTTATTGGGCCCAACATAGTTCTTACATGGGCCTAGCTGGCCCCTAATTGGGTTGGCCCAAATCTAAGCCCAATTATGTGCTAACTATGAAATCCTAAGACATTTGCTAAGCTAAACAAGTCCTTATGTCTATTCTTCCGGCGAACTTTCGATGATCTCTCGGCAATGTTCCGGCGGACTCTCGGCAAGCTCCTGGACTTCACGACTATCTTCTTGGCGAGTTCTGACGAGCTTCTCTGGCAAGCTCCGAGACTTCTCGGCTGGTTCCGCTAGAACTTCCAACGAATGTCTGGACTTCTAATGAACTCTTGAACTCCCAATGAAGTCACGTCTTTGACTCTGAGACTTCATTTTTCTTCATGCCTTGCTATCGTAGTTAATCCTGCACAAGTAAAAGCACACTTCGATCTAGACAATTAATACTAAGCATTAATCAAGTTGTCCGGCATGTCATTGGTCCCTCGACGCTTCGTCCGATTCTTCGGCACATCATCCTCTTTTGCGGCCAATTTCCCAATCGGTCAGTTGACTCTGCAACTCCAATATCCTTGGTACAATATCCAGTCTTCTTGGCCCGATGCCCGAATCCACAGCCCGAAGCCTTTTGTTGGTACGTCGACCGATCCACCGAAAAAATCAGGATGTCCAATGTCCTGACATGTTCCTCAGGCCCAACATGATTTTTCGTGCTTTAAATGTCTCATCCTGATCGAAGCATCCTGCACCACTCAAAACGTAGATTAAAACATAAACATATATCAATTGGTTTCATCATCAAATACGAGATTCAATAGGTTGGGCCTTGAATCCGGCCCAAACCAACCCATGTTCGGGCCCAATTGGCCCCTAACAGAGTTGATGAGATTACCTCCCAATCCCACCTCTAATTATGTGCTAACTACAATTCCTAAGATATATTCTATGCAAAGATAAGTTCAATTTCTTCCGGCGAACTTCTGACGTTCTCTCGGCAATGTTCCGGCGGACTCCCGGGAAGCTACTGGACTTCACGATGATCTTCTTGGCGAATTCCGATGAGCTTCTTTGGCAAGCTCCTGGACTTCTCGGTTGGTTCCAGCAGAACTTTTGACGAACGTTCGAACTTCCGATGAAATCATGTTCTTGACTCTGGAACTTCATTTTGCTTTATGTCTTGCTATCATAGTTAATCCTGCACACATAAAAACGTACTTTGATATAGACAATTATTACTAAGCATGAATCATGTCGTCCGGCATGTCATTGGTCCTATCGACGCT
Source organism: Musa acuminata AAA Group (assembly GCF_036884655.1). Taxonomy (NCBI): domain Eukaryota; kingdom Viridiplantae; phylum Streptophyta; class Magnoliopsida; order Zingiberales; family Musaceae; genus Musa; species Musa acuminata. The sequence goes on along the minus strand of NC_088353.1, from coordinate 14,558,346 downwards.
TCATTTGATTCTTCGACGCATCGTCCTCTCTTGCAGCCTATTGCCCAATCAACTAGTTGACCTCCGCAACTCCAATATCCTTGGTGCAATATCCGCTCTTCTTGGCCCGATGCTTGAATCCATGGCCCGAAGCCTTCTGTCGATACGTCAACCAATCCTCTGACCCTACATCCAATCACCATGGGCATATCCATGATATTCACGCATTCATGATACATTATTTTGGCAACAAATCATAGCATTTCAAATCATGATGGTATCTAAGTGTCCAATTATATTATATCCTATCATGCATGATCATAACTTCTCATTTGTTTGCATCAACATAAATTCATGAGTATTTCATGCATAATTTAATATCATCACACGAAAAATATCAAAAGAATTTTGGTGATGAGATATACAAATCATGAAGACAAATTGTGAATATCAAAAGACATACTATGATTCTTTTTGGATAACTCAAATAGCGAAAAGAAAGAATCATAGTAGACATTCTTGATTTATAAAAAGAATTTTCAAGTTTTAATTCCAAGAAATCACGAGAAACCTTGATTCAATTTAACAAATCTCCTCTTAAATAAATAACAAAAAGAATTCTTAGGAAATCATGATATAGATAAAATTCATTCAATCTTGTAGGAGAACAAGATATTAATTTATGCATTATAAAATCTCTCAATTCATTATGAATCATAAAAATTGTAATTCTGAAAACTCATGATTCATTTAGGAAATTTTCCTCTTTAGTAAACGACAAGAAGAAATATGGGAGTTCAAAAAATATGGTCTTGATTCATAAATGATTTCAAGTTATAAATCACGAGAAATCAAGATCATGATTTCAATAAAATCCATTAAATTTAAATCATTTTCATAATCCATGAGATTCATTAAAGCTACATGGATTCATTAATGAAAAATCAATAAGATGGAAAATATATTCCACCTTTTTTCCCCTTTTTTTTATATATTTCATTTGAAGTTTTTATTTCATACAAGCATGTCTTTATCTTTTTTGTATGAAAACCATACATCATGGTTTAAAATCGAAAGAGTAAATCTCATCATGGAAATCATCAAGATCAATAAACCATAAAGCATAATTTAAATGTAAAATCATCAAGCATGATACTTAAATTATTTCATATAAGCATGCCTTTGTCATTTATGCCAAATCAAGACATGTATCCTTTTTAAAACCGAAAAAGCTACTTTCATTATGGTAAAAATCGATAATCCATAAATCGTAAGAATCATCATGCATAATTTTGAAAGATAAACTCATTAAGCATGATATCAAATCATTACTTCAAATCAAACATAATTTCATAAGGCATTTTTAATCAAAAATCATTTTATTTGTTTATCATAAAACATGTAATTTTCATGATTATTTTTAAAATCACTAGAAAGTTAAGCATGATCTAATTTTATTTTTACATTTTCATTAAACATGCAATTAAAAATATATAATTTTTCTAAACTAATTTAAGAACAACTCATGAAAAGTTTTATGTAATTTTGAAATAAATTAAAGGAGTTTCGATTGAGTTGTTTACCTCATTGTCAAATGTCGTTAAGGCATAGTTTGCCACCTCACCTATGTTAATTTTCTTCTTGTCTTCGGATGAGCTCAATTCGTCCAAAGTCGCCTTCTTCTTTTTAAGTTCATTTTTAATTTTCGATTCTTGTTTTAAAAATTTTATGAGGAGTTCAAGTTCACCATCACTTAAGCTTATGCTCGAGTGGTTTTTAATTGTTCTAAGTCCAAAATCCTTTATGTTCTTTGGAAGGTGGTTCTCAAGTTTTTCACGTATATTGCACGTCATTTTAAAGGTCATCACGGACCCTATAAGTTCTTCAATTGAAAAATGGTTCAAGTTTTTTTATTCTTGAATAGTCATTACTTTTGAATCCCAACTCTTACTAAGAGAACGTAAAATCTTGTTTATAAGTTCAAAATTTGAAAAACTTATACCAAATGCTTTTAAACCATTAACGATATCCATAAAATGGTGTACATGTTAACAATGGTTTCACTTTGCTTCATTAAAAAAAGTTTAAAATCCTGCATTAAAAAGTTGATTTTCAAATCTTTAACTTTGCTAGTGCCTTCATGTGTGATTTTAAGAGTGTGTCATATATCGAAAGCTATTTCGCAAGTAGAAATCCGATTAAACTCAGTTTTATCCAAAGCGCAAAATAGAGCGTTCATAGCTCTAGCATTTAAGGAAAAAGTCTTCTTCTCCAAATCATTCCAATGGTTAATTGGAAGAGAAGACCTTCGAAAACTACTTTCGACAATATTCCAAGTTCAAATCCAAATAAAGCAAGAAAACTCTCATTCGAGTTTTCCAATATGTGTAGTCCGTCCCATTCAAGAGAGGACGAATGAGAGTGACCCTCTTGAAAGCCGAAAAAAGCTATTTCTCTTGAGTGTTAAACCAAATAAAAAATCATAAGGCTCTGATAGCAACTGTTAGGATCAAGAGCGGCACTAAGAGGGGGGGGGTGAATTAGTGTAGTAGGAAAAATTACGTCAGTTCAAAAATCTTCGTACGTTAAAACCGATTCCGATGAAAACTGTTTCATAAAGATCTTAACTTGAAACACTGTTCATAAATGTATTGAAAGCAGTAGGCAAGTAAAGTTTGTAGTAAAGATAAATTGCTCAAATAGAAATGTAAACCGAGTTTTATAGCAGTTCGGTTGTCATGACCTATATCCACTCCACCGATTCCTCTTCCGTTGAGGCTACTGGCTTCCACAATCGATCTTCCTTTAATAGGCAAAGCTCAGCCTCCTTACACCCTCTTCTCCTTTTCACGGGTTTAGGAGACAACCTTTACAAGCACTCACTCCTCTCTCAAACTATTCTAATACTTAGACTAGAAGAGGAGGATTCTCACAAGAGATTACAATAGCATTTTTTCCTTTTTAAATTCTTTGTGCTTGTGTGTGTTAACCAAGGATGAGATGGGTATTTATAGGCTTCAAGTTGATTCAAACTCAGAGCTTAAAAAGGTCTCATCCCAGGTTTCCTAGGTACTAACGGTGCCACCATCATTCCTGGGCAGTACTACCACCATAGGATCTGCCACTGGGCGGTACCACCGCCTGATAGGGACGGTACCACCACTAGCAGCATTCATTGTCGGCGATACCATTGCCTAGCCTAGGCGGTACCACCACCGAGAATTCCTGGGGTGTTATTCCCTAAGCGGTGCCACCGCCGGCCAAGCTTTCAGCACCCTGGTTGGGCCTTGAGTCCGAACCAAACTAGCCAAAGTTCGGGCCCAATTGGCCCCTAATAGAGTTGATGGGATTATCTCCCAATCCCAACTCTAATTATGTACTAACTACGATTCCGAAGACATATTCTAAGCAAGATAAGTTCAATTTCTTTCGGCGAGCTTCCAGCAAACTTCTGACAATCTCTCGGTAATGTTTCGGTGGACTATAATATCCCTCACTTTTAAAATTTATTAATAAAGATTTATTTATAAATCGGAGGACCTATATGTAAATATAGATATTTCAAGGACTAAACTATTAAGTTACAAAATAAAAAAGAAAAAAAAGGAAGGGGCGGCGGTTTTATCCCACTGCCTCCCATGCTGGAAACAGAGAGGGGGAAGCTGTGGGGTGTCGGGAAGGAGAAGGGAAGAAGAGGAGAAGAAGTATAAGGGGGAGAAGAGAAGAAAAGAAGAAGAAGAGAGGGAAGAGGGAGAGGAGAGAGAGGTAGCTACAGCAGCTAGGGCTGCAGCACCTCTATTTCCTGCAGGAGGAAACAGAGGAGTGCATGTGTGTGGCGTCGGGGAGGAGAAGGGAAGAAGAGGAGAAGAAGAGAAGCGGGAGAAGAAGAAGAAGAAGAAGAAAAGAGGAGGGTGGCTATGGCAAGGGCTGCAGCGAGGAGCTGTGGGGCGTTGGGGTGGAAAAAGGAAGAAGAGGAGAAGAAGAGAAGAAGAAAAAGAAGAAGAAGACGAAGAAGAAGAAGAAGCAGAAGCAGAAGAAGAAGAAGAAGAGAAGAAGAAGACGAGGGAGGAGGTGGCTACGACACCTTTGTTTCCTGCAGGAGGAAACAAAGGAGAAGTGGGGTAGTGCATGGGGGAAAGAAGGGGGGAAGGAGAAGAAGAAGAGAAGGGAAAGAAGAAGGGGCACATGTGTTTCGATCCTTTCTATTGTAAGTTTTTTAATATTTCCTATTGCAAGTGTCCCGATCTTTTCTCCTGCAAGGGTTCTAATCTGTCCTATTGCAAGTTTTTCGATCCTTTCTATTATAAGTGTTTGATCTTTTCTATTGTCAGTTTTCAAATCTTTCCTATTGCAAGTGTCCAGATCTTTTCTCCTGCAAGTGTTCTGATCTTCCTATTACAAGTGTTTTGATCTGTCCTATTGCAAATGTTTCAATCCTTTCTATTGTAAGTGTTTTGATCCTTTGTATTGCAAGTTTTCTAATCTTTCCTATTGCAATTGTCCCTATCTTTTCTCTTGCAAGTGTTCTGATCTTCCTATTACAAGTGTTCTGATATATCCTATTGCAAGTGTTTCGATCATTTCTATTGTAAGTTTTCTAATCTTTTCTATTGCATGTGTCCCAATCTTTTTTCCTGCAAGTGTTCTGATCTTCCTATTACAAGTGTTCTGATCTGTCCTATTGAAAGTATTTCGATCCTTTCTATTGCAAGTGTTTCGATCCTTTCTATTACAAGTGTTCTGATCTTTCTTATTGCAAGTCTCCTGATCCTTCTTTACTCTAATTTTTATCTCTACATTTGCTTTGAATATGAGAAACTTTGAATTGTTCTAGTCTTGCATTTGATATATCTCCTGTTTAGACGTAATGATTTGAATATGTGAAACTTATGAGATTCTGACCTTTCTAACTTATTATGGTTATAACTTCATGCACTGAACTCCGATTTGGACAAAACTTTTGATTAGAAATAGACTCATAAACCTTTCTTTTGATAGCTTATTTTAAGAATTTGGAGTAAGTTTGCCTGCCCAAACTTCTATTTTAAATGAGACTATAGATTCTGCAAAACATGGATCATAATTTCTAACCTTTTGAAACTAAACTGCCTATAAGTCCTTGTTAAAAACCTTGATTTATTCAAAACTTATTTCATTGGAAACTAGACTCATATATCTTTTTTTTTATTCCTTGATTGAAAGATTTAGAGTCCAAATGCCTACCTGGTTATCTATTAAACCCGACCCTATGAATTTTGTAAAATAATGATTTTATTTTCTGACCTTTGGTTACTAAATCAATTGTAACTCTTTGCTAGAAACTTTGATTCATACAAAACTTATTTTCTCTGAAAATAGATTGAAATATCTTTCCACAATAACTTTCTTGAGTATATTGGAGCACAATTGATTATTTGAATCATTTGTTCAATATGTCTCTCAAATTCTGCCAGAAATCGAGCTTTGGTCGATTTCGCATATTCCGGTTTCATTCCTTTAGAAATTGATTTCATTTAGCTCTCTTTATTCAATTGAGCTTTATATTACTCATTTGAATTCTTGTATGCTCTTATTCTTAAATTATTTGCATTCTTGAAACTTATTGTGTAAAGTTTATGTTGTATCGTATTAACTTGTATAGGCAAATGTATATCCCATTATTCCACATTTGCTTTCGATATGTGCCTCTTCCAGTTTTATTCTTTTGGACATTAAATTTATCTAATCTTCTTATTTCAATTGAGCTATATGTGATTGCTTGGAATCCTTGTATGCTCTTGCTTTCATTTCCTTTTAAATCTAAATACATTTGTGAAAGATTATGTTTGTATCGTATTATCTCGTAAAGGCATATGTATGTTTTGTTGTTTCACATGTGCTTCCGATATTTACAAATTTTATTATTCATACTATCCTTTTCTACTATGGTATTTGTGAGATATTGTGAACCTTTACTAGAAATAGTAAAGGGAGTTATGCATAGAGCTTGCGATGCTCTATCGGCCCCCTTTGACTTCACCTAAATGTGGGTGATTGGAGCTCCCATACGTGGAAGACTTTTGTCTGGTGGTCATTCAGAAATGAATGAATCACATTCTGTCTGTGGTCCCACTGCACCTTCTGTATGTTTGATATGATATCCAAAGCTTTGGTTATGTATTTTTATACATGCTTTGGATAAGAATGATATGAATGCGACATCAAATATGACATTTGAGCTTCTATTTCATAGTTGTTCTTTGATATGCTTCAAAATGGTTCATTTGCCATTGATATGCTTTGAAATATTTTGTATGCTATTGATATATTCCGAAATGCTCCCTATGCCTCTAAAACGTATTGAATCTCGGATTTTGATGATGAAGTCAATTGTAATTTGTTTGATCTAATCTATATGTTGAGAAAAGTATGCAGGATTAACTACGATGGCAGTAAGACATAAAGCAGGTGTTGTGTCGGAGTTAAGATCGAGATCATGTTGGGAGTTCGAGAGTTCGACGGAAGTCTGACTGTTCATCGGAAGTTCTGCGAGAACTAACCGAGAAGTCCAGGAGATTGCCAAAGAAGCTCATCGGAACTTGCCAAGAAGATCATCATAAAGTTCAGGAGCTTGCCGGGAGTCTGCCAGAGCATTGTCGAGAGTTCATTGGATGTTTGCCGGAAGTACATCGGAAGCTCGCTGGAAGAGCAATTGATGCATCAGAACATGAAGTGCAGTAATTATATCTTAATTATCATAGTTAAAGCATAAATTAAGTTAGGATTGGGAGGTAATCCCACTAACTTAATTAGGGGCCAACAAGGCCCTATGTTGGGCTAGTTTGGGCTAGATTCAAGGCCCAACCAGGTCCCTGAATTCTTGGCCGACGGTGGCACCTCTTGGGAGACTCAGTCTCCCAAGAATTCTGGGCAGTGGTACCGCCCTTGTCAGGTGGTGGCATCATTGGCAGTTATTGTTGCCAGCGGTGGTACCGCCCCTGTCAAGCGGTGGTACCGCCCAGACTTAGTGGTAGTACCGTCCAGTGTTATGTGTCAGGCGATAGTACCATCTAGTAATGGCGGTGGTACCGCCAGTACCTTGGAAATCCAGGATGAGACACTTCTTGGCTCCATTTTTGAAAGCCATTGGGGTTTATAAACACCCCACCCTTTCCTACATGAAAGGGCATGAAACCTATTGGCATAATCTTCAGTTCTTGAGCCTTAAAGTGTTGTAAAAGTTAGAGTTCTCCTCCTTCATCTCTTAGCCTTGTAACCATCCAAGAAAGAGGAGTGAAACTTGTAAAGGTTGTCTCCTAAACCCGGAAAAGGAGAAAAGCTATAAAAGGTGGTTGGCCTTCGCCTATTGAAGGAAGGCCTCTAGTGGACGCCGGTGACCTCGTCGGAGGAGGGAGGAGGAAGCCGAAAGTGGATATAGGTCACGTTGACCAAATCATTTTAAAATTCGATTTGCATTTACTTTGAGTAACTTTCTTTTATAGCGAACTGCCTCTCCTACTTACTGTGTTTTAACTATGTCTACATATGCTTTCACGTAAACATCTTCCGAGTTCGGCTTTAATCATATGAAGACTTTACGAAACCGACACTTTTTATTTGTGTAATTTACATTGCTGCAAATCACCTTAGTCTTCTCTTGCACTTTCACGAAAGGTTTCGAGTTTAAATTCCTTCCGAAACGGATTGAATTGAAACCATTCTCATTGGAATCGATTTCAATCGAAATAAGTTTTTTGAAATAGCGAAAGTTTTCCACTACACTAATTCACTCTCAGTCTTCTCTTAGTGCCGCTCTTGATCCTAACAATTGGTATCAGAGCTTGGTTCAATCTCAGTTGGTTTTAAACCCAAGAGAGATGGCATTTGCCGGTAACCAAGAGGGTCATTCAATTACACGTCTGCCCATATTCAATGGGACGGATTACACATATTGGAAGACTAGAATGAGGATCTTCCTAATTTTAATAGATTTTGAGCTTTGAAATATTGTCAAAAATGGTTTTCAAAAGTCTTCTCTTATAATAAACGATTGGAATGAGTTGGAGAAGAAGACTTTCACTTTAAATGTCAAGGCTATAAATGTCTTATTTTGTGCATTAGATAAAAACAAATTTAATCGAGTGTCGATTTGTGAAACGAACTTTGATATTTGACATATACTCGAAGTGACTCATGAAGGCACTAGTAGAGTGGAGTCAAAAATTAATCTTTTAGTTCATTCTTATGAATTATTTCGAATGAAACCAAGTGAGACCATTGGAGAATTGTACACCTGATTTACGGATGTCGTCAATGGTCTAAAAGGACTTGGTAAAGGTTTCTCATATTTTGAACTCGTTAATAAAGTTTTAAGATCCCTTCCAAAGAGTTGGGACCCTAAAGTCACTGCCATTCAAGAGACCAAAGATTTAAATAATTTTCCTCTTGAAGAATTAATTGGGTTACTAATGACCTATGAAATGACATGCAAAGCTTATGAAGAGCTTGAGGATACCCTTCTAAAGAACAGGAAGGATATAGCACTAAGAACACAAGAAGACCACTTGAAAGAAAACTCAAGTAATGAGGACTTTGATGATGACTTGGCACTTTTAATAAGAAAATTCAAAAAATTCATTAAAAGGAACAACTTTAAAAATGACACTAAAAATAAATTTGAACCCAAGAAAGATCAAGTAATATGCTACGAATGCAAGAAGTTGGGATACTACAAGAGTGAATGTCCCCAAGCTAAGAAGAGGACACTAAAGAAGAAAGCTCTCAAAGTAACATGGGACGACTCAAGTGCATCCGAAGAAGATGAGCCAACCAACACCGAGCTAGTTGCTCACTATGTACTAATGGCCATTGGAGATGAGATAACAAGTTCAATTAATATAAATTTATCATTTGATGAACTATTAAATGTTTTTAATGATTTATTTAATGAATATAAAATAATTAGTAAAAAATATAAATTCTTAAAAAAGGAGCATAATTCTCTTATTAGTGATTTCAATATATTAAAAATTGAGCATAATAATAGTTTAGCTCCATGTACGAAATGCCATGATTTAGAAATACTTCAAAAGAAAAACTTGCTACTCAAAGATACTTAGAAGAAATTTGAGGTTGGTAGCAAGTCCTTAAACATGATCTTTGCCAACAAGGGTCACGTTCATAGAAAAGGCGGAATCGGATTTGTGAGTAGCTCTCACCATAATCCAACCACCTTTGTTAAAGGCCCTACCTTATATGTTTCACCGCAAAAGAAATGCAACTTTTGTTACAAATTTGGGCATGTAGCTTATCATTGTCTATTCAAGAAATGTAGTCCACATAAATTGATTTGGGTTCCTAAAAAAACCTCAAATGACTCAATACAACATGATAAGCAATTAAGATTGATTTTTTAGGCACCCAAGGTCAAATGGATACCTAAAAATCATCCTTTTTTTGTAAAAATGTTTACCATCACAAGCTAGGAGCAAGAGATGGTACATTGATAGTGGATGCTTAAGGCATATGACCGGAGATCCATCTCAATTCTCTAAGCTCACTAGTATAGATGAAGGATATGTCACCTTCGGAGACAACAACAAGGGTAAAATCATTGGCAAAGGAACCATAGGTAATAAATCCAACATCTTTATTGAAGATGTATTGTTAGTTGATGGCTTAAAGCATAACCTCTTAAGTATTAGTCAATTGTGTGATAAAGGATATATTGTTAAATTTGAATCTAATGCTTGTATTATTGAAAAACCACACAAAAACACATCTATGATTCCACTAAAACAAAATAACATATACACCATTGACATTAATGATCTTTGCAATGAAATGTGTTTTTCAGTTTTAAATGACGATGCTTGGCTTTGGCATAGGAGATTAGGTCATGTTAGCATGAAACTAATCACCCAAATTTTATCTAACGAACTTGTAAGAGGAATTCCTTATATCAAGTTCATCAAAGATAATGTGTATGATGCTTGTCAACTAGGAAAACAAATAAAAGGTAGCTTCAAACCTAAGAACCAAATAAGCACCTCTAGACCTTTGCAATTAATCCATATGGACTTGTTTGGACCAATTGCTACATCATGCCTAGGAGGTAGCAAATATGCATTTGTCATCGTGGATGATTATAGTAGATATACATGGACTTATTTTTTTGCACACAAAAGTGAATGCTTTAGGTATTTCTCTAAGTTATGTAAACTTATTCAAAATGAAAAGAGTTTTATGATTTCGTCAATTCGAAGTGATCGTGGTAAATTTCAAAACCGTGATTTCTAAGAATTTTATGAATCTAATGGATACAACTACAACTTCTCTACTCCAAGAAATCCTCAACAAAATAGAGTAGTAGAAAGAAATAATAAAAATTTACAAGAAATGACAAGAACCATATTGAATGAACATAGCCTACCCAAATATTTTTGGGTCGAAGCCATAAACATGGCATGCTATGTCATGAATAGAGTTTTAGTAAGACCTTTACTTACCAAAACTCCTTATGAGTTGTGGAACAACAAAAAACCTAATGTTTCATATTTTAAAGTTTTTGGGTGTAAGTGTTTTATCTTGAATGAAAAAGATGCCTTAGGAAAATTTGATGCTAAATCCGATGAAGGAATTTTTCTTGGCTATTCTTCTATTTCCAAAACATTTCATATCTTTAATAAAAGAACTTTAATTATAGAATAATCTATTCATGTTGTTTCTAATGAGGTCTCCGAAATTAAGAAAAATGATTTTAATGATGATGTTAATTTTGATGCTTTGAATTTAAATGAAATCCTTTCTCCATCTAGCAATTTGGATGCATCTACTTCCGAAACATCCTTACCCAAGGATTGGAAGTATGTAGATGCTCATCCTAAGGAGCTAATCATAGGAGACACATCTAAAGAGGTCCAAATACATTCTTCTCTTAAATTTTTTTGTGCCAACATTGCTTTTCTCTCCCAAATTAAACCTAAATGCATTGACGAGGCCATAAAAGATGATTCATGGATCATCGCAATGCAAGATGAGTTAAATCAATTTGAGAGAAATGAGGTGTGGAAGCTTGTTCCTAGGCCAAATGACCATGTAGTTATTAGTACTCAATGGGTCTTCAGAAACAAGCAAGATGAATCTGGTATCATGGTTAGAAATAAGGCTAGATTAGTGGCCAAATGTTTCAACCAAGAAAAAAGTATCAATTACGAAGAAACCTTCGCTCTTGTAGCTCGATTAGAAGCCATAAGGATGCTCCTTGTCTCTACTAGTAGTAATAATTTTAAGTTGTTTCAAATGGATATTAAAATTGCTTTTCTTAATGGCTTTATTTTTGAATTAGTTTATGTTGAACAACCTCCCGGATATGAGAATGATAGTCTCTCTAATCATGTGTTTAAATTAACTAAAGCTCTCTATGGTTTAAAACAAACCCTAAGGGCTTGGTATGAAAGACTTAGTTCATTTCTTATTGAAAATAATTTCTCTAAAGGCAAGGTCGATACTACATTGTTTATCAAAAAGTTTGAAAATAATTTTCTTATTCTTCAAATTTATGTTGATGATATCATTTTCGGTTCTATAAATGAATCTTTTTGTAAATTATTTGCTAAAAGTATGAGTCTTGAATTTGAAATGAGTTTGATGAGGGAATTAACTTTTTTTTTGGGCTTACAAATCAAACAACTAAGTAATGATATATTTTTTAGTTAAACAAAATATGCCTTAGATTTGCTAAAAAGGTTTAATATGGATAGTTCATAGGCTACCAACACTCCTATGAGCACCTCCACTAAGTTAGAAATTGATGAAAGTGGAGAAAGCTTTGATCAAAAAGCTTATAGGGGTATGATAGGAAGCTTACTTTACCTTACCGCAACTAGATCGGATATCATATTTAGTGTAGGACTTTGTGCTAGGTTTCAATTTAATCCTAAGATATCTTATCTTAAAGCAATTAAGAAAATACTTAGATATCTTAAAGGAACCATAAATCTAGGATTATGGTATCCAAAATCCAAAAATTTTGAGCTAATTGCTTATGCTGAAGCGGATTTTGCTGGATGTAGACTAGATAGAAAAAGTACTTTAGGAACATGTCAATTTTTAGGACACACACTTGTTTCTCGGACTTCCAAGAAATAAAATTCGATTGCACTATCTACAACCGAAGCCGAGTACATTGCAGCTAGTGTATGTTGTGCACAAGTTGTGTGGATGAAAAACACTTTAGAGGATTATAAGATTCATCTTAAAAATATCCCCATAAAATGTGATAACACAAGTGCTATATGTTTAATAATGAATCCAATTCAACACTCTAGAACAAAACATATTAACATTAGGCATCACTTTATATGAGATCATGTCATTAATCATGATGTAATCCTAGAGTTTATTGATACAAAACATCAATTAGCCGATATTTTTACAAAGCCTTTAGGTGAAGAACAATTTAATTTTATTAGAAGGGAGTTAGGAATGTTAATGTGTCCGAATGCATGAATCTGTTAAATTTCAGTTTCGGACTTTCTTGATTCTTTGATCACTCACTTAAATTATGTGCTGATAATTTTATAATGTGAATCTTACATGATGATAAGGTTGTGTGCTTCAATAACATACTTTGATATTGGAAATTTTGTGTATGGATGCTAAAAGTTTCTATGATGATGAGCATATTATCATGATGCAAGTAGTGATGAAAAGCTATGACAAAATATTTTATAAATGCACAAAGTATTTATATGTTCGATTTATGGAAGTCATTGACAAATGCATTTCTCGGATTGATCTCTTATGAGTTTTTATTGAGAAATGGTTTTGATGTGATGCCAATCTCATTATGAAGATTAATTCTTGAAATTTATTTTATCCTTTATATGATGATTCTTTTACATGAATTCTTTCTTAATGAAGAAAGAATTTTTATGATTTTTTTTTAGATGAACACTTGCAAGAATGAGGATTTGATTTCACATGAATATTTTGATCCTTGTGAAAATTGAAGCATGATTTAATGAAGCTCTTTTATCATTTTTAACTTCATTCAAAGTTGGTTCTCAATGGATTTTCCTCCTTTCTTTCCTTCTTCATGCAAAGTTTTGATGATAAAAAAAAGGGGAAGAAGTTAATGAAAGCTATCTCCTTAATGTTTATAACTTTTAATGTTGAGAACTTTTGAATGATACCATGTCATGAATGCTTGAAATATGATTGGAATGAATTTTTTAAATTTGAAATGTGACATGAATTTTTACCACACTTGCATTGTTGAATTGTCATCCTTTTTGTTGATGACAAAGGAGGAGAAATAATACCAAAATGTGGTAAATTGATGATAAATGTATGCAAGTTTACACTTAAAATGTTTGCATGTTAACTTTTCTTCATTATGATAAGATATCTAGAGCTTTACTTGTAATTTTACAAATTGATATCTTGCCATAGAATGATGAATTGCTATGTTTGTCATCCTTCATATTTGAAATTGTTGAATCTCGTATTTTGATGATGAAACTACTTGATATATGTTTATGATTTAATCTGCGTTTTGAGTGACACAGGATGCTTCGATCAGGATGAGACAATTAAAGCAGGAAAATCATGTTTTGCCGGAGGAACATGTCAGAAGATAGGACGTCGGGCTGGTGGATCGGTCGATGTATCGACAGAAGGCTTCGGGCCGTAGACTCGGGCATTGGGCCAAGAAGAGCAGGTATTGTGCCAAGGATATCGGAGTTGCAGAGTTAATTGGCCGATTGGGCAATAGGCTGTAGGAAAGGACGATGCGACGAAGAATCAGACGAAGCGTCGAGGGACCAATGACATGCCGGACAACTTGGTTAATTGCTTAGGATTAATTGTCTCAATCGAAGTTTTGTTTTAAGTGTGCAGGATTAACTACAATGAAAGTAAGATATGCAGTAGGAGTTACGCCGGAGTCAAGACAATGATCACATTGGGAGTTCGAGAGTTTGACGGAAGTTCGGACAATCGTCAGAGGTTCTACGGGAACAAATCCGAGAAGTCCATGAGCTTACCAAAGAAGCTCGTCGGAACTCGTCAAGTGGATCGTCGCAAGTCCAGGAGTTTTCCGGAAGTCCATAGGAACATCACCGAGGGTTCATCGGATGATCGACGGAAGTTTGCCGGAAGCTCGCTGGAAGAAGCGATTGATGCAGCGGAGCAAGTTGCAGTAAATGTCTTAGGGAATATCGTAGTTAGCACAATGATTAAGTTGGAAATGGGAGGTGATCCCATTAACTTAATCTTGGGGCAATTGGGCCCCTGAAAAACCCAAATTGGGCCGAATGGATCAACCCATTCGGACCCTGATTTTTGCCAGGCGGTCGAACCTCCCAAGGCAGGAGGTTGCACCGCCTGGGCTTAGTCTCCAGCGAGATTGGGCGATGCAACCGCTCCAGCCAGGCCGTGGCATCGCCTAGGCTCAATCTCCGAGCACTGGCTGAGCGGTGCAACCACCTAAGTCAGGAGGTTGCATCGCCTGAGCTCGGTCTTCGAACTCTGGTAGGAGGTGCAATCGCCCCTGACAGGAGCTGGCACCACCTAGAGGCTCAGTCTTCGAGCTTTGTCAGGCGGTGCAACCGCTCCAGTCAAGAGGTGCAACCGCCTGATCCCGGAATTCCGGGAATTGATAGTTTTGAGCTCCAAATTTGAACTAGGTTGGGGCCTATAAATACCCCACCCATTCAGCACTGAAACAGCAATCAACTAACACCGAAATCCTTATCTTGTTCTGTGATTTTTAGAGCTCAAAATTGTTGTAAAGGCCAAAAGTTCTTCTCCCTCTTTTCTTCCAAGTTCTGAGATGTAAAGAGAGGAGAGAAAATTCTGTAAGGGTTGTCTCCTAAGCCCGTCAAAAGGAGTGAAACTGTAAAAGGGTGGTTGGCCTTCGCCTATTGAAGGAAGGCCTCTAGTTAACGTCGGTGACCTCGTCGGTGGAGGAAGCCAAAAGTGGAGTAGGTCAAGATTGACCGAACCACTCTAAATCTCGGTTTGCATTTACTTTGAGCATATTATCTTTATTGCAAACCTCCTCAAAAGCTTACTGCTTTCTGCGCATATACGATTGGGTTTCAAGCTTTGCACTTTCTGAATCGGCGTTTAGATGTAAATCAGTTTTATTGTACGATCATCATATTTCAGTTTGTGCTTACGTTTTGATTTCTATCATAACTGCAAACTGTATTTATATCCTTACTTTAACTGCATCTCGCTTAATCAAAAGTTAAAGTGATTTACGAATTGACTTTCTTACCGAAATCACTTTTATCGAACGAACGCGATTTTTATCATAGAAGGTTTTCCGCTGCACTAATTCACCCCCCCCCCCTCTTAGTGCTCTTGAAACTAACAATTAGTATCAGAGCCCGGTATTTCTCATTTCGGATTTACACCCGAGAGAAATGGCTCTTCATGGCTTTCAAGAGGGCTTATCGGTCTTTCGTCCACCGTTGTTTAACGGATTGGACTACACTTATTGGAAAACTCGAATGAGAGTTTTCTTGATTTCTATGAATTTGGATTTATGGAATATCATTGAAAACGGTTTTCAACTTCCCTCTAAACTGATGAACGAATGGTCGGATTTGGAGAAGAAGTATTTTTCTTTAAACGTATGAATGCCTTATTTTGCGCTTTGAACAAAAATGAGTTCAATCGGATTTCTACGTGCGAAACGGCTTTTGACATTTGGCGAACACTTAAAATCACGCACGAGGGAACTAGTAGAGTCAAAGACTCGAAAGTTAACATTTTATTGCTTGATTTTGAGCTTTTTCGAATGCAACCAAGCGAGACTATATGCGACATGTACACCAGTTTCACGGATGTCGTCAATAGTTTAAGAGCTCTTGGAAAATGTTTTTCGGATTTTGAACTCGTAAACAAGATTTTGCGTTCTCTTTCTAAGAACAATTTTAAGCTCTAAGAATCACAGAAAGGATCAAGATTTCGTTGTAAAATTTCTTACCTATCAGTGCTGAATGGGTGGGGTATTTATAGGCCCTAACCCAGTTCAAATTAGGAGCTCAAAGCTGTCAATTCCCGGAATTCCGGGATCAGGCGGTTGCACCTCCTGACTGGAGCGGTTGCACCGCTTGGCAGAGCTCGAAGACTAAGCCTTTGGGCGGTGCCACCTCCTGTCAGGGGCAGTTGCACCTCCTGCCAGAGATTGAAGACAGAGCTGAGGCGGCGCAACCTCCTGACTGAGGCGGTTGCACCGCTCAGCTAGTGCTCGGAGACCGAGCCCAGGCGGTGCCACCTCCTGTCAGGGGAGGTTGCACCGCCCAGTCTCGCTCGGAGACTGAGCCCAAGCGGTGCCACCTCCTGGCTGGGGCGGTTGCACCGCCCAGTCTCGCTCGGAGACATAGCCCAGGTGGTGCTACCTCCTAGTTTGGGCTGTTGCACCTCCCACCAGAAATCAGGGTCCGAATGGGTTGATCCATTCGGCCCAATTTGGGTTTTTCAGGGGCCCAATTGCCCCAAGATTAAGTTAATGGGATCACCTCCCAGTTCCAACTTAATTATTGTGCTAACTACGATTTTTCCTAAGACATTTACTGCAACTTGCTCCGGTGCGTCAATCGCTTCTTCCAGCGAGCTTCCGGCGAACTTCCGCCGATAATCCGATGAACCCTCGGTGATGCTCCTGTGGACTTCCAGCAAACTCTTGGACTTGCGACGATCCACTTGGCGAGTTCCGATGAGCTTCTTTGGCAAGCTCATGGACTTCTCGGATTTGTTCCCGTAGAACCTCCGACGACTGTCCGAACTTCTGTCGAACTCTCGAACTCCCAACGTGATCATTGTCTTGACTCCGGCGCAACTCCTACTGCATGTCTTTCTTCCATCGTAGTTAATCCTGCACACTTAAAACAAAACTTCGATCGAGACAATTAATCCTAAGAAATTAATTAAGTTGTCCGGCATGTCATTAGACCCTCGACGCTTCGTCCGATTCTTCGGCGCATCGTCCTCTCCGATAGCCTATTGCCCAATCGGCTAGTTGACTCCGCAACTCCGATATCCTCGGTGCAATACCTGCTCTTCTTGGCCCGATGCCCGAGTCCATGACCCGAAGCCTTCTGTCGATACGTCGACCGATCCACTAGCCCGACGTCCAATCTTCTGACATGTTCCTCTAGCACAACATGATTTTCCTGCGTTAATTGTCTCATCCTGATCGAAGCATCATGCGTCACTCAAAATGTAGATTAAATCATAAACATATATAAAGTAGTTTCATCATCAAAATATGAGATTCAATAAAGATCAGGCTTCTTCCCTTTCCATATCTCATATGGTGTAGACACTACCGACTTAGTTGGAACTCTGTTCAGAAGGTAAGCTACGGTTTCTAGGGTATATCCCCAGAATGAGATGGGTAGGTCAGCGAAACTCATCATGGACCGTACCATGTCTAATAGCATACGATTTCTCCTTTCAGAGACACCATTGAGCTGAGGTGTATAAGGAGGTGTCCATTGGGATAATATCCCATGGTCCTTGAGGAACTGAGTAAACTCTGTACTTAAGTACTCACCTCCTCGATCTGATCGAAGAGTTTTGATACTCTTTCTAGTCTGGTTCTCCACCTCATTCTTATACTCTTTGAATTTCTCAAAGGCCTCAGACTTGTACTTCATTAAGTACATATATCCATACCTTGAGAAATCATCAGTAAAGGTAATGAAGTAGGAGTAACCCCCAATGGCATGAGTTGACATGGGTCCACATACATTACTATTTATGAGTTCCAACAACTCAGTGGCTCTCTCTCCAGTTCCACTAAATGGAGAGTTAGTCAGTTTTCCACGAAGGCGAGGCTCGCAAGTTGCATATGACACATAGTCGAATGGATCTAGATATATATCATTTAGCAACTTTTGAATCCTTCTTTTATGGATGTGACCTAGCCTACAATACCATAGGTATGCATTGTTCATCTCATCTCATTTCCTCTTGGACACATTTACATTCATGATAAGTACCTGAAGCTTCATCAAGCTTTTGTTTCGCCCTTTCTGGAAGGTACTCTTTGTAGTTCCTCTTCCAGTGCCCATCTTTACCATAGTGGAAGCACTAGCCTTTGTCCTGTTAGGATCAAGAGCACTAAGAGGGGGGGGGGGGGGGGGGGGGGGGCGGGGTGAATTAGTGCAGCGGAAAAACCTTCTGCGATTAAAATCAAAAACTGCGTTCATTCGATAGAAGAGATTTTGGTAAGAAAGTCGATTCATAAATCACTTCAACTTTTGACTAGGAGAGATTCAGCAAAGATATGAACGTAGTTTGCAGTTATGATAGAAATCAGAATATAAGCGCAAATTGAAATACGACATTCGTACGATAAAATTGATTTGCATCTTAAACCCCGATTCGGAAAGCACTGAACTTTGAAACACGTTCGTAAAAACACAGAAGGCAGTAAGCTATTGAGGAGGTTTGCAGTAAAGATAAGATGCTCAAAGTAAATGCAAACCGAGATTTAAGAGTGGTTCGGTCAATCTTGACCTACTCCACTTTTGGCTTCCTCCACCGACGAGGTCACCGACGTTAACTAGAGGCCTTCCTTCAATAGGCGAAGGCCAACCACCCTTTTACAGTTTCACTCCTTTTGACGGGCTTAGGAGACAACCCTTACAGAATTTTCTCTCCTCTCTTTACAACTCAGAACTTGGAAGAAAAGAGGGAGAAGAACTTTTGGCCTTTACAATAATTTTGAGCTCTAATAATCACAGAAAAAGATCAATATTTCGGTGTAAGTTCTGTGCTTTCAGTGCTGAATGGGTGGGGTATTTATAGGCCCCAATCCAGTTCAAATTTGGAGCTCAAAACTGTCAATTCCCGAAATTTCGGGATCAGGTGGTTTCACCTCCTGACTAGAGCGATTGCACCGCCTGGCAGAGCTAGAAGACTGAGCCTCTGGGCGGTGCCACCTCCTGTCAAGGGCGGTTGCACCTCTTGCCAGAGCTCGAAGACTGAGCTCAGGCGGTGCAACCTCCTAACTGAGGCGGTTGCACCGCTCAGCCAGTGCTCGGAGACTGAGCCCAAGCGGTGCCACCTCCTATCAGGGGAGGTTGCACCGCCCAGTCTCGCTCAAAGACTGAGCCCAGGCGGTGCTACCTCCTGGCTTGGGCGGTTGCACCTCCCGCCAGAAATCAGGGTCCGAATGGGTTGATCCATTCCGCCCAATTTGGGTTTTTCAATGGCCCAATTGCCCCAAGATTAAGTTAATGGGATCACCTCCCATTTCCAACTTAATCATTGTGCTAACTACGATTTTTCCTTAGACATTTACTGCAACTTGCTCCGGTGCGTCAATCGCTTCTTCCGGCGAGCTTCCGGCGAACTTCCGTTGATCATTCGATGAACCCTCGTTGATGCTCCTGCGGACTTCCGGCAAACTCCTGGACTTGCGAAGATCCACTTGGCGAGTTCCGACGAGCTTCTTTGGAAAGCTCATGGACTTCTCGGATTTGTTCCCGCAGAACCTCCGATGACTGTCCGAACTTCTATCGAACTCTTGAACTCCCAACGTGATCATTGTCTTGACTCCGGCACAACTCCTACTGCATGACTTTCTTCCATCGTAGTTAATCCTGCACACTTAAAACAAAACTTTGATCGAGACAATTAATCCTAAGCAATTAACCAAGTTGTCCGACATGTCATTGGTCCCTCGACACTTCGTCCGATCTTTCGGCGCATCGTCCTCTCCTACAGCCTATTGCCCAATCGGCCAGTTGACTCCGCAACTCCGATATCCTTGGCACAATACCCGCTCTTCTTGGCCTGATGCCGGAGTCCACGGCCCGAAGCGTTCTGTCGATACGTCGACCGATCCATTGGCCCGACGTCCAATCTTCTAACATGTTCCTCCGGCACAACATGATTTTCTTGCTTTAATTGTCTCATCCTGATCGAAGCATCCTGCGTCACTCAAAACATAAATTAAATCATAAACATATATCAAGTAGTTTCATCATCAAAATACGAGATTCAACATGTCCTTTGCTAGGTCTTTCTTAGCAACCTTTGCTTTACCTGGTCTGCCCTTGCCCTTTCCTTTCTTAAGGGACCTTTCTGCTTTCCTTTTCTTTCTGGTCTCACCAGTGTAGAGAACTGGCTTCTCTTTCTTAATAGTACTTTCTACCTCCCTCAATATATTGAGGAGCTTTGGGAGTGTCACCTTAAGCTTGTTCATATTAAAATTCATTATGAATTGTGAAAAGGAATCTGGTAGGGACTGAAGCACATTGTCCACACACAAGTTATCCTCTAGGACCATTCCTAGACTTGTGAGTTTCTCTTTCCACTCAATCATCTTTAGGACATGGTTCTGAACCGATGTCCCCTCAATCATCCTAGCGCGGAAGAGGCTCTTGGATATCTCATATCGTTGAGTCCTTCCCTATTCCTCAAACAATTTGCGGACATGTAGGAGAATGTATCTGGCATCCATCTTTTCATATTGTCTCTGTAACTCAGGAGTCATAGAGCCCAACATATAGCACTGAGCAAGAGTGGAGTCATGAATGTATTTCACGTAGCGAGCGATCTCATCCTCGCTTGCCCCTTCTTCGGGCGCAGGCATCACTATATCAAGGACGTACACGATTTTCTCCACCATGAGAACAATTCTCAAGTTACGGAGCCAATCGGTATAATTTGGACCAGTGAGGCGGTTGACATCAAGTATGCCATGTAAGGGATTTGAAAGCGATATTTTCTAAAAATAAAGATGCAGCAGAAACGAATAACATGCAGATTTTGCAAGAAATAAACTATCAAGATATGAACTTCTATCTTAATATGCTCCCACTATTTTACTAACGAGTCACGCGACACCCTCAGCATATGAAACGGAAGTCTCCTGCAGACTTCTAGTGGGGATTAGGATCTAATCAGCGTCTTAGTGTAACCTCGAGGGACTCGACCAATCACACTAAGCCTAAAAGGTAGGCAACTCTTGCCGATCATAACTCCTTGTGATTCCCGTCCTATTCAGCCTCTGAATCATCATGGTCTCGAGGGACTCGACCAACCATGATGCTCGGTTAAGTCAACACCTTCGTTACAAGTTGAGTCTGATTTGATGATATACCCTTGAGGGACTCGACCAAGTATACCATGTCCTCAGGTCATCGGTGACATCTCTATGTCGTAGCAAGATAGTGAATCACGATATAGGTGAGTCTCAAGGAACTCGACCAACTCAACCTACACCGGGAATCGGTTCCTACTTATAACGATGGAAGGCCACATGGGTCAATCTAATTGCCTCATATTTACCGACTTAATATTATCGAGAGAGATGTTTCTATGATTTGGTCTCCTAATATGACATGTCACACATATACATATTTAATATATATCTACATCACATGCAAATATATATAAATATCTAGTATATGTATAAGCAATCATACCAAATGATCATGGACCACAACCTAATGTGATTAGGCCTAAGCCAGTAGGCCTAATCACTCACATCAAGATCTATGTGTGCAACGGTGCATCTCCATGCCCTGTGATCGTCCATCTCGTCCTCGTCGGTTCCATCGACATATCGATGCATCTTCATGCATCGTGATCGTCCGTCTCGTGGGTCCCGCTATCGCATCCACGCTCCCGGTGCTGCCTCGCCGGGCAGCCGCCCTTGCTGGGTTTTTGCCCGCGGGATCAGCGGCCACAGGCACCGTTGCCCTGCGGCGCGTCACCATGCGAGAGCAGTGGTCGCAGGCGCCGCTGCCCTTGCGGCTGTTGTTGCAGGCTGCCTGCCAGCACATAGATGGTAGTGCTGTAATCTGCGACGACAGCGAGGGCAGCAACATTTGCTGCCCTTTTCGCTTTTGTGTCAATGATTTTGACGTCAAAAGCTTCTCCAAAACACAACACATGCAGTTTAAAACCAATCTATCGCACGAACAACTTGGCTCTGATACCACTGTTGGGAAAATCTTTGGGGGCGACATCACATGCGCAGCGGAAGAAAAAGAAAACAAAATCTCTGATTCCCAAAGAGATGTTCGTTGTCGTGCAACGATTGGTGCGCAAAATCCGCGAAATTGAAAAACTACGTATAGAGTAGATTTTGTTACCTAGGGAGATCGTATATCCCTGTTTCCTTGCAGATCCTTAGGAGAGGGTGAAGGAGGTTAAGCGTCCTCCTCTTTAGCGGTGATCCACACAGCAGGGCTGCGACGACGCTCCTCAAAACTCCTGGCCTGCTCTGAGGTGGAGAGGGGAAGGAGAATAGGAGAGGCAAGTAAAGGCTCTAGCCCATGAGGCTCTGAATCCCTCCTATTTATAGAGATCACCTGTCAAACCCTAATAGATCCTCGCCTAGTTGTCACGACCTTTGCTGGTTTTGCCTAAGTCGTGCAGCACCCTTGCGCGTCCGTTCGCAAAGGTCAGCCTCCCCGAAGCCTCCCATTGTCCCTTAGGACCAACAAAAGAGAGAACGGGTTAAAGAGAACGCCTCAATCGGGATCCACAAGCAAACATGTCCGAAAAACACTTCATAGACAATGCAAATTACAAATAGACTTTACAAGCTCTGAACAGTGGCACAACAAAGGGTAAAATGGTCCATTACAGACCGAAAAGCTCTCGCACGTGTCCACATGACACAACCTTTATTTACAAGCCTAAAGAGGCCACCAACCCAACTAAAATGGGATTATTATGCCTTCGGTCGCCCCACTACATGTTGTACAAGGCATGAACATGCCAAAAGACACGGACATACATAAGCATTATGTCAAACACCCTGTTTCGAAGTTTGTCCGTGACATTCTCCCCCACTTATTCCTTCGACGTCCTCGTCGAAGCCTTTGTGAACACTGCAACTCTTCGCCTTTGCTGAGTCTTCAATCTTTTGCTCCGTGACATTCTCCCCCACTTATTCCTGGCTCCCAACTACTCTCCGCTGCTATTTTTGAGTAGTCGAACCTTTGATCTACCATGCTGCTTCAACTCGCCAATGACTCTGACTTTGGTGTGGGGTTGGCTGAGTTGTATTGATCCACATTGATTCCTGCGGATCCACCAAATGAAGGAAAAGACCATCCTTACTGCGCCAGTCTCTCAAAATTTCCACATGCTGCTTGAACTGGGTGGATGCTTGTTGGAGCTTTAACGAGCATCGCCTCGCAAACTTCTGAAGTTTTGGGTCCTTCCTCCACAAAATCTGCTCATTGACTCTTCTTTTAGTTAGTTGTCACATCCAAGTAGGTTCACATCACTTCCGCTTTCGATTGGCATTTCGTTGGGAAATGAAGCGGACAATCTACTCTTAGTAGCACTGATCACCGTTGGTGAGGATTTGACAACTATTGTCTTCCATTATCCTCGAAGGGTCTTTGAACTTGTGCAGAGCTCCTTTGCTGGATAAATAAGAGAACTGGGGTACTCGGTTTCGCCCATTCTCTTAAGAGTTGAGAAGGCAAAGGTTACTTGACTTCGCCCGCCTCCTCGAGGTTTTACTTCATGCATCGAGCTGGTTACTGGCCTTCGCCTGCTCTTTGCTCACACTTCTGAAGTGCTTGAAGTGTTTGCACTCCTTGCGTTGAGTTAGCTACTGTGATTCACCTTCTCAATGCAATTAAACTTCTGGAATGCAGGAAGTTTTCACCCCAACTTGGAGTAATTCTCTGATAGATGAGGTCGCCTCTGGGATTGTACCATCTTCTCCATCAACCCTGCCGCCTACTCCACTGAGTAGCAAAGGTACAGCACTGCGTACTGCCTACTTCGTTCCTTGGTCGTGCACTCTTGCATGACCCGAAGTCCTTCACTTACGACTATCTTGATGAGAAACTTGTTGACACCGGTCTTACGAAGTTTCTTGGCCTCTGCCCTTCAGCCTTGTCTCGGTACTTGGAGATTGCCTTTGCATGCTCCACCTCCTCGGCCCCTTTCACGACCAAGGGCTCTACCTCCGTGAGAGCAAGGGATCAATGACTTTCACGGAAGTCCCGCCTTTGCGGTACCATGGCGCTGCTATGCCCATGGCCCTACTATCCGTCTCCTCGCATATGTATCCCTTTTCTTCACGATCAGTAGATATGTCTCCGTGGCACTCCTTTGAGTCCACCTCCATTCTGACTGATGCTTGATTTTGGGTAGCTAAGTCTCTCTGGACTCGTCGTCGCTTCCTCGCCCCTTTCGACCTCCTACTTCAACACCTCTGTGTTCTCCAAGCAGTCTGTTTGGTCGATGGAAAGACAGACTGCAACTCCCATGCATGGCCTCTGCCATCACATTGTACGGTTTGCACCGATTATGTTCTCCTTAGCTTCCTTGGTAGCAACGTTCGCTTACTCGACCTTGTCCCCTGACTTGTCGGGCTCCCTTAAGCGAATATGAGCTCTGGAGCAGTCCAACTCTCCAACTGCTTCGATCATACCTCTGCATGATCAAGTTCCTCCCATGGAACTCACTAGTACTTGCATTCGAACTTTTCCCTTGGTGGAACCCAGCCCCCATATGCTGATGACCAAGGCTTTCATCCGAAGCAAAATTCGATGCACGCACGGAAGACCCGCCTCTATGGTACCATGGCCTTCACTCCTTGAATCCATAGCCCTTCTTGCCATCGTGTTGTTCACCGAAGTGGAGCTCCTAGTAGCTCCCGATCATACCTCCATATGATCTAGTCCCTCCCGGGACTATGTCGTGTGTGTCGCATTGCCACGAACTGTTCCACCACGATCCGCTGCACCATGTCGCCTCCTGGTGACATCTCCATTGCATTCTGATCCTTGTGGAATAAACTTGAATTGTGAACCCTCCATGTGTGGCCTCTGCCAATACATCGCAGGGTCTCCTCCACCTTCGATTTTGTTCGCTCCTTTGGCAATCGACCTTTATCCACCCACTCTTGGGTCACACCTAGATGAAGCACCGCTCTAGGACAGTCCGTCGCCTAGTAGCTCCCGAAGTCCACCGACTTCACTGTAATTTGTGCACCATTATCTGGATCCTGGGCCTCTGCCCCTACCAGCACAATCTCCGCTGCGCACCGCTTCCTTCATAGCAACTCGAATGGCAACACTATGGCATATTCTTCAAGAGTACCCGCCTCTACGTCCTCTTGCCCCGTGCTAAGGCCTTCTGAACCCAACTTCGCCTTCGCAAATTGAGTCGCCTTAGTTCCTCCATTAAATGCTTCTCCGAGATAAGGTGCATGTGCCCCGAAGCTCCCTTCGTCTTTGGCACCATGCAAGATGAGTCTGCTCCGTCAGAATGAAGGACCCATGGAACAACATGATCCTACTCTTGCCTCTGCAAGAGTTCAGGTCCTTGACCTCTGTCTAAGGAAAGCACTGTGCCTCTGCTTCACGTTCCAACTTCTATGCTGGCTCCCTTCATGCGGCTTGAGTACTTCACCAAGTTACACCCAAGTTGCTCCGCTCCTCGTTTTTGCATTGAGTCGATGGTGGCCCTCGCGCCCACCATTCCACGGGTCAGCCCTCCCTTGAGTCTGATCTCCACATCAACTCCAAGTGTGCCTTCATTTAAGTTGCTTTGGGTCACTCCCCCACTTGATCTCGCAATGCATCCACCAATACATTCTCTCACGCGAGATCATGCGACGACTCCTCGTCGCTTGCTCAGTCCATCGAGCTTCGTGGAGTTGTTGTTTGTTGTCTGGATCCTGGGCCTCTGCCCCTACCAGCATAATCTCCACTGCGCACCGCTTCCTTCATAGTAACTCGAATGGCAACACTGTGGCATATTCTTCAAGAGTACCCGCCTCTGCGTCCTCTTGCCCCATGCTAAGGCCTTCTGAACCCAACTTCGCCTCCACAAATTGAGTCGCCTTAGTTCCTCCATCAAATGTTTCTCCGAGATAAGGTGCATGTGCCCCGAAGCTCCCTTCATCTTTGGCACCATGCAAGATGAGTCCGCTCCGTCAGAATGAAGGACCCATGGAACAACATGATCCTACTCTTGCCTCTGCAAGAGTTCATGTCCTTAACCTCTGTCTAAGGAAAGCACTGTGCCTCTGCTTCACGTTCCAACTTCTATGCTGGCTCCCTTCATGCGGCTTGAGTACTTCACCAAGTTACACCTAAGTTGCTCCGCTCCTCGTTTTTGCATTGAGTCGATGGTGGCCCTCGCGCCCACCATTCCACGGGTCAGCCCTCCCTTGAGTCCGATCTCTACATCGACTCCAAGTGTGCCTTCATTTAAGTTGCTTTGGGTCGCTCCCCCACTTGATCTCGCAATGCATCCACCAATGCATTCTATCACGCGAGATCATGCGATGACTCCTCGCCGCTTGCTCAGTCCATCGAGC
The DNA here is from genome assembly GCF_036884655.1 of Musa acuminata AAA Group. NCBI lineage: Eukaryota > Viridiplantae > Streptophyta > Magnoliopsida > Zingiberales > Musaceae > Musa > Musa acuminata. The sequence goes on along the minus strand of NC_088353.1, from coordinate 14,532,053 downwards.
TTCGTGGAGTTGTTGTTTGTTGAGGTACTCCTCCTCAACATGTGAGGTCCGTCTCACATGATTCTCTCTCTGGAGAGCCGGGACTTATCCCTCCTGGATAACTGTCCCATTGGAGCAACATCTCTCTTCGTTTCGGAGACCACCATCCCCTTGGACTACTCCGATCTGCTGAACAAACTGTGCATTGTTCTACCTCCTGCAAACACACTTGCTAGATTACGACTCCCCATCAATATAGTCCCCACTGCACCCCTCAAGGCCTAGCAACATGCTGAACTCGTTGCACACTTCAGCCTCCTACGGACGTATCCTTCACATGCCGAAGAGAAAGTTCCAATGCTCCATGGCGCCGAGTTTCGGTCGCCTTGGGATGGCCACGAACATTCCATGATCCGCATACATGCCCACGCATGAGTACCAAATTCTTTGAGTGAGCAATTCCCCTCACTTCTATGAGGTTTGCATAACTCTTTTGGTCGTTGAGCAACTCATTCCACCTTGCATGGTCTCATTCTTGCCAAGCGCCTCGCTTGCCTAGAGCACCATCAAGTATAGTTGTCAATGTTGAGCCGTAGCTCAAACTCAGCCATCCCAACCTTTGTGTGCTCCACATTCTTCCAAGCTTGCCTGTTCTCATGGTGCCTCTTGCGCGAAGGGTTGGCCATTCCTCTGAATGCCAATCTCAGATGCCCGCTCCTTTGAGCGACTCCATTTCCCTACATCTCCATGCCCGTTTTCCCCCAAACGGTCGCGCGTATGCTGACTGCCCTCAACGCAGCCCCGCTAGGTCCCCCACGTTTGCATGCTAAGTGTTTCTATGAGTGCTTGTCCCGCTCTGATACCATAATGTCACGACCTTTGCTGGTTTTGCCTAAGTCGTGCGGCACCCTTGCGCGTCCGTCCGCAAAGGTCAGCCTCCCCGAAGCCTCCCATTGTCCCTTAGGACCAACAAAAGAGAGAACGGGTTAAAGAGAATGCCTCAATCGGGATCCACAAGCAAACATGTCCGAAAAACACTTCATAGACAATGCAAATTACAAACAGACTTTACAAGCTCTGAACAGTGGCACAACAAAGGGTAAAATGGTCCATTACAGATCGAAAAGCTCTCGCACGTGTCCACATGACACAACCTTTATTTACAAGCCTAAAGAGGCCACCAACCCAACTAAAATGGGATTATTTTGCCTTCGGCCGCCCCTCTACATGTTGTACAAGGCATGAACATTCCAAAAGACACAGACATACATAAGCATTACGTCAAACACCCTGTTTCGATGTTTGTCCGTGACATAGTGGGTATTGGATCTGCATCCAATAACCCAAGCCTTTTATATTAGTGGATCTCTATCCAATAATCTCTCATGGGCTCTTATTGGATCTTATTTATGAGATCCAATAATTTAGGGGCTTATTGTATATCCAATAAGACAAGGGCTCCGTTTGATATCTCATATCTGAACTTCTACTCATCGTAATGCCTACCATATGTGTGTGGCCCTCTAGGCCCAATATCGAGCTGGCCATGAGTCATACCTGTCAGAACTCCTTCTAACTCAATGAATTATTATCTCTGTAATAATTCACTTGACTCATCAACTACGGACGTACTAGGCCACTACGCCGTAGTCCCCAAACGATATAGGGGAATCCAATCCATTGGAACTATCTATCCTCAGTTACTGTGTACCTATAGTCCCTCATCCATCTAATATCCTAGAGACCGTATATCGAGCATGATGTTGTCAGACCCATACGGTTTCTACTCGTGTGTCGCTGTAATCGAATTTTCCCAGAGAACTCTTTCTCTCTTAACCCGAATGAGGGATTTGTTTGAGAAAAAACATATGGAATATTTCTCTCATGATGCCGTGAGTGGATGATCCTCTATTGATACTCAATAGCCCTCATAAGGTCAACTACCACTCCCAATGACCAGTTGTACTAAATCTAGGACAGCCAAACCTATAAGTCTGGTATCAAAGAGTGGAGCACTCATATAGGACATCCTTGGTGTCTCAAGTCTAAGGACCAGATATACCACTAGGACTACAGAATCGTTGTCTAACAATAAGGCATCATCAACCATCCAGCATTCCATAAGCGGATCAATCAATGAACTCATTCTCCAATGAGCACCTGTACTGTATCCCTAGTGTCCCTACACGAGCGGCTATGAGACCCGCTGCATCCATTATATGGACGGGTATACAACACACCAGTCTGTCTGGTTATCACGATGTCCCTGTCGAGTAACCTATGACCGGAATTATTTAGGATATGTGTTTAAAGGTGAATCAATCTCATTTTCATGATCTCATCACGATCCGATTCCCATTGCACAAATCCAAGGACATCACAATATATATATGCATATATGCAATAGTTATAAAGTGATATATGCCAAAATATAATAAGCAAAAAGATTATGTATCAAGTCACACGTGTCATCACTCACATGATTGGCTTGCTGGGCACCTATGACTTGCAAACGGAAGTCCAGATGTTCGTCAGAAGTTCTGCGAGAACCAACCGAGAAGTCTAGGAGATTGCCATAGAAGCTTGTCGGAACTTGCCAAGAAGATCGTCGCAATGTCTATGAGCTTGCTGGGAGTCCGTCGGAGCATTGTCGAGAGTTCGTCCGCTGTTCGCTGGAAGTATACCGGAAGCTCGCCGGAAGAGCAATTGACGCACTAGAACATAAAGTGTAGTAATTATGTCTTAATTATCATAGTTAGAGCGTAAATTAAGTTCGGATTGGGAGGTATTCCCACTAACTTAATTAGGGGCCAATTGGGCCCTAAGTTAAGCTGGTTTCAGCTGGATTCAAGGCCCAATCAGGACCCTGAATTCCTGGCTGGCGGTGGCACTACCTAGGAGACTTGGTCTCCTAGGAATTCTGGACATTGGTACCACCCCTGTCAGGCGGTGGCACCGTCGACAATTATTACTACCAGCGGTGGTACCACCCCTGTTAGGCGGTGGTAACACCCAAACTGAGCGGTAGTACCACCCAGTGTCAGGTGGTAGTACCACCCAGTAATGGCGGTGGCACCACTAGTACTCCAAAAATCTGGGATGAGACACTTCTTGGCTACATTTTTAAAAGCCATTGGGGTCTATAAATACCCCACCCTTTCCTACATGAAAGGGCATGAAACCTATTGGCATAATCTTCGGTTCTTGAGCCTTAAAGTGTTGTAAAAGTTAGAGTTATCCTCCTTCATCTCTTAGCCTTGTAACCATCTAAGAAAGAGGAGTGAAACTTGTAAGGGTTGTCTCCTAAACCTACCAAAAGGAGAATAGTTGTAAACAGTAGTTGGCCTTCGCGTATTGAAGAGAGGCCTCTAGTGGGCGCTGGTGACCTCGTCGGAGGAGGAAGTCGAAAGTGGATGTAGGTCACGTTGACCGAACCACTCTAAAACTTGGTTTACATTTACTTTGAGCAACTTTCTTTTATAGAAAACTGCCTCTCCTCCTTACTGTGCTTTAACTACGTCTACATATGCTTTCATGTAAACATCTTCCGAGTTCGGCTTTAATCATACGAAGACTTTACGAAATCGATGCTTTTCATTTGTGTAATTTACATTGCTGCAAATCACCTTAGTCTTCTCTTGCACTTTCACGAAATGTTTCGAGTATAAATTCCTTCCGAAATGGATTGAATTGAAACCATTCTCGTTGGAATCGGTTTCAATCGAAATAAGTTTTTTGAAATAGCGAAAGTTTTTCGCTGTACTAATTCACCCCCTCTCTTAGTGCCACTCTTGATCTTAACAAAATGTTCAAACACCATTGATACATTTTGAAATATTTCATATACCATTGATATGTTTCGAAATATTTCATTTGTCATTGATATGCTCCGAAACATTTCATACGCCATTGATAAGCTCCGAAATGTTTCATTCGTTATTGATATGCTCCGAAACATTTCTTACGCCTTTGATATGCTCTGAAATGTTTCATTTGTCATTGTTATGCTCCGAAATGTTCCATATGCCATTTATATGCTCTGGAATATCTCATATGCTATTGATACGCTCCAATTACTCTATGCTCTATTTGTTATGAACCAAATATGTTTTGAATGTAATGGGATTTACGATTTTGTATCTAATGAGATGGTATCCTTGAATCTCTTGTATTCTGCCTTGCATTGTGATGCATTGTTTGTTTGAAACTGTCCCTTTTCATTTTGGATTTGTTTTGTCATTTGCTGAGCTATTTTTAGCTCACTCTGTTGTTATATAAATCTTTCATGTTAGCTTGTCACTCTCTGAGATGTTTGTATTGGGCTGAGGTAGTGGAGAGCTATTTAGAATCATGGGCAAGTCTTATTGGTTGTTATGTTATTGATGCATAAGCATATTTTATATGTAATGAAATGTTATCGATGAACCGGAATGGATATATCATGTAAAAGTGTTAGAAGATCTCTCTTATTTGGAATATCATAATGTTAAGTTTAGTTTATGATAATATGAACTTGTGGTAAATGGTTGGAGTTCTGATTGTATGAATTGTGTAGCTTGTGGATTTGTAAGTGTTGTTAATGTTTTGTTAAGTTGGATTGGGTTTCCATAAATGTAAATTATCGAGTGATGTGATACATGATTATAAACTGCATAGGTTTTATAGATGTGAATTTGATTGAATATTTTTTCAGTGTCCTCAAATGTTAGTTTGGATCCTGGATTGGTTTGTGATAAAATTTTTAATAATATCGATTTTTTCAGGGGCGTGATAGAGGTGGTATCAAAGCATGGTTTGAGGATCACTGAAATATTTGATATGTTGATGTGCAAAATATATTAAGGTCTAGTAAACTATAGTAATCGGTGAAATATCTCTTTGATGTCTTTTAGGAGTCCAGGAGGACGAGGACATTTGGTTCTCCTACTTCATCTGGTTTTGATTAATTAAGTGGGATGAAAGGGGTGATCGGTGATATTGAATCAGATTGGCACAGTGGAAGCATGGTGAACAAAATCCATTGGTGGCAGAAAAATGGATGATGCAAATGGAGAAGATATTTGATGTACGAAATTGTTCCGATGATCAAAAGATTTCTTTTGCCACCTTATATTGGAAGTAGTGGCTGATCATTAATGGGAACAATGAAAAGAATTTTTGGAGATCAGTGGCAAGAATGATGAGGACAAGTTTACTAATAAAAATATGATTGTAAATGAATCAGAAAGTGATAACAAGAGGGTCAAGACATCTGGATTTGAAAAGAGAAGTCAACACAAAAGGCTCAATAATATGTAAGATGCAGGTTACATTACGAAACAAGTTTATATTTTTGGATGATTGGAGCCTATTTTGTGTTAGGATCGGAGCGGCACTAAGAGGGGGGGGGGCGTGAATTAGTGCAGTGGATTAAAACTCGTAAGTTTGAAATCGATTTCATAAATGTGTAGAGATTTCAATTCGACGAAGGATGACTTAGCTAAAATAGCTCGAGTAAAGGTAGTCAAGAGTAGGGAGATGAAAATCGAACGATTTGCAGCTAAGTAAAGAAATGATTCAGAAAATTAAACCCTCACACATTCAAGGAACACCACGATGTATAGTGGTTCGGTCAAATGACCTACATCCACTTTTAAAGCCTTCTTCGATGAGGCTCCCAACTTCCACTAGCAAATCACTTTGAAGGGGAAGGACCAAATACCCCTCTTACAACCTTCTTACAAGTGGTTCACACTCTTACAGATTTTTCAAAGAGAAAGAGGGAGGTGAACACTTAAGCTATTGAAAACAAGACTTTGCTAGAGCTTTTTCTCAATTTCTAACTTCTCAAAAAGGTGTTGTCTCTGCTGAGAATTGAGTGGTATTTATTGGCCCTAAGAGGATTCAAATTTGGGATCCAAATTTGAAATGCTTTTGGGTTTTCCGGTGCTGGCAGTGCCACCGCTTGTCAGTGTCTTACACTGACAGTGTACTGGCGGTGCCACCGCCAGGCCTCTCAGGTTTTGGGCAGTGCCACTGCCCAGTCTAGTAGTATACTAGCGGTGCCACCGCCGGACCTCTTGGGTTCTGGGCGGTGCCACTGCCCAGTCCAGCAGTGTACTGGCGGTGCCACCGTCGGACTTCTCGGGTTCTAGGCGGTGCCACCGCCCAGTCTGACAATGTAATGGTAGTGCCACCATCGGACCTCTCGAGTTCTGGGTGATGCCATCGCCCAGTCCAGCAGTGCCACCGCTTGGACTGTTCTAGCTCACTAGTTGGGCTTCCAAACTTGGCCCAAACCAGTCCAAACTCGAGCTCAATTGGCCCTTAACCGGGTTATAGGATTAACCCTTAATCCTAACCCAAATTATATACAAACTACGAAATTAAGACATAGCCCTAAGCAAATTTTAACCGGCAACATCGAGTTTCCTTCCGGCGAGCTTTCCGGCGAACTTCTAGTAGACTTCTGATACACCCTCGGATTTTTTCCGGTGGACTCCCAACAGGCTCCGAATCTTGTGGCGAGTTCAATAAGTCTTTGGCAAGTATATGAACCTTCTCGGTGATCTCCGTGAACCTCCGATGATCTGTCTTGTGGACTTCCAAAAACTTCGGCAATTCCCCGATACTTTCTCATTTGGTTCCGGTAGCACTTCCGACGATTCTTCGGACTTTCGACGGACTCTCGAACACCCATCGAACTTGACTCTGGTAAACTTGCTTTATGTCTTCAAGCTATCGTAGTTAATCCTGCACACTTAACTCAATAATATGGATTAGATCAACTAATCCATCAATTGACTTCATCATCAAAATCTGAGATTCAATAATCTCCCCCTTTTAGATGATGACATTCAATTGATGACGGAGTTAATCATAACTCCCCCTATCTATATGTCATATTATGAGAAGATAAAAATACTTGAATTCAATCTCTTTGAATTCAAGCCTAAACCGATAAGTTCTATCCATTGAACTTATCGTTATTTTTAATAAGCATGAGCAAATACGAAACTTCGTATTTCTCATAATTTTAAGGCATGAAAATTATTTTTAAGCCGAATGATAAAAGGCAATTATCATTTCGATAAGAAATAATAATAATATGAAATTTAAACATGGATCTCACGATATAAATGCAAGGCATGATTTCATATGATCATGAGATGATTGCTTATCATATATATAAAAAAATGATAAACATGATATGACAACCAATCTAAAACTTTCATATTCGATATGCTCAAAAAGTTTTACGATGCTTTTATAGAATATAACACATATAAGATATTTTTCATTGCATTATACAACCTATAAGCTATTGCACTACGATACATATGCTAATTTCATATTTGCACAAGTCATCAATCTTTTGCACATTATTTTCCCTCTTTGTCATCAACAAAAAGGAGATGAGTTTTCAAGCATAAAACTCGTGATCATTGAAGCCATTCATAAAATTATCTCATAAAAAAAAAATCTTGAAAAAGAGATGTTAAAATTGACAAAGCTTCAACTTGGCATTAAGATCGATCATTCAAAGAAGATATCAAATCATCCAAAATAACATGAAGGTGCCATCAAAATGTTGACAAAATTTCGGAAAGAAACATCCAACATCATATACTAGGATAATGTCAAACGCATGTCAAGGTAGCATAGAGATTTACAATAATAAGAAAGAAATCAAATCCACGAAAATCGAAAAGATGATGAAAAATTTTTGGAAAATATATACAATCAAGCTCGTTCACAAGAATAATTTAACATGCCTAATTCCCTTTTATGAAAATGTCCGTTAATTGATGCTTTGTGTTAATAAATTCTAGAATGACATTATTATTATTGACATGATCTCGTATAAAGTGATGCCTAATGTCAATATGCTTAGTTCTAGAGTGTTGAATTGGATTTTTGGTTAGACAAATAGCACTTGTATTATCACATTTTATGGGAATGTTCTTTAAGTAAATTCCATAGTCTTCCAACGTATTTTTCATCTAAACAACTTGTGCACAGCATGCACTTACAGCTATGTATTCGGCTTCTACAATAGATAGTATAATCGAATTTTGTTTCTTGGAAGTCCAAGAAACAAGTGCATGTCTTAAAAATTGACATGTTCCAGATGTGCTTTTTCTATCTATCCTACATCCACTAAAATCGACATCTGTATAAGCTATTAAATCAAAATGATCAGATTTTGGATACCATAATCCTAAATTAGGAGTTCCTTTAAGATATCTAAGGATTCTTTTAACACTTTTAAGATGAGACAATTTAGGATTAGCTTGAAACCTAGCACAAAGTCCTACACTAAACATGATATCCAGTCTAGTTGCGGTGAGGTACAGTAAACTATCAATCATTCCCCTATATGTTTTTTTATCAAAGCTTTCACCACTTTCATCCATGTCTAACTTAGTGGAAGCACTCATAGGAGTGTTTATAGCTTTTGAACTATCCATGTTAAATCGTTTTAATAATTCTAATGTATATTTACATTGATTAAGAAATATACCATTACTAAGTTGTTTAATTTGCCATCCTAAAAAGAAGGTTAATTCTCCCATTAGGCTCATTTCAAATTCATGACTCATACATTTGGTAAATGATTCACATAGCGATTCATCCAAAGAACCAAAAATGATATCGTCAACATAAATTTGAACAATAAGAAAATTATTTTCAAAATATTTGATAAACAATGTATTATCAACCTTGCCTTTTGTAAAGTTATTTAAAATAAGAAAGGAACTAATCCTTTTATACCAAGCTCTAGAAGTTTATTTTAAACCATAGAGAGCTTTAGTCAATTTAAATACATGATTAGGAAGAAAAGAATTTTCAAATGCGGGAGGTTGTTCAACATACACTTCTTTGGAAAGAAAACCATTTAAGAAAACACTTTTGACATCCATTTGAAATAGTTTAAAATCATTACTACTAGCATAGGCAAAGAGCATCCTAATGGCTTCTAATCTTGCCATAGGAGCGAAGGTCTCTTTATAGTCGATACCTTCTTTTTGGTTAAAACCTTTGGTTACTAGTCTAGCCTTGTTTCTAACCATGATACTGTATTTATCTTGCTTGTTTTTAAAGACTCATTTAGTACTAATGACTAAATGGTCACTAGGTCTAGGAACAAGCTTCCATACCTCATTCCTCTCAAATTGGTTCAATTCCTTTTGCATTGCAATAACCCATGAAGCATCTTTCAAGGCTTAGTCAATGCATTTAGGTTCAATTTGAGAAAGGAAGGCGGCATTAATAGAAAAATTCTTGAAAGAAGAACGAGTTTGAATCCCTTTTGATGTATCTCCTATAATTAACTCCTTTGGATGAGCATCTACGTACTTTCATTCCTTGGGTAAGGAAATTTCGGAAGAAGATGCATCCAAGTTACTATTTTGAGGAGGGGGTTCATTTAAATTCAAATTATCAAAACCAAGATCATCATCAAAATCATTTTTCTTTAACTCGAAAATTTCATTAAAAACTACATGAATAGACTCTTATATAACTAAAGTTCTTTTGTTAAAAACACGAAAAGCCTTAGAAACGGAAGAGTAACCAAGAAAGATACCTTCATCGGATTTAGCATTAAATTTTCCTAAGGCATCATTTTCATTCAAAATAAAGCATTTGCAACCGAAAACTTTAAAATAAAAAATATTTGGTTTTTTATTATTCCATAATTCATAAGGAGTTTTTGATAGAAATGGTCTTATTAGAATCCTATTCATGACATAGCAAGTCGTATTAACGGCTTCGGCCCAAAAATACTTAGATAGACTATGTTTATTTAACATGGTTCTTGTCATTTCTTGTAAATTTCTATTTTTTCTTTCAACTATCCCATTTTGTTGAGGATTTCTTAGAGTGGAGAAGTTGTGATTATATCCATTGGATTCACAAAAACTTTGAAAGACACGATTTTGAAATTCGCCACCATGATCACTCCAAATTGATAAAATCATGAAGCCTTTTTCGTTTTGAGTAAGTTTACAAAATTTAGAGAAATATTTGAAACAATCACTTTTGTGAGCCAAGAAATAGGTCCAAATGTATCTACTATAGTCATCTACAATTACGAAGGCATATTTGCTTCCTCCTAGACTCGTTGTGTTAATTAGTCCAAATAAGTCCAAATAGATCAATTGCAATGGTCTAGTGGTGCTAATTTGATTTTTTGGTTTGAAACTAGTTTTTATTTGTTTTCCTAGTTGACAAGCATCACACACTTTGTCCTTAACAAACTTCATAATGGGAATCCCTTGTACTAATTCTCTAGATGAAATCTTATATATTAGTTTCATACTTGCATGGCCTAATCTCCTATGCTAAAGCCAAGCATCATTATTTAAAGCGGAAAAATATATTTTATTATTAAGTTCATCAAGGTTGATGGTGTAGACATTATTTTGTTTTTAGGCAATCATTGATATGTTATTGTTTGGTTTTTCAATAATGCACACATTCGATTCAAATCTAACGACGTAACCTTTATCGTATAATTGACTAATGCTTAAGAGATTATGTTTTAATCTATAAACTAGCAACACATCATCAATTGAAAAACTTAATTTGTTACTTATGGTTCCCTTGCCAATGATTTTACCTTTGTTGTTATCTCCGAAGGTGATATACCCTTCTTCTTTGCTAGTGAGCATAAAGAAATAAGATGGATCTCTGGTCATGTACCTTGAGTATCCACTATCAAGATACCATCTCTTGCTCCTAGCTTATGAGTTTGTCTATAAAAGAGGATGGTTTTTAGGTACCCATTTGATTTTGGGTACCTAAAAAATTGATCTACTAATTTTGTCATATATCATTGAATTATTTATAGTTCCTTTAGGAACCCATATCAACTTATGTGGACTAATTTTCTTAAATGGACATTTGTAAACAACATGTTCAGATTTACAACAAAAGTTGCATTTCAAATGAGGTGAAACATGCAATGTTGGTCCTTTAATGAAGGTGGTAGGATTTTGGTGAGATCCTCTCATAAAACCAATTCCACTTCTATTTGCGACATGACCCTTGTTTGCAAGGATCATGTCTAAGCATTTGCTACCGACCTTAAACTTGTTTAAGGTCTCTTTAAGTAGCAAATTCTCATTTTTTATTGCTTTTAAGTGTTCACACTCAGAGCATGGAGGAGTTTGAAGACTATCAAGCTTATTTTGTAGTAAGGCATGCTCTTTCTTTAATAGATTGAACTTCTTACTAATAGTTCTACACTCATCAAATAATTCATGAAAAGCGATAAAAAGTTCATCGAAAGATAAATCTTCATTAATTAAATCACATACCTCTCCTCCTAAAGCCATTAGCGCGAAGTTTGCCTCCTCTTTGTTGCTATCTTCTTCATTCTCGAAATCACTTGAGTCGTCCCAAGTTGCTTTTAAAGCTTTTTTCATCTTCGGTTGCTTCTTCTTGGCTTGGGGGCATTCATTTTTTAAGTGCCCCAGCTTCTTGCATTCATAGCATATTACTTGATCCTTTTTATGTTCAAATTTGTTTTTGGTGTTATTTTCAAATTTGTTCTTTCTTATAAATTTTTAAAATTTTTGAGTTAAAAGTACAATGTCGTCGTCACTTTCCTCATCACTTGATGTTCTTTTCAAATGGTCTTCTTATGTTCTAAGTGTCATATCCTTCCTGTTCTTTGAAAGGGGGTTCTCGAGCTCTTCATGAGCATGACACGTCATTTCGTAGGTCATTAGAGACCCAATAAGTTCTTTGAGAGGAAATATTTTAAGGTCCTTGGCCTCTTGAATGACCATAACTTTTGGATCCCAACTCTTTGGAAGGGATCTTAAAATTTTAGTTACTAGTTCAAAATTAGAAAAATCTTTACCGAGAGCTTTGAGTCCATTGATGACATCCGTGAAACGGGTGTACATGTCTCCGATGGACTCACTTGGTTTCATCCGAAAAAGTTCATAAGAATGCACAAGAATGTTGATTTTGGACTCTTTCACTCAGCTAGTGCCTTTATGAGTGACCTCAAGAGTTCTCCAAATATCAAAAGCCGAATCGCAAATCAAAACACGATTAAATTCATTTTTGTCAAGTGCACAAAACAAGGCATTCGTAGCCTTTGCGTTTAAAGCAAAAACCTTCTTCTCCGATTCATCCCATTCGCTCATCGGAAGAGAAGATTTTTGAAATCTATTTTCGACAATATTCTAAAGCTCAAAATCCATGGAAACAAGGAAGATCCTCATACGAGTCTTCCAATACATGTAATCCGACCCATTAAACATAGGCGGACGTGTAATAGAGTGACCCTCTTGCATGCCGGAATAAGCCATCTCTCTTGGGTATTAAACCAAATATAAGAGTGACCCTCGCTCTGATACCAATTGTTAGGATCGGAGCGGCACTAAGAGGAGGGGGTGAATTAGTGCAGTGGATTAAAACACGTAAGTTTGAAATCGATTTCACAAATGTGTAGAGATTTCGATTCGACGAAGGATGACTTAGCTAAAATAGCTTGAGTAAAGGTAGTCAATAGTAGGGAGATGAAAACTAAACAATTTCTAGCTAAGTAAAGAAATGGTTCAAAAAATTAAACACTCAAACATTCAAGGAACACCACGATGTATAGTGGTTTGGTCCAATAATCTACATCCACTTTCGAAGCCTTCTTTGATAAGGCTCCCAACTTCTACTAGCAAATCACTTTAAAGGGGAAGGACCAAATACCCCTCTTACTACCTCCTTACAAGTGGTTCACACTCTTACAGATTTTTCAAAGAGAAAGAGGGAGGTGAACACTTAAGCTATTAAAAATATGACTTTGCTAGAGCCTTTTCGCACTTTCTAACTTGTCAAAAAGGTGGTCTCTATTGAGAATTGAGGGGTATTTATAGGCCCCAAAAGGATTTAAATTTAAATTGTTTTTGGGTTTCTTGGTGCTGGCGGTGCCACCGCCTATTAGTGTTTGACACTGATAGTGTACTGGTGGTGCCACCACCAGACCTCTCGGGTTCTGGGTGGTGCCACCATCGGACCTCTCCGGTTCTAGACGGTGCCACTACCGGACCTCTTGGGTTCTGGGCGATGCCGCCGCCCAATCCAGCAGTCCAGTAGTGCCATCGCCTGGACTGTTCCAGCTCATTGGTTGGGCTCCAAACTTGGCCCAAACCAGTCCAAACTCGGGCCCAATTGGCCCCTAACCGGGTTATAGGATTAACCCTTAATACTAACCCAAATTATTTACAAACTACGAAATTAAGACATAGCCTTAAGCAAATTTTAACCGGCAACGTCGAGTTTCCTTATGGCGAGCTTTCCGACGAACTTCCAACGGACTTCCGATACACCCTCGGGTTTCTTCTGGCAGACTCCCAGCAGGCTCCTGGTCTTGTGGCGAGTTTAACGAGTCTTTGACAAGTATTTGAACCTTCTCGGTGATCTCTGTGAACCTCTGACGTTCTTTCCGGCGGAGTTCCGAAAACTTCGACAAGTCCTCGATTCTTTCTCAGTTGGTTCTAACAGCACTTCTGATAATTCTTCGGACTTTCGGCGGACTCTCGAACACCCATCAAACTTGACTTTGGTAAACTTGCTTTATTTCTTCAAGCTATCGTAGTTAATCCTGCACACTTAACTCAATAATATGGATTAGATCAATTAATCCATCAATTGACTTCATCATCAAAATCCGAGATTCAATAATCTCCCCTTTTTTTTATGATGACAATCAATTGATGACGGAGTTAATCATTACTCCCCCTATCTATATGTCATATTATGAGAAGATAAAAACACTTGAATTCAATCTCTTTGAATTCATGCCTAAACTGATAAGTTATATCTGTTGAATTTATCGTTATTCTTAATAAGCATGAGCAAATACGAAACTTTTTATTTCTCATAATTTCAAGGCATGAAAATAAGGAAGATCCTCATACGAGTCTTCCAATACGTGTAATCCGACCCATTAAACATAGGCGGACATGTAATAGAGTGACCCTCTTGCATGTCGGAGTAAGTCATCTCTCTTGGGTATTAAACCAAATATGAGAGTGAGCCTCACTCTGATAACAATTGTCAGGATTGGAGCGGCACTAAGAGGGGGGGGTGAATTAGTGTAGCGGATTAAAACTCATAAGTTTGAAATAATTTCGTAAATATATAGAGTTTTTTATTCGACGAAGGATGACTTAACTAAAATAGCTCGAGTAAAGATAGTCAAGAGTAGAGAGATGAAAATCGAACGATTTGCAGCTAAATAAAGAAATGGTTCAGAAAATTAAACACTCACACATTCAAGGAACACCACGATGTATAGTGGTTTAGTCAAATGACCTACATCCACTTTTGAAGCCTTCTTCGATTTGGCTCTCAACTTCCACTAGCAAATCACTTTGAAGGGGAAGGACCAAATACCCCTCTTACAACCTTCTTACAAGTGGTTCATACTCTTACAGATTTTTCAAAGAGAAAAAGGGAAGTGAATACTTAAGCTATTAAAAACAAGACTTTGCTAGAGCTTTTTCTCACTTTCTAATTTGTCAAAAAGGTGTTGTCTCTATTGAGAATTGAGGGGTATTTATAGGCCCCAAGAGGATTCAAATTTGGGCTCCAAATTTGAATTGCTTTTGGGTTTCCCAATGCTGGTGGTGCCACCGTTTGTTAGTGTCTAACACTGATAGTGTACTGGCGGTGCCACCGTCGGACCTCTCGGGTTCTGGGCAGTGCCACCGCCCAGTCCCGTAGTGTACTAGCGATGCCATCGCCGGACCTCTTGGGTTCTAGGCGGTGCCACCGCCGGACCTTTCGAGTTCTGGGCGGTGCCACCACCCAATCCGATAGTGTATTGGCAGTGCCACCGCTATACCTCTTAGGTTCTAGGTGGTGCCACCACCCAATCCGACAGTGCTAATGCCCAGTCCAGCGGAGCCACCGCCTGGACTATTCCAGCTCACTAGTTGGGCTCCAAACTTGGCTCAAACCAGTCTAAACTCGAGCCCAATTAGCCCATAACTAGGTTGTAGGATTAACCCTTAATCCTAACACAAATTATATGCCCTAAGCAAATTTTAATCGGCAACGTCGAGTTTCCTTCCGGTGAGCTTTCCGGTGAACTTCCCGCGGACTTCCGATACACCCTCAAATTTCTTCTGGCGGACTCCCAGCATGCTCTCGGTCTTGTGGCGAGTTCAACGAGTCTTTGGCAAGTATCCGAACCTTCTCGGTGATCTCTGCGAACCTCCGACGATCTTTCCGGCGGACTTCCGAAAACTTCGCCAAGTCCCCGATGCTTTCTTGGTTGGTTCCAGCAACACTTCCTATGATTCTTCGGACTTTCGGTGGACTCTCGAACACTCATCGAACTTGACTCCGGTAAACTTGCTTTATGTCTTCAAGCTATCATAATTAATCCTACACACTTAACTCTATAATATGGATTAGATCAATTAATCCATCAATTGACTTCATCATCAAAATTTGAGATTCAACATTTTTCTTGTGGAAAGTTGTATCATGAATTAAAAGACTACCCTTTGAATAAGATGCAAAAGCTACTGCCTCCTAAATCATCAGCCAATGTCAAATTGTATGTTATCACTGAATATGATTCGATTCTAAAGCTTCTGAATTAGTATTCATCTTTGATAACAAATTTGATATGGTCATCTTGTCTGAATTCTATTGGAGAACTCAAACTTTTTGCTGATTTGGGTCTCCTAGAGATTTGGAGTTTTGATATTATACTTGGTATGGTTTGGCTATCTTCATATCATACTAGTATAGATTGTTATACAAAATGATCACTTTTTGCATACTAGACCATCCTATCTTTTATTTTAAGAGTATTGGGTATGATTTATTTCCTTACCTGATGTATCCCAAGATGATTCACTTGGATTACCTCTAGATAGAGAGGGTGAATTTGATTTTGATTTGGTCCTTGGGATAATCCCAATATCTATGCCTCTCTACGGAATGATACCATTTGAATAAGTGGAATAAAAAAGACAACTAAAAGGATAATTATATAAGGGTTTTATTTGGCCTAGTGTTTCACCATATGGTGCTTCAATATTGTTAGTTAAGAAAAATGATGGAACATTCAGGATTTATATTAATTGTAGATAATATAATCAGGTGACCATTAAAAATAAATATCCTCTATCTAGAAGTAATGACTTGTTTGGTCAATTGAATGGTGCATATATACTTTCCAAAATTGATCGAATGTCAGGTTATCATTTATTGAAGATCAAAAAGGATATTTTTAATCACTCTTGGATGATTATGTAATTGAATTGTTTATGAAACTATTTGGGAGCTGAAGGAGGAAATGAATAAATTGTACCTTCATCTTTTTATCGATTAAGGTATAATCAATTTAGAAAACTAAATAATCTTTTAAGGGGGGAGAGTGGAATATCCCTCGCTTCTGAAATTTATTAATAAGAATTTATTTATAAATCGAAGAACCTATATATAAACATAGAAATTTCAAGGACTAAACCGTTAAGTTAAAAAAAAAAAAAAAAAAAAGGGGGTGTGATGCATGGGAAACGGGGAGGGAAGCTATGGGGTGTCGGGAAGAAGGGAAGAGGAGGAGAAGAAGAGAAGAAGAAGAAGAGGGAGAAGAAGAAGAAGAAGAAGAAGAAGAGAGGGAAGAGGGAGAGGAGAGAGAGGTAACTGCAACAGCGAGGGTTGCAGTACTCTGTTTCAGGAGGAAACAGAGTAGTGCATGTGTGGGGCGTCGGGGAGGAGAAGGGAAGAAGAGGAGAAGAAGAGAAGAGGGAGAAGAAGAAGAAGAAAAGAGGAGGGTGGCTGAGGCAAGGGCTGCAACGAGGAGCTGTGAGGCGTTGGGGAGGAGAAAGGAAGAAGAGGTGAAGAAGAGAAGAAGAATAAAAAGAAGAAGAGGAGAAGAAGAGAAGAAGAAGAAGAGGGAGGAGGTGGCTGCAGCACCTCTGTTTTCCACAGGAGGAAACAGAGGAGAGTAGGCGGTGTGCGTCGGGGAGGGAAAAGGGAAGAAGAGGAGAAGAAGAGAAGAAGAAGAAGAAGAAGAAGAGGAGAAGAAGAAGAAGAAGAAGGAGGAAATGGCTGTGGCACCTTTGTTTCCCGCAGGAGGAAACAAAGGAGAAGAGGGGCAGTGCGTCGGGGAAAAGAAGGGGAGGAAGGAGAAGAAGAAGAGAAGGGAAAGAAGAAGGGGCAGCGGCTGCGGCGGTGGCAGCTGCAGCTGGAAGAGAAGAAGGAGAGGAAGAAAAGAAGGTGAAGAAGAATAGAGGTAGGGGAGCTGCGGCTGCGGCTATGGCTGTGGCAGCTGCGGCTGCGGCGATGGCAGCTACGGGTGGAAGAGAAGAAGGAGAGGAAGAAGAGGCTGCGGTCGTGACTGCGGCTGCGACTGCAACAGTTGCAGCTGGGAAAGAAGAGAAGGAAACAAAGAAGAAGAGGGAGAAAAGAGGGAAGAAGAGGAAGAGGGGAAGGTGGTTGCGGTTGCGGCAGCAGCAGTGGCATGGCTACGGCAGGGGCAGCGGTAGCGGTATGATTGTGGCTGCGACAGCTACAAAAGCAGTGTGGCTGCGGCAACCGTAGAGACAGTGGTTGCGGCAGCAGTGGTGGCTATGGCAGCTATGGTTGGAAAAAAAAAAAGGAATGAGAGAAGGGAGGAAGGAAGTAGCATAGTGAAAGGGGCTGCGGCGGTGGCTGCGGTTGCGATCGTGGCTGCGGTTGCGGTCGCAACTGTGGTAGTGGCAGCAACGGTTGAGAAAAAAAGAAGGCAAATGTAGAAAACGAAACAAGGAGAGGACATGGAGGAAAAATATAAAAAGGATTTGGGCGTACACCTTCTTCGGATCTTTGGATCAAAACCTTTGAAAGGTAAGTGTTTCGATCTATTCTGTTGCAAGTTTTCTAATCTTTCCTATTGCAAGTGTCCCGATCTTTTCTCTTGTAAGTGTTCTGATCTTCCTATTGCAAGTATTCTGATCTATCCTATTGCAAGTGTTTCGATCCTTTCTATTGCAAGTTTTCTAATCTTTCCTATTGCAAGTGTCCTGATTTTTTCTCCTGCAAGTGATCTGATCTTCCTATTATAAGTGTTCTGAACTATCCTATTGCAAGTGTTTCGATCCTTTCCTATTGCAAGTGTCCCGATCTTTTCTTTTGCAAGTGTTTTGATCTTCCTATTACAAGTGTTCTGATCTGTCCTATTGCAAGAGTTTTGATCTTATCTATTGCAAGTGTTTCGATCCTTTCTATTGGAAGTTTTATAATCTTTCCTATTTGCAAGTGTCCCGATCTTTTCTCCTGCAAGTGTTCTGATCTTCCTATTAGAAGTTTTCTGATCTATCCTATTGTAAGTGTTTCGATCCTTTCTATTGCAAGTTTTCTAATCTTTCCTATTGCAAGTGTCTCGATCTTTTCTCCTACAAGTGTTCTGATCTTCTTATTACAAGTGTTCTGATCTGTCCTATTGCTAGTGTTTCAATCCTTTCTATTATAAGTTTTCTAATCTTTCCTATTGCAAGTGTCCCGATCTTTTCTCATGCAAGTGTTCTGATCTTCCTATTACAAGTGTTTCGATCCTTTCTATTGCAAATATTTCGATCCTTTCTATTGCAAATGTTTCGATCATTTCTATTGTTAGTGTTATGATCTTTCCTATTGCAAGTCTCATGATCCTTCTTTACTCTAATTTATATCTCTGCATTTGCTTTAAATATGAGAAACTTTGAATTGTTCTAGCCTTACAATTGATATATCTCCCGTTTAGACGTAACAATTTGAATATGTGAAAGTTTCGAGATTCTGACATTTTTACCTTTTTAGCGTTATAACTTCATGAACTAACCTCCGATTTGGACAAAACCTATTTGATCATAATATAGACTCATAAACCTTTCTTTTGATAGCTTATTTTAAGAATTCGGAGTAAGTTTGCTTGCCCAAACTTCTATTTCAAATGAGCCTACAGATTCTGCAAAATAGGGATCATAATTTCTGACCTTTCGATACTAAACTGCCTATAAGTCCCTATTGGAAACTTTGATTTATTCAAAACTTATTTCATTGGAAACTAGACTCGTAGATCTTTCTTTTGATTCCTAGATTGAAAGATTTAGAGTCCAAATGCCTGCCCGGTTATCTATTGAAACCGAACCTATGAATTCTGCAAAATAATGATTTTATTTTCTGGCCTTTGGTTACTAAATCAATTGTAACTCTTTGTTAGAAACTTTGATTCATACGAAACTTATTTTATTTGAAAATAGATTGAAATATCTTTCCACAACAACTATCTTGAGTATATTGGAGCACAACTGATAGTTTGAATTATTTGTTCAATGTGCCTCTTAAATTCTGCTAGAAATCGAGCTTTGGTCGATTTCGCATATTCCGGTTTCATCCCTTTGGAAATTGATTTCATTTAGCTTTCTTTGTTCAATTGAGCTTTATATTACTACTTTGAATTCTTTTATGCTCTTGTTCTTAAATTATTTGCCTTCTTGAAACTTATTGTGTAAAGTTTATGTAATATCGTATTAACTTGTATAGGCACATGTATATCACATTGTTCCGCATTTGCTTTCGGTATGTGCCTCTTCTAGTTTCATTCCTTTGAACATTGGATTCATCTAACCTTCTTATTTCAATTGAGCTATATATGATTGTTTGGAATCCTTGTATGCTCTTGCTTTCATTTCCTTTCAAATCTGAATACATTTGTGAAAGATTATGTTTGTATCGTATTATCTCGTAAAGGCACATGTACATTTTGTTGTTCCGCATGTGCTTTCGATATATGCAAATTTTATTGTTCATACTGTCCTTTTGTACTCTGGTGTTTGTGGGATATTGTGAACCTTTGCCAGAAATGGTAAAGGGAGTTGTGCATGGAGCCTGTGATGCAATGGTAAAGGGAGTTATTACTAAGCATGAATCATATCGTCCGACATGTCATTGGTCCTATCGACGCTTCGTCTGATTCTTCAGTACATCATCTTCTCTTGTAGCCTATTGCCCAATCGGCCAGTTGATCTCCACAACTCCAATATCATTGGTGCAATATTCGCTCTTCTTGGCCCGATGCCCGAATCCATGGCTCGAAGCTTTCTGTCGATACGTCGACCAATCCTTTGGCCCTACGTCCAATCTTCTGACATGATTTCCTCTGGCCCAATATAATTCTTCCTGCTTTAATTGTCTCTCCCTACTCGAAGCATCCTGCGTCACTCTAAATGTAGATCAAATCATAAATACTATCAATTGGTTTTATCATTAAAATTTGAGATTCAACACTGTGCTCATCTTGAGTTTGGTGTCTTGTAACTGAAATAGCTTGGTCCAAAATTTATTGGTGAAGATCCTATCATGATCACTTACAATAGTCCTTAGTTTCCCATATAGTTTAACAACATTTTCTATGAAAATTTGAGCAATTCTAGCAGTAGTGTAGGGATTTTGCACAGCACAAAAATGAGCATATTACGTAAGTCGATCAACTACCACGAGAATTGTGCCTTTACCTTTGGAAGGTGGTAGCCCTTCGATGAAGTCTATGGAGATGTCAGTCCACACCAAGTCTGGTATGGGTAGTGGTTGTAGCTTCCCTGGACTTGCCACTATTTCACCCTTGTGCTGTTGACATACATCACATTGTGCCACATATTTAGCAATAATTTTTTTCATCCCTCTCCAATAAAAATTTTGCTTCACTCTTTTGTAGGTTCTCAAGAATCCGGGGTGCCCTGCTGAGGGTGTGGAGTGCATTTCATGTAGGATGATTTTGATGCAAGGGGAGTCAGTATAAGCACAATGCGACCTTTGTAGCATAGATCCCTTGAATCTCAAGTGTAGTGGGCTATTGCACTTGGATCCTCCTCCAATTTTTTTATGATGTTGCTGATCTCTAAATCCTTCTTCCATTCTTCCCTAATGTCCTCGAGGAAACTGGTGGTAGGAAGGGAGATGGCTGAAAACTTAGCTTGCTCAGATAGCCGTGAGAGTGCATCTGCAACAATGTTTTCTTTCCCTTTTTTGTAAATAATTTCATAATCAAATCTAAGAAGTTTGGTTACCCATTTTGCTGCTCAGGGGATGATATCTTTTGCTCCAAAAAGTGCTTGAGGCTTCTATGGTCGGTTTTAATTTAAAATCGCCAACCGATCAAGTAGGGTCTCCACCTCGTTACTGCATGCATAATGGTGAGCATCGACTTATCATATATTGACATATTTTGATGGGAGAAAGATAAATGTCTTGCTGGTGTATGCGAGTGGTTGACCATCTTGCATTAGAACGACTCCAATTTCGACTCTAGATGCATCGGTATCAACGATGAAGGGTCGGCTAAAATCTGGTAGCGCTAGCACCGGTGTCGTCGTCATGGTTGCCTTAAGTTTGTCGAAGGCAGTAGAGGCTTTGTCCGACCATTGGAATGCATCTTTTTTCAGTAGAGAAGTGAGGGGTGCACTGATCTTCCCACTGTTGAATCTCGGATTTTGATGATGAAGTCAATTGTCATTTGTTATCTAATCTATGTGTTGAGATAAGTGTGCAGGATTAACTACGATGAGAGTAAGACAAGCAGCAGGAGTTGCGCCGGAGTCAAGATCATGATCACGTTGGGAGTTCGAGAGTTCGACGGAAGTTCGGACGGTCGTCGGAGGTTCAGAGAGAACAGATCCGAGAAGTCCAGAAGCTTGCCAAGCGAAGCTCGTCGGAACTCGCCAAGTGGATCGTCGCAAAGTCCAGGAGTATGCCGGATGTCCGCAGAAGGATCACCGAAGGTTATCGGTTGATCGACGGAAGTTGGCCGGAAACTCGCCGGAAGAAGCGATTGACGCATCGGAGCAAAGCTGCAGAAGTTGTCTTAGAGATATTCGTAGTTAGCACAATGATTAAGCATGAAAATGGGAGGTGATCCCATTAGCTTAATCTTGGGGCAATTGGGCCCCTGAAAAGATTCAAAGTGGGTCGAATGGAGTGAACCATTCGGACCCTGATTGCACCAGGAGGTGCAACCGCCCCAGCCAGGAGGTGCAACCGCCTGGGCTGTGGGGTTGAGAGGTGCAACCGCCCCAGCCAGGAGGTGCAACCGCCAGGGTTGCAAGGCTGGGAGGTGCAACCGCCCCAGCCAGGAGGTGCAACCGCCAGGGTTGCAAGGCTGGGAGGTGCAACCGCTCCAGCCAAGAGGTTGCACCGCCAGAGCTCAAGTTCCGAGCTCTGCCAGGCGATGCAACCACCGAGCTCAGTCTTCGAGCTCTAGCAGAGTGGTGCATCAGCCTGAGCTCAGTCTCGAGCTTTGCCAGGTGATGCATTCACCAAGCTCAGTCTTCGAGCTCTGGCAGAATGGTGCATCAGCTTGAGCTCAGTTTGGAGCTCTGCCAAGTGATGCAACCACCAAGCTCAGATTTCGAGCTCTGCCAGGTGATGCAACCACCAAGCTCAGTCTTCGAGCTCTGCCAGGTGATGCAACCATCGAGCTCAGTCTTCGAGCTCTGGCAGAGAGAAGCAATCGGCAGAGCTCAGTCTTCGAGCTCTGCCAGGCGGTGCCACCTCTCCAGTCGAGAGGTGCAACCGCCTGATCCCAGAATTCTGGGATTTGATCGATTTGATCGTTTTGAGCTCGAATTTTGAATTGGGTTGGGGCCTATAAATACCCCACCCATTCAGCACTGAAAAGATACAGACCAATACCGAAATCTTGATCTTTTCTGTGATTCTAAGAGCTCAAAAGTGTTGTAAAGCCTTTAAGTCTCCTCCTTCTGTTCTTCAAGTTTTCAATTGTAAAGTGAGGAGAGAAAGGTCTGTAAAGGTTGTCTCCTAAGCCTGTCAAAAGGAGAAGGAATTGTAAGAGGGAAGTTTGGCCTTCGCCCATTGAAGGAAGGCACCTAGTTGACGTCGGCAACCTCATCGGTGGAGGAAGCCAAAAGTGGAGTAGGTCAAGGCTGACCGAACCACTCTAAATCTCTGGTTTGCGTTTAATTTCGAGTACTTTATCATTACTGCAAACCTCCCTCATCACTACTGCTCTCTGCGCTTTCACGAACAAGTTCTAAGAGCTGTTCTTCCAAATCTGCATTCAGACGTAACTTCATATTTTCATACATTACAGCTTACGTTTACGTTTGATTCTGCAGAACTGTTTTCCGCGCTTTTACGAACGAGCTTCCTTGCAGTTTACGCTTACATTTTAATCCTATTAATAACTGCAATCTGTCTTCTACGATTTTAAGAACGAGTTTCAACATTTAGACGTAAAAACTGCATTCAGACGTAAATCGGCTTTCCTCGCTCAATCATCAGATTTCAGTTCACGTTTACGTCTTGATTTCAACTGCATACTGCCTTCTGTGAGTATACAAACGAGTTTCAAAGTTTAGACGTAAATCTGCGTCTAGACGTAAAACTGCGTTTAGACGTAAATCTGCGTTTAGACGTAAAACTGCGTTTGGACGTAAATCTACGTTTAGACGTAAAACTGCGTTTAGACGTAAAACTGCGTTTAGACGCAAAACTGCGCTTAGACGCAAAACTGCGCTTAAACGCAATCTGCACTTAGACGCAAACTGCACTTAGATACAAACTGAGAATTTGCTTTTGCATCACAATAGTTTTTGAACGAACGCAGCTTTTGGTTTTTAAATTATTATAAGATTTCCGCTGCACTAATTCACCCCCCCCTCTTAGTGCTCTCGATCCTAACAATTGGTATCAGAGCCAGGTTAACTCTCTAAAGGATTAAAACCCAAGAGAGATGGCATACGCCGCAAACCAAGAGGGGCATTCGATTACACGTCCACCCATGTTCAGTGGAACGGACTACACTTACTGGAAGACCCGAATGAGGATCTTTCTTATTCCTATGGATTTTGAACTATGGAACCTTGTTGAAAATGGATTTTTAAAATCTTCTCTTCCAATGATCGATTGGAACGATTTGGAGAAGAAGGCTTTCGCTCTTAATGCAAAGGCTATGAATGCCTTATTTTGCGCACTTGATAAAAACGAGTTTAATCGTGTTTCAACTTGCGAAACTGCTTTTGATATTTGGCACACACTTGAAGTGACCCACGAGGGCACAAGTAGAGTGAAAGAGTCAAAAATCAATCTGTTGCTGCATTCTTTTGAACTTTTCCGAATGAAACCGAGTGAAACCATTGGCGACATGTTTACCCGTTTCACGGATGTCGTCAACGGTCTAAAAGGACTCGGAAAGAGTTTTTCGGATTTTGAGCTTGTTAATAAGATACTAAGATCCCTTCCTAAGAGTTGGGATCCTAAAGTCACCGCCATTCAAGAGGCAAAAGATCTGCAAAATTTCCCTCTTGAAGAACTAATCGGGTCATTAATGACCTACGAAATGACCTGCAAAGCTCATGAAGAGCAAGAAGACATCCTTCCAAAAAACAGGAAGGATATGGCACTTAAAACTTCTGAATGCCACTTGAGAGAAAACTCAAGTGATGAGGACTGTGATGATGACTTAGCACTTTTGACAAGAAAGTTTAAGAAGTTCTTCAAAATAAACAAGTTTAAAAACGATGTGAAAAACAAACTTGAACCTAAGAAGGACCAAGTGATCTGCTACGAATGTAAAAAGCCGGGACATTACAAAAGTGATTGTCCCCAAGTCAAGAAAAGAACAACAAAGAAGAAGGCGCTCCAAGCAACATGGGATGATTCGAGCGCATCTGAGGAAGAAGAATCCAACACCGAGCAAGTTGCTCATTACGCATTTATGGCCATCGAAGAGGAGGTAACGGATTTATTAGATGCTGATTTATCTTTCGATGAATTATTAAATGCCTTCCATGATTTATTTGATGAATGCAAAGTTATAAATAGAAAATACAAGTTGCTAAAAAAGGTACATGATAATCTTACTTGTGAGTTTGATAAATTAAAAGTCGAACATCATGATAGTTTAAAGTCATGTATCAAATGTCATGATTTAGAAACTATACAAAAAGAAAACTTGCTACTTAAGGACACCTTGAAGAAATTCGAGGTTGGTAGCAAGTCATTAAACATGATCCTTACAAACAAGGGTCATGCTCCCAAAAGAAGTGGGATTGGATTTGTGAGGAGTCCTCACCAAAATCCAACTACCTTTGTAAAAGGCCCCATCTTACATGTTCAAACCAAGTGCAACTTTTGTTGCAAATCTGGACACAAGACACATTGCTGTCCATTCAAGAAAATAAGTCCAAACAAATTAATTTGGGTTCCTAAAGGAACCATGATAAACTCTATGCAACATGATAGAAAATGTAGATCTATTTATGAGGCACCCAAAAGCAAATGGGTACCTAAACATCATTCTTTCTTGTAGAAAACTAAACAATCGCAAGCTAGGAGCAAGAAATGGTACCTTGATAGTGGATGCTCAAGGCATATGACCGGAGATCCATCTCAATTCTCTAAGCTCTCTAGCATAGACGAAGGATATGTCACCTTCGGAGACAACAACAAGGGTAAAATCATTGGCAAAGGAACCATAGGTAACAAATCCAACCTCTCTATTAAAGATGTTTTACTAGTTGATGGTCTAAAACATAACCTCTTGAGCATTAGTCAATTATGTGATAAAGGATATATTATAAGATTTGAATCTAATGCCTGCATCATTGAAAAACCACACAAAAATATATCTATGATTGCATTAAAACAAAACAACGTTTACACTATTGACATCAATGACTTATGTGATGAAATGTGCCTTGCCGTTATGAATGAGGATGCTTGGCTATGGCATAGAAGATTAGGTCATGCTAGCATGAATCTAATCAATCAAGTATCATCTAGAGAACTTGTAAGAGGAATTCCTCATATCAAGTTCATCAAAGATAATGTATGTGATGCTTGCCAATTAGGTAAGCAAATTAGGGGTTGCTTCAAAGCTAAGAATCAAATAAGCACCTCTAGGCCCTTACAATTGATCCATATGGACTTGTTCGGACCAATCTCTACATCAAGTCTAGGAGGTAGCAAATACGCCTTTGTCATTATTGATGACTACAGCAGATATACATGGACCTACTTCTTAAAACAAAAAAATGAATGCTTTAGACATTTTACCAAGTTTTGTAAACTTGTTCAAAATGAGAAGGAATCTATGATTTCGTCAATTAGAAGTGATCACGGTGGAGAATTTCAAAACCATGACTTCCAAGAATTCTGTGAACTCAATGGATACAACCATAACTTCTCTACTCCAAGAAATCCTCAACAAAATGGGGTAGTAGAAAGAAAAAATCGAAATTTGCAAGAAATGGCAAGAACCATGTTGAATGAACATAGCCTACCCAAATATTTTTGGGCCGAAGCTGTAAACACTGCATGTTATATTTTAAATAGAGTCCTAGTAAGACCCTTACTCTCCAAAACTCCTTATGAGTTATGGAATAACAAAAAACCCAATGTCTCATATTTTAAAGTCTTTGGGTGTAAGTGTTTTATCTTGAATGAAAAGGATAACTTAGGAAAATTCGATGCTAAGTCTGATGAAGGAATCTTTCTTGGTTATTCTTCGGTTTCTAAAGCTTTTCGCATCTTCAATAAAAGAACCTTAATTATTGAAGAATCCATCCATGTTGTTTTCAATGAGATTTCAGAAATTAAGAAAAATGATCTTGATGATGATGTTAATTTTGATTCCTTGAATTTAAACGAAACCCCGTCTCCAACTAGCAACTTGGTTGCATCCACTTCCAAAACATCCTTACCCAAGGATTGGAAGTATATAGATGCTCATCCTAAGGAGCTAATCCTAGGAGACACATCAAAGGGGGTTCAAACACGATCTTCTTTTAAAAACTTTTGTGCCAACGCCGCTTTTCTCTCCCAAATTGAACCCAAAGGTGTTGATGAAGCCATGAAAGATGATTCATGGATCATCGCAATGCAAGATGAATTAAATCAATTTGAGAGAAATGAGGTGTGGACGCTTGTTCCTAGGCCAAATGACCATTTAGTAATTGGTACTAAATGGGTCTTTAGAAACAAGCAAGATGAAAATGGTATCGTGGTTAGAAACAAGGCTAGATTAGTGGCCAAAGGTTTCAACCAAGAAGAAGGTATCGATTACGAAGAAACCTTCGCACCTGTGGCTCGATTGGAAGCCATAAGGATGCTCCTTGCCTACGCTAGTTGCAATAATTTTAAGTTATTTCAAATGGATGTTAAAAGCGCTTTTCTAAATGGTTTCATTTCCGAAGAAGTTTATGTTGAACAACCTCCTGGATTTGAAAACAATGGCTACCCTAATCATGTGTTTAGATTAACTAAAGCTCTCTATGGTTTAAAACAAGCCCCAAGGGCTTGGTATGAGAGACTTAGCTCTTTTCTCATTGAAAATAATTTCATAAAAGGCAAGGTTGATACTACATTATTTATCAAGAATTTTGAAAATGATTTTCTCATTGTTCAGATTTATGTTGATGATATTATCTTTGGTTCTACAAATGAATCTCTTTGTGAATCCTTTTCGAAAACTATGAGTCATGAATTCGAAATGAGTCTAATGGGAGAGTTAACATTCTTCTTAGGACTACAAATCAAACAACTAAGCAATGGCATCTTTATTAGTCAAACCAAATATGCTGTGAGTCTGCTAAAGAAGTTCAAAATGAATAATTCAAAAGCCATTGACACTCCTATGAGCACCTCCACTAAGTTAGAAATTGATGAGAATGGAGAAAGCTTCGATCAAAAAACCTATAGGGGTATGATAGGAAGTTTACTTTACCTCACTGCCACCAGACCAGACATCATGTTCAGTGTAGGACTTTGTGCTAGATTTCAATCAGACCCTAAGATATCTCATCTCAAAGCAGTCAAAAGAATACTCAGATATCTTAATGGAACTATCAATCTAGGATTATGGTACCCAAAATCAGAAAATTTTGAATTAACAGCTTATGCTGATGCGGACTTCGCTGGCTGTAAACTAGACAGAAAAAGCACATCAGGATCATGTCAATTTTTAGGACATGCCCTCGTATCCTGGTCATCTAAGAAACAAAACTCGGTTGCCCTATCAACAACCGAAGCTGAATACATTGCAGCAAGTGCATGCTGTGCACAAGTTGTATGGATGAAAAACACTTTAGAAGACTACAAAGTGAATCTTAAAGATATTCCCATTAAATGTGATAACACGAGTGCAATATGCTTAACTAAAAATCCTATACAACACTCAAGAACAAAACACATTGATATTAGACATCACTTTATACGAGATCATGTCACTAATCATGATGTAACCATAGAGTTTATTGATACCAAACATCAACTGGCTGATATCTTCACAAAACCCCTATGTGAAGAACAATTTGATTACATAAGAAGAGAATTAGGAATGTTGATGTGTCCGAATACTTAAACTAGTTAAAATTATTTTTCGGATGTTATTACTATTACATGCCTTGACAATGCTTGATCAAATAACATTTTGCAATTTATGTGACAAACCAAATGCATGTAAGAAGTTCATTTTTCGGGTTGTATGCTAAAAATGGGATGTTCCCGTACACTCTTATGAAAACTCTTTGGAAAATGACTTTCCTCCGTCAAGCAAAAACAATAAAAAGATATATGTCATGACTTCCTTTATATGCTTGATAATGCTATCATGCTTTTTGTTGATGACAAAGGGGGAGAAAAATATGAATTGATAAACACTATGTCATAGCTGAACTGCCATAATCATATCTATGTCATAGTTGCAAATACTTGAGTGATGCTATAAACAATGTTATGCCATCCTTGCATCACCAAGAGATATGTGAACATGTACTATAGTTTGCATCATGTCTTGATTTGATATTATAAAGAAAATGCAAACTTACTAGAAAATCTCAAATGTGAGCATCATGTAAAAAGTCCTTCGTTGCTTTATATGATTACATGATGAATGGTTACAAACACAATCATACAAACTTGATGATGTATATCATGCCTTGACATAATTCTTGAAGAGATACATCATGATAGGCATCATGATGGGAGCATTGATAAGTTTAACTGATCTAACTTATCAATACTTCACTTGAATTCTTAGGTCTTGAATTCAAGGTTGACTTATCTCAACTATGGCATATAGATAGGGGGAGTTAAGGACAACTCCTTTATCAATTGATTGTCATCATCAAAAAGGGGGAGATTGTTGAATCTCGGATTTTGATGATGAAGTCAATTGTCATTTGTTATCTAATCTATGTGTTGAGATAAGTGTGCAGGATTAACTACGATGAGAGTAAGACAAGCAGCAGGAGTTGCGCCGGAGTCAAGATCATGATCACGTTGGGAGTTCGAGAGTTCGACGGAAGTTCGGACGGTCGTCGGAGGTTCAGAGAGAACAGATCCGAGAAGTCCAGAAGCTTGCCAAGCGAAGCTCGTCGGAACTCGCCAAGTGGATCGTCGCAAAGTCCAAGAGTATGCCGGATGTCCGCAGAAGGATCACCGAAGGTTATCGGTTGATCGACGGAAGTTGGCCGGAAACTCGCCGGAAGAAGCGATTGACGCATCGGAGCAAAGCTGCAGAAGTTGTCTTAGAGATATTCGTAGTTAGCACGATGATTAAGCATGAAAATGGGAGGTGATCCCATTAGCTTAATCTTGGGGCAATTGGGCCCCTGAAAAGATTCAAAGTGGGTCGAATGGAGTGAACCATTCGGACCCTGATTGCACCAGGAGGTGCAACCGCCCCAGCCAGGAGGTGCAACCGCCTGGGCTGTGGGGTTGAGAGGTGCAACCGCCCCAGCCAGGAGGTGCAACCGCCTGGGCTGTGGGGTTGAGATGTGCAACCGCCCCAGCCAGGAGGTGCAACCGCCAGGGTTGCAAGGCTGGGAGGTGCAACCGCCCCAGCCAGGAGGTGCAACCGCCAGGGTTGCAAGGCTGGGAGGTGCAACCGCTCCAGCCAAGAGGTTGCACCGCCAGAGCTCAAGTTCCGAGCTCTGCCAGGCGATGCAACCACCGAGCTCAGTCTTCGAGCTCTAGCAGAGTGGTGCATCAGCCTGAGCTCAGTCTCGAGCTTTGCCAGGTGATGCATTCACCAAGCTCAGTCTTCGAGCTCTGGCAGAATGGTGCATCAGCTTGAGCTCAGTTTGGAGCTCTGCCAAGTGATGCAACCACCAAGCTCAGATTTCGAGCTCTGCCAGGTGATGCAACCACCAAGCTCAGTCTTCGAGCTCTGCCAGGTGATGCAACCATCGAGCTTAGTCTTCGAGCTCTGGCAGAGAGAAGCAATCGGCAGAGCTCAGTCTTCGAGCTCTGCCAGGCGGTGCCACCTCTCCAGTCGAGAGGTGCAACCGCCTGATCCCAGAATTCTGGGATTTGATCGATTTGATCGTTTTGAGCTCGAATTTTGAATTGGGTTGGGGCCTATAAATACCCCACCCATTCAGCACTGAAAAGATACAGACCAATACCGAAATCTTGATCTTTTCTGTGATTCTAAGAGCTCAAAAGTGTTGTAAAGCCTTTAAGTCTCCTCCTTCTGTTCTTCAAGTTTTCAATTGTAAAGTGAGGAGAGAAAGGTCTGTAAAGGTTGTCTCCTAAGCTTGTCAAAAGGAGAAGGAATTGTAAGAGGGAAGTTTGGCCTTCGCCCATTGAAGGAAGGCACCTAGTTGACGTCGGCAACCTCATCGGTGGAGGAAGCCAAAAGTGGAGTAGGTCAAGGCTGACCGAACCACTCTAAATCTCTGGTTTGCGTTTAATTTCGAGTACTTTATCAGTACTGCAAACCTCCCTCATCACTACTGCTCTCTGCGCTTTCACGAACAAGTTCTAAGAGCTGTTCTTCCAAATCTGCATTCAGACGTAACTTCATATTTTCATACATTACAGCTTACGTTTACGTTTGATTCTGTAGAACTGTTTTCCGCGCTTTTACGAACGAGCTTCCTTGCAGTTTACGCTTACATTTTAATCCTATTAATAACTGCAATCTGTCTTCTACGATTTTAAGAACGAGTTTCAACATTTAGACGTAAAAACTGCATTCAGACGTAAATCGGCTTTCCTCGCTCAATCATCAGATTTCAGTTCACGTTTACGTCTTGATTTCAACTGCATACTGCCTTCTGTGAGTATACAAACGAGTTTCAAAGTTTAGACGTAAATCTGCGTCTAGACGTAAAACTGCGTTTAGACGTAAATCTGCGTTTAGACGTAAAACTGCGTTTGGACGTAAATCTACGTTTAGACGTAAAACTGCGTTTAGACGTAAAACTGCGTTTAGACGCAAAACTGCGCTTAGACGCAAAACTGCGCTTAAACGCAATCTGCACTTAGACGCAAACTGCACTTAGATACAAACTGAGAATTTGCTTTTGCATCACAATAGTTTTTGAACGAACGCAGCTTTTGGTTTTTAAATTATTATAAGATTTCCGCTGCACTAATTCACCCCCCCCTCTTAGTGCTCTCGATCCTAACACCCACAGTCCTTAATAAATTTTTGGTAGTGGCCCGTTAGTCCAAGGAACCCATGTAGTGATTTCACGTTTGTAGGTTTTGACTAGCCTTGCATTGCTTCAATTTTTATTGGGTCTACCACCACTCCTTCTTCTGATATTATGTGCCCAAGGTACACTACTTTTTGCTAGAGAAAACTACACTTTGGCTACTTAACAAAAAGAGTATTCTCCCAAAGGATCGTCAGAACAACTCATAAATGCTGAAAGTGAGTCTTAAGAGAAGGACTGTAAATGAGAATATCATCGAAAAATACCATCACAAATTTACAAAGAAAGCTTCAAAAAATATCATTCATGAGACTTTAGAAGGTTAAAAGATCATTAGTGAGTCCAAAAGGCATTATCAAGAATTCATAATGACCGTTATGTGTGCGGAATGCAGTTTTTGGAATGTCGTCTTCACATACTTGAATTTGGTGGTAACTGGATCGGAGGTCCAACTTCGTGAAGACTCGAGCTCCTTTTAACTCATCAAGAAGTTCGTCCACCATTGGTATTGGGTACTTGTCCTTGATGGTGATACCATTTAAAGCTTAGTCGTCGATGTACATCCGCCAAGTTCCGTCCTTCTTGCGTACAAGTAGCACCGATGAGGAATAAGGACTACACCTTGGCCAAATCACCCCTATTTCAAGCATCTCCTTTACGATCTTTTCAATTTCATCCTTCTGGAGGAGAGGATATTGGTATGGCTGAGTGTTCACTGGTGGCTTGCCCGGAAGGATTGGAATCCAATGGTCATGTTGCCGAGTAGGAGGAAGACCGTGCGGCTCAGCAAAAATGTCGGCAAATTAAGCAAGCAATTGGGCGAGATTTTGATCTTAAATTATTATTTTCTTCCCCTCTCGTTGCTACTGCAGATGCATCAAAAAGTTACCATATACCTTGGGCAAAACTTTCTCCTTCCATTGGGTCGAAACAGTGGTTATGTTGCTTCCGCGCTTCCCGCGTAGGATGATCTGTTTGCCTTTGTAGTAGAATTTCATAATTAATTTGGAGAAGTTCCAAGAGACATTATCTAGTATCGTCAGCCATTCTATGCCAAGCATAGCCTCATAGTCATCAATTGGTAGGAGGAAGAAGTCGGAGATAATTTCTTGGTCTTGCAGTAATTGTTTTACCTACGGACATCTTTGGTCACACTTTAGGATTCTTCCGTCGACGACCTTTATGTCAAACTTGCTGCAACATTCGATGTGGAGCATCATACGAGCAGCAACCTTACTGTTTAGGAAGTTATTAGTGCTGGCCATGTTGATGAGAACAGTGATCGGTTGTTATTTGAGAAAGCCTCTAACTTTCATCGTTTGCAGGTTTGAGTAGCCGGCTAGTGCGTGTATCATAAAGTCGATCGGTTGTGGCTCTTCTTCTGCATCTTCTTCTTCATGTTCAAGGCTCTCTTTTAGATGTTCAATGACATCTTCTTCTACTGGTTCAATCACAAGAAGTCTCCCTTTTTTACAACGATGCTTGCGACTCCACGGCTCATCATAGTGCCAACATAACCCCTTCGTAGATCGCTCCCGAAGCTCTTCTCTTGTCAACCTTTTTGGTGTAGGGGCTCGATTGACAGTACGGGGGGCTGAGGGCTTTAGTATTGCTAGTCAGGGAGCGACTCTAGTCCTCCGGACTTCATGGTTCAATCGCTCCTCTTAAAGTCGTGCGAAAGAGATGGCTGCCATAAGCGTGTACGGTTGTCACGCTTTAACTTCTCCACGGATCTCTGGCTTCAAGCCCTCAATGAAGGTCCCTAATAGCTATTTTTCAGACAAATCATGAGTTTGATTAGATATCCTTTCAAACCTGATTTGGTACTCCTAAATGGTGGAGGTTTGTCGGATCTTGGCTAGTTGTCCATCGATGTTCTCGTAATCGGTTGGTCCGAAGCGGATCAGTAGTCCTTCTCTGAATTGTTGCCATAAGAGGACTCCATGAGTGTTTTTAAACTAGTCAAACCACTATATGACATCCCCTTCAAGATGTATAGCCGTAATTTTCACCATAGATGCGTCTGCGGTTTTATGGTAACGAAAATATCGCTCCGCGTGTGAGATCCAACCAATCGGGTCTCCTTCTTCCCATCTAGGAAAGTGCACCCTAATCCGTAGATAGTTGGGATCGGTCATAGACCCTCCCCTCTCTTGGAAGTCATCTCTTCAGACTTGGTGTGATTGGTCAGAGCTCTCTCCTTGATGTGATTTCCTCGGGCTTGGTGGTCAGCCCAAACTGAGTTCGGTAAAGAGAGTCCGAATCTTATCCTCCATTCGCACCTCGAAGGCTTTGAATTTAGCATTGATTACCTCCTCAGATGCCATAGTATATACCATCAAATCTGTAATGTTAAGATCTTTCTTTTGTTGTCGG
The DNA here is from genome assembly GCF_036884655.1 of Musa acuminata AAA Group. Lineage (NCBI taxonomy): Eukaryota > Viridiplantae > Streptophyta > Magnoliopsida > Zingiberales > Musaceae > Musa > Musa acuminata. The sequence goes on along the minus strand of NC_088353.1, from coordinate 14,498,259 downwards.
GTTAAAGGCATGTATAAGTTGAGAGAAGTGGTAGTCGAAAGGGTTGATGGATTGGTGGATGTAGGCTGCAGTTTAGGCTTGTTTTGTGGCTATTTTGGATGCAGTTTAAGGGTGTGGTTTGGTGGAGTTTTAGGGCTGTGATGCTAGTGGATGAAGGTTTGGGGAAAAGTTTTAGATCTATGATAGATGGCAGCAAAGGTTTGATAGAAATTAGTGGAAGTTGCTGCCGATATGTGCTGTCTTGCAAGAGCAGAATTATCGTCGAAGAAACAACGGTTTCTCGATGAAATTTCTAGCAAAATCTGAGAGATTTAAGGAGGGAATTTGACAGCAAAATTTCAGTTTATATAATAGCAAAGATGACCAATTTAAATAAGAAAATTTTGACAGTATAACAACAAGGAAATTGGTACAAGTTGCGATAGTAGAATTCTCATCGAAAAATTTCAACGGTTTGCGACGAAAATTTGCAACAACATAAGAATGTTTTTAGAGATGAATTTCTTAATAGATCAATCTTAGATGGAAGCCAAGATGATCTATGAAATGTATAAGAAATTTTGTTCAAAATGTATTGCAAATAGATCGATTAAGGCAACAATATGCGACTGAAATTTTCTGCAGCAATCCTTCATTTGCAAAGATGATAACTTTTGCCACGAAAGGAATTCGCAGGAATATAGAAAAAAAATTTTGGATTTTTGAATAAGGTTAACTAAATTGCAGCAGCAATAAGGTAGGAAACCAAAACCTGTTGCAATTCACGGGGAGATCAAAGGATGATCTGCGGTGGTGGAGATGACGGTGGAATTCGGTGACAATCTTTTAAGCAATTGTGAAATTGCTTTGGGCGACTGTGGAGGGCTAATGGATGGCTGTGGAAAGGCAGCGAGATGCCAAGAACGCTGCTTTGATACCATATGATAGAACCCTTGCAGATTCTAAGCTTGGGGTTGATCTCTTTAGGGTATTAGCCTCCTTGGGACTCTATAAGGGTTCCTTCCTCCAAATTGCTGCTCAAAGGTTGCAGAAAAGATTCATTTATTTCTTGTTAAAAGAGAATGAATACATGGCTATTTATAGGGCTTCTAAACCCTAACTCATAATAGGACTCATACTCAAGACTCCTATTCCTATACGACTCCTAATGCTTTTCTAAGAACAACTCCTAATATGACTCCTACTCAAGACTCCTATTCCTTTACAACTCCTAATGCTTCTCTAAGAAATAACCTCCTAACTCTAGTCGGCCTCTTCACCTCTTTAATAGGGGTCGACTAGGTAGGTTAACATGAATGTCCCTCTCAATTATGACTCTCCTAGTTAGAGTTCTACTAGTTTATCACATTTGTAATTTATTATAGATTCTGGCAAGGCCTAGGAGATTGGCGTAAGGATCTTTGCATAATGGTTTATTTATGCTAGATACTGCTCCACATATCATGAATGTAAGTGTGTCCAAGAGGAAATGAGATAAGGTGAACGGTGCATACTTGTGACAAATATAGGCTTGGTCGCATCCATGAGGAAAGGATTCAAAAGTTGCTAAAGGATGAATATGTAGATCTGTTCGACTATGAGTCATATACAACTTTTGAGCCTTGCATTCGTGTAAAAATGATCAACTCTCCATTTAGTGGAATTGGAGAGAGAGCTACTGAGTTGCTGGAACTTATACATAGTGATGTATATGGTCCAATGTCAATTCATGTCATAAGTGGTTACTCCTACTTCATTACTTTTACTGATGATTTCTCAAGGTATGGACATATGTACTTGATGAAGTACAAGTCCGAGGCCTTCGAGAAATTCAAGGAGTATAAGAATGAAGCAGAGAATCAGACCGGAAAGAGTATCAAGACTCTTCGATCAAATCGAGGAGGTGAGTACCTTAGTACAGAGTTCACCTAGTTCCTCATGGACCATGAGATTCTTTCCCACTGGACACCTCCTTATACACCCCAGCTCAATGGTGTATTCGAAAGGAGGAATCACATATTGTTAGACATGGTGCGATCTATGATGAGTTTCTTCGACCTCCCCATCTCATTCTGGGGATACGCCCTAGAGATCGCCACTTACCTTCTGAATAGAATTCCAACTAAGTCAGTAGTGGCTACTCCATATGACATATGAAAAGGGAAGAAGCAAAATCTTAAGGTTGTTAAGATTTGGGGCTACCCTACCTAAGTCAAAAGACACAACCCCGACAAATTAGAATCTAAGACGGAATGATGCATATTCGTGGGATACCCCAAAAAAACTAATGAGTATTATTTCTATCATTCCAAGGACCAAAGATATTTGTAGCCAAGAGAGCGGTGTTCCTTGAGAAGAAACAAATTCTTGGCAGAGATAGTAAGAGTATGATAGAGTTGAGAGAGGTTGGAGAACCTTGCTCAAGCACCATTCCATAGTCGTAGATAGTAAGAGTATGATAGAGTATGATAGAGTTTCCTACCTTATTGCTGCTGCAATTTAGTTAACCTTATTCAAAAATCCAAAAAAAATTTTCTATATTCCTGCGAATTCCTTTCGTGGCAAAAGTTATCATCTTTGCAAATGAAGGATTGCTGCAGAAAATTTCAGTCGCATATTGTTGCCTTAATCGATCTATTTGCAATACATTTTGAACAAAATTTCTTATACATTTCATAGATCATCTTGGCTTACATCTTATACATTTCTTATACAAAATTTCTTATACATTTCATAGATCATCTTGGCTTCCATCTGTTGGAGAACCTTGCTCAAGCACCATTACATAGCACACAAATTCTGACTTTACGTTGGTCCGACAGAGTATCTCATCCTCCTCAGAGATATGTGGGACATATTGGAGAAGAGGATGTTGATGATATTTGTAACATCCCTCATTATCGAAATTTTCGTATAAGTTTCTAGTTATAATGTAAGTATCTATTTTAAATTTGATAAAAAAGCCAAAGTATGAATCTGAGAACTTATTCATAAGATTTGGGAGATTTGTTATAAAAAAAAAAAAGTTTTGACGACCTATATGTAAACCCTAAGGACCTAATCGTAAATATAATAATACAAGGACTAAACTGTAAAATGTACAAAATTACAAATCCCACCATTTAAGCCTCTCTATCTTCGTTCATAAGGAACTAGAGAAGGCAGCTGCGTGGAAGCACAGGAGAAAGAAAGAAAGAAAAAGAGAAGAAAAAGGGGGAAGAAGAAGAAGAAAAAAATTTGGGGCTTTGAGGTTTCTTGCTCAAATCTTCTCATTTAGGGTCAAAATTCTCAAAGGCAAGTGTTCTAACCCTATCCTACAGAAGTATTAGTCTATGTTCCTATATTGATTCTGAAAGATGTATGCTTAGAACCTGATATTTCTCTCTTTGGACATAAAAACCAATGATCTGAAATTTTTTCGGTAAACTGACCCCGATACACTTTTTCAGCTATAATTTTTAGCACCAAATGTGGATTCAGGCAGGACCTAGCTGTATGAAATTATACTCTTATATCTTTCTTTTTACACTGATTTTGTAGATTTTGGACACCGAATACTTACCCAAATGTCTGTTTCAAATGAGCCTATAGATGCTGCAGAATAGGGATCAAAATTTTTGACCTTTCGATACTAAAATACCTACAAGTCCCTGTTGGAAATTCTGATTTGTACCAAACTGATTTCGTTCGAAATTAGACTTATAGATCTTTCTTTTGACATATAGATTGAAAAATTTGGAATTCAAATGCCTATCCTATTATCTGTTGAATTTGACCCTATGAATTCTGCAAAACAGTGATTTTGTTTTTGACCTTGTGTTACCAAATCAAAGGTAACTCCTTGTTGGAAATCATGATTTGTACTAAACTTGTTTCAACAGAAAATAGATTGATATATCTTTCAACAATAGCCTTCTTGAGGGTATTGGAGCATAATTGATAATCTGAAGTATTTATCCAATGAGCTTCTCGAATTCTGTCAGAAATTGAGCTTTGATGGATTTCGTATCTTCTGTTTTCGTTCGTTTGGAAATAGATTTTGTTCAGTTCCCTTCACTCAATTGTGGCTTATATTAATGTTTGAATTCTCGTTTGCTCTTGTCTATAAATTATTACCATTCCTGAACATAATGTGTAACGTTTATGCTATATCACATTGACTTATATAGGCACATGTATAACCCATTGTTCCGCATTTGCTTTCGATGTGTGCCTATTCTAGTTTCATTCATTTGGATATCGAATTCATCTAACCTTCTTATTTGAATTGAGTTGTATGTGATTGCTTGGATTCCATATGTGCCCTTGCTTTCAATTCCTTTCAAATCTGAATATAATTGTGAAAGATTATTGCTTACTTCGGATTGACTAGTAAAGGCACATGTACGTTTTGTTGTTCCGCGTGTGCTTCCGATATGTGCTATTCATTGTTCATACTATCCTTTTGTACTCTGGTGTTTGTGGGATATTGTGAACCTTCGCTAGAAATGGTGAAGGGAGTTATGTATAGAGCCTGAGATGCTCTGTCGGCCCCTATGACTTCACTCATACGTGGGTGGATAGAGCTCCCAGACGTGGGAGACCTCCCAGACGTGGGAGACTTATGTTTGGTGGTCATTCAAAAATGGATGTATCATATTATGTTATGGTCCCACTTCACCTTCTGTATGTTTGATATGATATCCAGAGCTTTGGTTATGTGTTTCTATACATGCTTTGGATAAGAATGATATGAATGCAACGTCAAAGACGACGTTTGAGCTTCTGTTTGGTATTTGTTATTGATATGCTCCGAAATGTTCCATACGCCATTGATATGCTCCGAAACATTTCATACACCACTGATAAGCTCCGAAACATTTCATTTGTTATTTATATGCTCCGAAATGTTTCATTCATTGTTGATATGCTTCGAAATATTCCATATGCCATTGATATGCTCCGAAACATTTCATATGCCTTTGATATGCTCCGAAATGTTTCATTTGTTATTGTTACACTTTGAAATGTTCCATATGTCATTGATATGCTCCGAAACATTTCATACGCTATTGATATGCTCCAATTACTCTGTGCTCCATTTGCTATGAACTGATATATTCTGAAATGTCCTATTTGCCATTAATATGCTCCGGATCATCTCGTACGCTATTGATATGCTCCAATTACTCTATGCCCTATCTGTTATGAACCAAATATGTATGATTGAAATGACAATTGTGATTCTGCACCTAATGATATTACGTCTATGAATTCTTATATTCTGCCTTGCATTTTGAAACTTTATCTCTTTGGTAATTGTCCTCTTTTGACATGGATATGTTAGTCACTTGCTGAGCTTTATATGCTCACCCCGTTGTTGTATAAATTTTTCAGGATAGCTTGTCGCTTGCTTAAATGTTAAGATTTAGCTGAGGCAGTGGAAAGCTAAAAGATTTTGGGCAGATCTTTATTAGTATATATGTTTTTGTTGTATAAGCAAACGTTGCATCTAATGAAATGTTGACGATGAATCTAAACTTGTGGATTTTGTAAAAGTTTAAAGGACCTCTCATGTTTAAGATTCTGGAATGTTAAGTTAAATTCGTGTAACGATATGAACTTATGGTAAACGTTGGTTTTATGATCGTACAAACTCCCACACTTGTGAATTTATGTTGTGGTTATTATTTTGGTGAGTTGGGTTCAGATTTTTTGAATCATCGAGCGATGTGTTATATGTTTATGAACTGCACAGGGTTTATAAATTTGTGAATTTATGTTGTGGTTATTATTTTGGCGAGTTGGGTTCAGATTTTATGAATCATCGAGTGATGTGTTATATGTTTATGAACTGCACAGGGTTTATAAATTTATAGATTATAGAGGTGAAATTTTAATCTGAATGTTTTATTAGTGACCTCAAATATTAGTTTGGATCCTGGATTGATTTGTTTTCTTGAATTTTAATATTATCGATATTTTGAGGGGCGTGACAATATTGATCGTCAGACCTATGAGGAGGCTATTACGAGTATAGACTCCGGGAAGTGGCAAGAAGCGATGAATTCTAAGATGAATTCCATATACTCCAACAAGGTTTAGAACCAAGTTGATGCACTTGAGGGTATTATACCCATTGGTTGTAAGTGGACCTTCAAGAAAAAGATCAAAATAGGTGGAAAGGTAAAGACCTATAAAGCAAGGCTAGTGGCTAAGGAGTATCGTCAAAGGGAATGTGTTAACTATAATAAAACCTTCTTACCCGTAGCCATTCTAAAATCCATCTAAATTCTATTGGCTATTGCAGCACACTATGATTATAAGATCTGGCAGATGGACGTGAAAATCGCATTCCTTAATAGCAACCTCGAGGAGGAGGTGTATATGATATAGCCTAAGGGATTCGTGTCCAAAGACTACCCAGATAAGGTGTGCAGGTTGCTTAAGTCCATTTATGGACTAAAGCAAGCTTCTCGAAGTTGGAACAAAAGATTTGATGAGGCAATCAGATCTTATGACTTCGTTAAGAATGAAGACGAGCCTTTTGTGTATACGAAGGTAAGTGGGAGTGCTATCACCTTCTTGGTGTTATATGTGGATGACATCCTAATCATTAGGAATGATATAGGAATGTTATATACAGTAAATGCTTAGTTATCTAGACATCTCTCCGTGAAAGACTTAAGGGAAGCATCGTATATATTGGGGATTTGAATCTATAGAGATAGATCCAAGAGGATGCTTAGCTTATCCTTATCTAAGTATATAGACATCGTTGTCAAAAGGTTTGGCATGAAAAATTTCAAGAGATGTTTCATTCCGATGAAACATGGGATATCACTTTCTAGGAGTATGTCCCTAAAGACTCCTAAAGAAAGGGCGAACATTGATAGGATACCCTATGCCTCAATAATCAGGTCTATCATGTATGTCATGCTATGTACCAGGCTTGATATAGCTCATGCTCTAAGTGTTAGGAGCAAGTATCAAGCAGATTTGGGCTTGGAGCACTGGAAAGTAGTAAAGTGTATCCTTAAGTACTTGAGAAGGACTAAAGATCTTTTACTAGTATATGGAGGTAATAGCCTTAGGATTGAAGGCTACACAAACTCAAGTTTCCAATCCAATATCAATGATAACAAGTCTAATTCGGGGTATGTGTTCACCCTAAATAGAAGAGCAGTATGCTGGAAGAGTTCCAAGCAAGATACTACTATTGACTAGACCATAGAGGCGAAGTACATTGCTATAGCAGTGGAAAGAGTTCCATCCGAAGAAAACATCGCAGATCCACTAACAAAGCTATTGTCTCAAATTGTCTTTGAGCATCATAAGGTCTGATGGGGATCGGACACATAGGTGATTGGCTTTAGGTCAAATGAAAGATTGCTGGTCATATGTGCCCTACAACCCAATCACGTGAGTGATGACACGTGTGACATGACACACATTCTTTTTTGCTTATTATATTTTAACATTTTATCACTTTATATTACTTGTTGTATATATATATATATATATATGTTAGGATCAAGAGCGGCACTAAGAGGGGGGGTGAATTAGTCCAATGAAAAGATTATCCTTTTCAAAAGTCTTCGTTTCAATTAAACCCGATTCCGACGAAAATCATTTCGTAAAGATTTTAACTTGAAAATGTATTGGAGCGTAGAGAAAGTAGTAAGAAGGTAAAGTAGCTTGCAAGAAAGGTAAATTGCTCAAGAAAATAGTTTGATTGTTGTGACCTACATCCACTTTTGGATTCCTCTTCCGTCGAGGTCACCGGTGTCCACTAATGGCCTTCCTTCAAAAGGCGAAGACCAACCACCTTTTATAGCTCTTTCTCCTTTTACCGGGTTTAGGAGATAACCCTTACAAGTCTTACTCCTCTTTCTTGAATGGTTACAAAGCTAAGAGAGGAAGGAGGACACTTCTCACTTTTACAACACTTTTAGCACCCCAAACACTTAGAATTTTTCACACTATCAATTGTACTTTGTTACCCATTCATGCAGAAAAGGGTAAGGTATTTATAGGTCCCAATGGCTTCTGAATTGGAGCTAAAAAATATCACTTCACCGGATTTCAAGGTAATAGCGATACCACCACCATTATTAGGCGGTACTACCGCTTGCAGACTAACACTAGGCGGTACCACTGCTTAGTTTGGGCGGTACGATCGCCTGACAGCATTAACTATTGGTAGGTATCACCGCCCAGTCTAGGCGGTACAACTGCCTAGTCTGGGCAGTACCACTACCCAAAACACCTAGGAGACCGAGTCCCAAGAGGTGCCACCGTCGGCCATGATTTCAGGTGCTGAATGAGCTGTTTAATCTAGCCCAAATCAGCCCTGTTAAGGGCCCAGTTGGCCCCTAATTGAGTTAGTGAGATCAACTCCCAATCCTAACTTAATTAATGTTCTAACTATGATTAAGGAAAGCAATTAGTCTGGTATGTCAATTTTTCTCTCGACGAGTCTTCCGGCGCGCTTCCGGTGAACTCCCGACGAACTCTTGGCAATCTTCCAATGAACTTCTTAGTGATCTTCCGATAAACTCTCGGCGATCTTTAGATGAGCTCTTGGCGAGCTCCTAGTACATTGTCTGAATCTTCGACTCCGGCCCATCATTTGCTTTATGCCTTACTGCTATTGTAGTTAATCCTGCACACTTATCTCAACACATAGATTAGGTCAAACAATTTATCATTTGATTTTATCATCAAAATCCAAGATTTAACAATATCCCCATTTTTTATGATGACAACCAATTGGTGAATGAGTTAATCTTAACTCACCCTATCTATATGTCATGCAAATTTGAATTCACAACCTTAAATTCAAGCTTTGATCGAAATTAGAAATCACATGCATTATGCATCACCATAATTTCAAGTCATCAAGATATTAAATGCACAATCATTTTATGCATGATAAAATGTTTCGGCATAGCCTTTCATCACTACTTAAATGTAATATCATAATTGTTGTATTGTGGCATTCAAAAGTTCACACTATTAAGAATCTGATATTGCATCATTTGGATGATAAAGAGATCACAACATTATAGAAATTTTTAGCATTGAAGAGATCACAATATCGTAGAAGTTTTCAGCATTAAAGTTTCATCATCAAAGCAACATTTTAAGATTACAACATCAAAGTAAACAACATAAGATTACAACATCAAAGTAAACACAATAAAAGAGAGGGATTTCATCCACTTCTCCCCCTTTGTCATCAGCAAAAAGACATACACAGCTTATTCAGGTGGTGGCAAGTCAAAATGTCTAAACAATGTATTAAGCTATTGATGAATCTGCTACAACTCAATTAAAATTTGATCTTGATGTTATTCAAATCTATCTTGACATTGTTTAAATTGATCCATTCGAGTCCCTATGTCGTCGATAGATGAGGGGGGTACTTACTTTGCTAGAGGTGTTTTCTCAAAGGGACCAGTAGGAGGAGATTGATTATCCATAAATATTGGTGTTTTAGGTTCTAGTTCAGATTGGAGGAGATTAGTCATTCTATGTAATCTAGTCCATATCCCATTTTTGAATATACACCTCAATCTTCAAAGTAGGTTTCTATTTATGATATTAAATCTATCTAGTTTCATAACTTCAGGTGGGATAACTATGTCATAAGCATAGATTAGTCTTGTGATCAGGCCACCATATGGAAGCATCATATCCTTTTTCGATAGTTTAATCATATTTTGTTGAATTAGGTAGCCAAAACAATTTTTATGTCCTTTCATAATCCAATACATTGTTCCTACTTCCATTTGGTTAACTTCATCATGATGATATTGTTTTGGAATTATAATGCTTATCAAGATGTGATGAAGTAGTTTGGTGTTGAAAGGTAATAAATATTCATAGCTTTTTGGAAGAGTAGACAAGTTATGATTACCGAAGATGGTTCCTAAGGCTTCAGAATAAGTGATCCCAATTGATTTTTCATCTCATTGGCCTCTAAAATAACAACCACTTTCTTTTTTCGTAATTCCTATTAGATTGCATATCATGCCATCCGTAATGGGTATATAATGTCCTAAGAGAAACATGGAGATCCTATTATTTTCATCCACATGAAAATTATTATAAAACAATCTAACAAGTCTAGGATAGATAGGTTCACATATTTGAAGGATTAGTAGGATATCTAGGTTAGCAAACTATTGAATAGGTTCCAAATCACTTAATTCCTCCAAATCAACATGTTTACCCTTATGAACATTTCTAGATTCTATGGTTGAAAATTTAAGGACATGTTGATGAGAATCGAAAAGTAGAGAGTCATAGTTTTCATCTTACCTCCCTTCCCTTTGTCCCTTGAGAATCTTCTAGAAGTCATGGAGACTACAATTATGAAGACAACTAAGAGGCAAAAAAAAGTAATGCAAAGGGGGTATCAATTTAGGGATTACCTTAGTAGTTTTTCCTTCTTGTGATTACCAAAAGGATGCTTGAGATTGATCCTTGATTTAGGAGAAAATGAGGATTTTTTGAATTGCTAGAGGGAGAGCAAGAGGATCAAGAGGTTTGGGGCTCTTTGGAGAAGTGTAGGGCAGGTTGGGGTCAGTTCTACCACCAGCCCTAGCATGTTCTTTATATAGGGTGTAATATCCCTCGCTTTTAAAAAATTATTAATAAAGATTTATATGTAAATTGGAGGACCTATATGTAAATATAGAAATTACAAGGACTAAACTGCTAAGTTGCAAAAAAAAAAGAAAAAAAAAAGGGAAAACCGAAAATTCGGTATTATCCCACCGCCTCCCACGCACTCTGTTTCTTCCAGAAACAGAGAGAGCGGTGGGGCGTGAGGAGAAGAAGGAGAGTGGTAGAAGAAGAGAAGAAGAAGAAGAAGAAGAGAAGAAGAAGAGGGAAAAGAAGAGAGGAGGAAGAAGAGGGAGTCGAGAAGAAGAAGAAGGAGAAGAAGAAGAAGAGGAGGTGACTGCAGCAAGGGCTGCAGCGAGAAGCTGTGGGGCGTGGGGAGAAGAAGAGAGGAAGAAGAGGGAGAAGAGAAGAAGAAGAAGAAGAAGAAGAGAAGAGGATAGCTGCGGCAAGGCTGCAGCGAGGAGGTGTGGGGTTGGGGAGGAAAAGGGAAGAGGAGAAGAAGAGGGAAAAGAGAGGGAAGAGGGAGAGGAGCGAGAGGTGGCAGCAGCTAGGGCTGCAGCACCTCTGTTTCCTGCAGGTGGAAACAGAGGAGAGGTGTGGGGCGTTCGAAGAGGAGAAGAAGAAGAAGAGGAAGAGAAGAGGAAGAGGAAGCAGGGGAAGAGGTTGTGATACCTCTGTTTCCTGCAGAGGAAACAGAGGAGAGGGTGTGGGTGACGTCGGGGAGAAGAAGGGGAGGAAGGAGAAGAAGAGAAGAAGAAGAAAGGAAGGAAAAGGAAGAGGAGAAGGGAAGAAAGTAGCTGCGGCTGCGGTTGTGGCAGCTGCAGCTGTGGCTGGGAAAGAAGAGAAGGAAAGGAAGAAGAAGAGAAAGGAAGAAGGGAAGGAGAGGAAGAAGAGAAGGGGCTGCGGCTGCGGCGATGGCAGCTGCAGTTGGAAGAGAAGAAGGAGAGGAAGATGAGCAGGGGAGGAAGAAAAGGCTGTGGCCGTGGCTGAGGCTGCGACTGCAGCATGCAGCTGGGAAAGAAGAGAAGGAAAGGAAGAAGAAGAGAAAGGAAGAAGGGAAGGAGAGGAAGAAGAGAAGGGGCTACGGCTGCGGCGATAGCAGCTGCAGTTGGAAGAGAAGAAGGAGAGGAAGATGAGCAGGGGAGGAAGAAGAGGCTGCGAGTGTGGTGGCTGCGGCCGTGGCTGCGACTCCGGCTGCGGCTGCAACGTTGGCTGCGGTAGCTGCGGCAGCGGTGGTGGCTGCAGTAGCTACAGTAGCTGCTTTTGGGAAAGAGAAAGAGTAGGAACGAGAGAAGGGAAGAAGGAAATAGTGCAGTGGAAGGGGGCTGCGGTTGTGACCGCAGTTGCGGTCGTGGCTGCGATTGTGGCAGCGGCAGCGGCGGCGACTGTGGCAGCTGCGTTTGGGAAAGAAAAAAGAAGGAATGAGAGTAAGAGAGAGCAGGTGACTGTGCCTCGATGTTCGACACGTGATGTAGTTGCGAAGAAAGGAAGAAAACGGGAGCACAAAACGAAACAGAGAGAGGACACGGAGAAAAAGTAGAAGGATTTGGGCTGGCACCTTCTTTGGATCTTCGGATCGAAATCATTGAAAGGCAAGTTTTCTGATTCTTCCTATTGCAAGTTTTCTGATTCTTCCTATTGCAAGTTTCCCGCTTGTTTCAATCCTTTCTATTGCAAGTTCCCTGTTCGTTTCTCCTATAATTGCTCTGATATGCCTTATTGCAAGTATCCTGATCTTTCCCCACTGCCATTTTTATCTCTACATTTGCTTTGATTACGAGGAACTTTGAATTGTACTAGCCTTGCATTTGTTATATCTCCTGTTTACATGTAACGATTCGAATCTGTGCAACTTTTGAGATTCTGATCTTTTGATACCGAACTGCCTATAAGACTTTGTGGAAACTCTGATTTGTTCAAAACTGATTTCATTGGAAACTAGACTCGTAGACCTTTCTTTGATATATGGATTGAAAGATCTGAAATCCAAACACCTGCCCAGTTATCTGTTGAATCTGACATTATGAATTCTGCCAACAGAGATTTTGTTCTATGACTCTTGCTTACCAAATTATTTGTAACTCTCTCTATTGGACAGTTCAATTCATATGAAGCCTATCTTATCTGAAAGTATTATCCAATGATTATTTCTGAGTAAATTGGAGCACGATTGATAGTTTGAATCATTTGTTCAATGTGCCTTCTGTATTCTGCCAGAAATCGAGCTTTGGTCGATTTCTCATATTCTGGTTTCATTCCTTTGGAAATTGATATCCTTTAGCCTTCTTATTCAATTGAGCTTTATATTACTACTTTGAATTCTTGTATGCTCTTGTCCTTAAAATTATTGCATTCTTGAAAACTGTTGTGTAACGTTTATGCTATATCGTATTGACTCATATAGGCACATGTATATCCTATTGTTCCGCATTTGCTTTCGATATGTGCCTATTCCAGTTTCATTCCTTTGGACATTGAATTCATCAAATCTTCTTATTGAATTAAGTTATTTGTGATTGCTTGGATTCCATATGTGCCCTTGCTTTCAATTCCCTTCAAATCTGAATATACTTGTGAAAGATTATTGCTTACTCCGGATTGACTTGTAAAGGCACATGTACGTTTGTTGTTCCGCGTGTGCTTCCGATATATGCTACTTATTGTTGAAACTGTCCTTTTGTACTCTGGTGTGTGGGATTGTCCGGACCTTTGCCAGAAATGGTAAAGGGTATGCGCTATTTGCCCGCTTTGTGGGGTCCCGTTATGTGGGATATTTTGGACCTTTGCCAGAAATGGTAAAGGGTATGCGCTTGTTGCCCGCTTTGAGGGTATGTGATTAGAGCCTGCGATGCTCTGCCGGCCCCCTTTGACTTCACCTAGACGTGGGTGGATGGAGCTCCCAGACGTGGGAGACTTTTGTCAGGTGGTCATTCAGAAATGGATGAATCACATTCTGACTGAGATCCCACTACACCTTCTGTATGTTTGATATGATATCCAGAGCTTTGGTTATGTGTTTCTGTACATGCTTTGGATAAGATTGATATGTTTGCAACGTCAAAGACGACGTTTGAGCTTCTGTACGATATTTGCTTTCGATATGCTCTGAAATGCTTCATTCACTGATGATATGCTTCGAAATGTTCCATATGTCGTTGATATGCTCCGGAACATTTCATATGCCATTGATATGTCCCAATTACTCTGTGCTCCATTTGCTATGAACTGATATGTTCTGAAATGTCCTATCTGCCATTGATATGTTCCAAGTACTCTGTGCTCCATTTGTTATGAACAGATATGGTCTGAAATGTCCTATCTGCCATTGATATGTTCCAATTACTCTGTGCTCCATTTGCTATGAACTGATATGTTCTGAAATGTCCTATCTGCCATTGATATGTTCCAAGTACTCTGTGCTCCATTTGTTATGAACAGATATGGTCTGAAATGTCCTATCTGCCATTGATATGTTCCAATTACTCTGTGCTCCATTTGCTATGAACTGATATGTTCTGAAATGTCCTATCTGCCATTGATATGTTCCAAGTACTCTGTGCTCCATTTGTTATGAACAAATATGTTCTGAAATGTCCTATCTGCCATTGATATGTTCAAATTACTCTATGCCCCATTCGTTATGGATCAAATATGTTTTTGAATGACATGATACGTATGATTTGGTATCTATTGAGATGGTATCCTTGAGAATTCTTGTATTCTGCCTTGCATTATGATACCTTACTCGTTTGAAACCGTTCCTTTTGTTCTGAATATGCTTTGTCACTTGCTGAGCCGTTTTTGGCTCACTCCGTTGTTATATAAATCTTTCAGGTCAGCTTGTCACTCTTCGAGATGTTTGATTTGGGCTGAGGCAGTGGATAGCTATTCAGAATAATGGGCAAGTCTGGTTGGTTATTACGATATTGTTGTATAAGTATGTCTTGTATGTAATGAAATGTTGTCGATGAACCGAAATGGATATACTGTGTCAAAGTGTTAGGAGATCTCTCTTATTTGGAATTTCAGAATGTTAAGTCTAATTTATGGTGATATGAACTTGTGGTGAATAGTTGGAGTTCTGATTGTATAATTTATTTAGCTTGTGGATTTATAAATGTTGTTCATGTTTGTCAAGTTGGCTTGGGTTGCCATAAATGTGAATTATCGAGTGATGTGATATATGATTATAAACTGCACAGGTTTTATGGATGTGAATATGAATAGAATGTTTTTAGTGTCCTCAAACGTTAGTTTGGATCCTGGATTGGTCTGTGACGAAGATTTTAAAAATCATGGTTATTTAGAGGGGCGTGACAGAGGTGGTATCAGAGCATTGTTTGAGGATTACTGAAATATTTGATATGTTGACGTGCAAAATATATTGAGGTCTAATGAAACTGTAGTGATTGGTGGAAATTTTCTTTGAGGTATTTTAGGAATCTAGGATGACGATGACATTTAGTCCTCCTACTTCATTTGATTTTGATTAATTAAGTGGGATGAAAGGGGTAATCGGGGATATTGAATCAGAGTGGCGCAGTGGAAGCATGGTGGACCTAATTTCATTGGTGGTAGAAAAATGAATGATGCAAACAGAGAAGATATTTGATGTACAAAATTGTTTTGATGATCAAAAGATTTCTTTTGCCACCTTATATTGGAAGTAGAGGCTGATTATTATTGGCAACAATGAAAAGAATTTTTGGAGATCAGTGACAAGAATGATAAGGACAAGTTTACCAATAAGAATATGATTGGAAATGAATTAGAAAGTAATGACAAAAGGGTCAAGACATTTGGATTTGAAAAGGAAAGTCACCACCAAAGACTTAATCATGTGTGAATTACAAGTTAAATTATGAAACAAGTTTGTGTTTTCGGGTGATTGGAGTCTATTTTGCTTGTAGAAAGTTGGATCATAAAATAAAAGTTTGCCCTTTGAACAAGAAGAAAGAGTCACTGCCTCCTAAATCATCAGCCCATGTAAGAGTGTATGCTATCACTAAATATGATTCTGAAACTTCTGAATTAGTGGTCAAAGGTATTATGCATGTTTATGAAAGAATGCAAATATTTGTTTGACCATGGGTCCCATCTATGATTTGATTCGGAATATTCTGCCTATCACTTGGGTATTCAACCTAGACCACTACATTATGTGCTATATGTAAATACGATCATTGGAGATTCTTTGATAACGAACTTGAATCTGGTCCTCTTGTCTGATTTTTGTTGGAGAACTTGAACTTTTGCTGATTTAGTTCTCCTAGAGATTTAGAGTTATGATATTATACTTGGTATGGATTGGCCATCTTCTTATCATACCAGTATGGATTGATATATAACAAATGATCACTTTTTGTATATTTGATCAGTCGATCTTTTACTTTGAGAGTATGGGATATGATTTATCTCCTTGCCTAATGTATCCAGGATGACTTGCTTAGATTACCTCCAAATGTGACTTTGCTTTTGATTTAGTCCTTGGGATAATCCCAATATCTAAGCC
Source organism: Musa acuminata AAA Group (assembly GCF_036884655.1). Classification (NCBI taxonomy): domain Eukaryota; kingdom Viridiplantae; phylum Streptophyta; class Magnoliopsida; order Zingiberales; family Musaceae; genus Musa; species Musa acuminata. Next base: position 14,482,157 of record NC_088353.1, on the reverse strand, counting down.
TCTCTACAGAAAGATATCATTTGAGTAAGTGGAATTGGAAAAGCAACTACAAGGATTGTTAAATGAGGATTTTATTTGGCTTAATATTTCATCATTGGATGCTCCGGTGTTAGTTAAAAGAAATGTATGGAACATTGAGGCTTTGTAATGATTATAGACAGTTGAATTAGGTGACCATCAAAAACGAGTATTTTCTGAAGTAACGACTTGCTCGATTAATTACAGGGTACGCAAGTATTTTTAGAAATTGATTGAAGGTCGGGTTACCGTCTATTGAGGATCAAGGAGGAGAATATTTCGGTCACTCGTGGATAATTATGTAATTGTATTGTATTGATGAAACTATTTAAGAGTAGGAGGAGGAAATAAAGATATCATAATCCTCATCTTTTCATCGATTGAGCTATGATCAATTTAGAGGACTAAATTTTCTTTTAAGGGGGGGAGAGTGTAATATCCCTCGCTTTTAAAAAATTATTAATAAAGATTTATATGTAAATTGGAGGACCTATATGTAAATATAGAAATTACAAGGACTAAACTGCTAAGTTGCAAAAAAAAAAGAAAAAAAAAAGGGAAAACCGAAAATTCGGTATTATCCCACCGCCTCCCACGCACTCTGTTTCTTCCAGAAACAGAGAGAGCGGTGGGGCGTGAGGAGAAGAAGGAGAGTGGTAGAAGAAGAGAAGAAGAAGAAGAAGAAGAGAAGAAGAAGAGGGAAAAGAAGAGAGGAGGAAGAAGAGGGAGTCGAGAAGAAGAAGAAGGAGAAGAAGAAGAAGAGGAGGTGACTGCAGCAAGGGCTGCAGCGAGAAGCTGTGGGGCGTGGGGAGAAGAAGAGAGGAAGAAGAGGGAGAAGAGAAGAAGAAGAAGAAGAAGAAGAGAAGAGGATAGCTGCGGCAAGGCTGCAGCGAGGAGGTGTGGGGTTGGGGAGGAAAAGGGAAGAGGAGAAGAAGAGGGAAAAGAGAGGGAAGAGGGAGAGGAGCGAGAGGTGGCAGCAGCTAGGGCTGCAGCACCTCTGTTTCCTGCAGGTGGAAACAGAGGAGAGGTGTGGGGCGTTCGAAGAGGAGAAGAAGAAGAAGAGGAAGAGAAGAGGAAGAGGAAGCAGGGGAAGAGGTTGTGATACCTCTGTTTCCTGCAGAGGAAACAGAGGAGAGGGTGTGGGTGACGTCGGGGAGAAGAAGGGGAGGAAGGAGAAGAAGAGAAGAAGAAGAAAGGAAGGAAAAGGAAGAGGAGAAGGGAAGAAAGTAGCTGCGGCTGCGGTTGTGGCAGCTGCAGCTGTGGCTGGGAAAGAAGAGAAGGAAAGGAAGAAGAAGAGAAAGGAAGAAGGGAAGGAGAGGAAGAAGAGAAGGGGCTGCGGCTGCGGCGATGGCAGCTGCAGTTGGAAGAGAAGAAGGAGAGGAAGATGAGCAGGGGAGGAAGAAAAGGCTGTGGCCGTGGCTGAGGCTGCGACTGCAGCATGCAGCTGGGAAAGAAGAGAAGGAAAGGAAGAAGAAGAGAAAGGAAGAAGGGAAGGAGAGGAAGAAGAGAAGGGGCTACGGCTGCGGCGATAGCAGCTGCAGTTGGAAGAGAAGAAGGAGAGGAAGATGAGCAGGGGAGGAAGAAGAGGCTGCGAGTGTGGTGGCTGCGGCCGTGGCTGCGACTCCGGCTGCGGCTGCAACGTTGGCTGCGGTAGCTGCGGCAGCGGTGGTGGCTGCAGTAGCTACAGTAGCTGCTTTTGGGAAAGAGAAAGAGTAGGAACGAGAGAAGGGAAGAAGGAAATAGTGCAGTGGAAGGGGGCTGCGGTTGTGACCGCAGTTGCGGTCGTGGCTGCGATTGTGGCAGCGGCAGCGGCGGCGACTGTGGCAGCTGCGTTTGGGAAAGAAAAAAGAAGGAATGAGAGTAAGAGAGAGCAGGTGACTGTGCCTCGATGTTCGACACGTGATGTAGTTGCGAAGAAAGGAAGAAAACGGGAGCACAAAACGAAACAGAGAGAGGACACGGAGAAAAAGTAGAAGGATTTGGGCTGGCACCTTCTTTGGATCTTCGGATCGAAATCATTGAAAGGCAAGTTTTCTGATTCTTCCTATTGCAAGTTTTCTGATTCTTCCTATTGCAAGTTTCCCGCTTGTTTCAATCCTTTCTATTGCAAGTTCCCTGTTCGTTTCTCCTATAATTGCTCTGATATGCCTTATTGCAAGTATCCTGATCTTTCCCCACTGCCATTTTTATCTCTACATTTGCTTTGATTACGAGGAACTTTGAATTGTACTAGCCTTGCATTTGTTATATCTCCTGTTTACATGTAACGATTCGAATCTGTGCAACTTTTGAGATTCTGATCTTTTGATACCGAACTGCCTATAAGACTTTGTGGAAACTCTGATTTGTTCAAAACTGATTTCATTGGAAACTAGACTCGTAGACCTTTCTTTGATATATGGATTGAAAGATCTGAAATCCAAACACCTGCCCAGTTATCTGTTGAATCTGACATTATGAATTCTGCCAACAGAGATTTTGTTCTATGACTCTTGCTTACCAAATTATTTGTAACTCTCTCTATTGGACAGTTCAATTCATATGAAGCCTATCTTATCTGAAAGTATTATCCAATGATTATTTCTGAGTAAATTGGAGCACGATTGATAGTTTGAATCATTTGTTCAATGTGCCTTCTGTATTCTGCCAGAAATCGAGCTTTGGTCGATTTCTCATATTCTGGTTTCATTCCTTTGGAAATTGATATCCTTTAGCCTTCTTATTCAATTGAGCTTTATATTACTACTTTGAATTCTTGTATGCTCTTGTCCTTAAAATTATTGCATTCTTGAAAACTGTTGTGTAACGTTTATGCTATATCGTATTGACTCATATAGGCACATGTATATCCTATTGTTCCGCATTTGCTTTCGATATGTGCCTATTCCAGTTTCATTCCTTTGGACATTGAATTCATCAAATCTTCTTATTGAATTAAGTTATTTGTGATTGCTTGGATTCCATATGTGCCCTTGCTTTCAATTCCCTTCAAATCTGAATATACTTGTGAAAGATTATTGCTTACTCCGGATTGACTTGTAAAGGCACATGTACGTTTGTTGTTCCGCGTGTGCTTCCGATATATGCTACTTATTGTTGAAACTGTCCTTTTGTACTCTGGTGTGTGGGATTGTCCGGACCTTTGCCAGAAATGGTAAAGGGTATGCGCTATTTGCCCGCTTTGTGGGGTCCCGTTATGTGGGATATTTTGGACCTTTGCCAGAAATGGTAAAGGGTATGCGCTTGTTGCCCGCTTTGAGGGTATGTGATTAGAGCCTGCGATGCTCTGCCGGCCCCCTTTGACTTCACCTAGACGTGGGTGGATGGAGCTCCCAGACGTGGGAGACTTTTGTCAGGTGGTCATTCAGAAATGGATGAATCACATTCTGACTGAGATCCCACTACACCTTCTGTATGTTTGATATGATATCCAGAGCTTTGGTTATGTGTTTCTGTACATGCTTTGGATAAGATTGATATGTTTGCAACGTCAAAGACGACGTTTGAGCTTCTGTACGATATTTGCTTTCGATATGCTCTGAAATGCTTCATTCACTGATGATATGCTTCGAAATGTTCCATATGTCGTTGATATGCTCCGGAACATTTCATATGCCATTGATATGTCCCAATTACTCTGTGCTCCATTTGCTATGAACTGATATGTTCTGAAATGTCCTATCTGCCATTGATATGTTCCAAGTACTCTGTGCTCCATTTGTTATGAACAGATATGGTCTGAAATGTCCTATCTGCCATTGATATGTTCCAATTACTCTGTGCTCCATTTGCTATGAACTGATATGTTCTGAAATGTCCTATCTGCCATTGATATGTTCCAAGTACTCTGTGCTCCATTTGTTATGAACAGATATGGTCTGAAATGTCCTATCTGCCATTGATATGTTCCAATTACTCTGTGCTCCATTTGCTATGAACTGATATGTTCTGAAATGTCCTATCTGCCATTGATATGTTCCAAGTACTCTGTGCTCCATTTGTTATGAACAAATATGTTCTGAAATGTCCTATCTGCCATTGATATGTTCAAATTACTCTATGCCCCATTCGTTATGGATCAAATATGTTTTTGAATGACATGATACGTATGATTTGGTATCTATTGAGATGGTATCCTTGAGAATTCTTGTATTCTGCCTTGCATTATGATACCTTACTCGTTTGAAACCGTTCCTTTTGTTCTGAATATGCTTTGTCACTTGCTGAGCCGTTTTTGGCTCACTCCGTTGTTATATAAATCTTTCAGGTCAGCTTGTCACTCTTCGAGATGTTTGATTTGGGCTGAGGCAGTGGATAGCTATTCAGAATAATGGGCAAGTCTGGTTGGTTATTACGATATTGTTGTATAAGTATGTCTTGTATGTAATGAAATGTTGTCGATGAACCGAAATGGATATACTGTGTCAAAGTGTTAGGAGATCTCTCTTATTTGGAATTTCAGAATGTTAAGTCTAATTTATGGTGATATGAACTTGTGGTGAATAGTTGGAGTTCTGATTGTATAATTTATTTAGCTTGTGGATTTATAAATGTTGTTCATGTTTGTCAAGTTGGCTTGGGTTGCCATAAATGTGAATTATCGAGTGATGTGATATATGATTATAAACTGCACAGGTTTTATGGATGTGAATATGAATAGAATGTTTTTAGTGTCCTCAAACGTTAGTTTGGATCCTGGATTGGTCTGTGACGAAGATTTTAAAAATCATGGTTATTTAGAGGGGCGTGACATAGGGCAGGTTGCAGGTGGTGGCATCGCCTACAACTCGTTACCAGCTGGTCGATGCTACCGCCAGCTGGTCGGTGCTACCGCCAGCTGGGCGGTGCCACCGCCTATAGGTAGTGAGAACTGCTTGCATTGAGGTGTAGTGCTAACATTGTGTGGTTCCTTCTTGCAGGATTATGACGTGCACACACTCATTTACACAAACATCATAAAACCTATTCTTGTAACAGGAGAAAATTCGTAGCATAAGTTCATGATTCATGTAAAATTCGTTCCATACGTTCATGCATTATACAAAATTCGTATGCAAACATCGTATAAGATTTGATTACATACCACAGTTCGTGATTGAAGTGAATGATCTTGTAAAATAGAATTTGATAAGAAAATATAGAGAAAAATTTAAAGAGGAACTAATGTATCCAAGAAATTTATCATACCTAATTCTCTTCTTATAAAATTAAATTGTTCCTCAATTAAAGGTTTTATAAAATTATCAGTCAATTGATGTTTTGTGTTAATAAATTCTAAGATTACATTATAATTGTTAACATGATCTCGTATAAAGTGATGCCTAATGTTAATATGTTTAGTTATAGAGTGCTGAATAGGATTTTTCGTTAAACATATTGCACTTGTGTTATCAAACTTTATAAGTATATTCTTCAGGTGAATTCCATAATCTTCTAAAGTATTTTTCATTCATATAACTTGAGCACAGCATGCACCTGCTGCAATATACTAAGCTTCAGTTGTGGATAATGCAACCGAGTTTTGTTTCTTGGAAGACCAAGAGACAAGTGCATGTCCTAAAAATTGACATGTTCTAGATGTGCTTTTTCTATCTATTTAGCAACCAGCAAAACCAGCATGGACATAACCAAGCAATTCAAAATTTTTAGATTTCGGATTCCATAATCCTAGTTTAAGAGTTCCTTTTAGGTATCTAAAAATCCTTTTGACAACTTTTAAATAAGATTGCTTGGGGTTAGATTGAAACCTAGCATAAAGTCTTATGCTAAACATGATGTCTGGTCTAAGTTGCGGTGAGAAATAATAAACTACCTATCATACCCCTATAAGCTTTTTGATCAAAGCTTTCTCCACCTTCGTCAATGTCTAACTTAGTGGAGGTACTCATAGGAGTATTGATTACTTTTGAACTATCTATATTAAATCATTTTAGCAAGTCTAATGCATATTTTGTTTGACTAATAAACATACCATCATTAAGTTATTTAATTTGCAAGCCTGAAAAGAATGTTAGTTCCCCCATTAGGCTCATTTCAAATTCTAGGCTCATACTTTTAGCAAACAATTCACATAAGGATTCATTAGCAAACCCAAAAATAATATCATCAACATAAATTTGAACAATAAGAAAATTATTTTTAAAAATTTTAATAAATAATGTGGTATCGACCTTGTCTTTAGAAAAATTATTTTGTATAAGAAAGGAACTAAGTCTCTCAAACCAAGCCCTTGGGGCTTGTTTCAATCCATAGAGAGCTTTAGTCAATTTAAACACATGATTAGAAAAAATATTATTCTCAAATCCGGGAGGTTGTTCAACAAAAACTTCTTCGGAAATAAAGCCATTAAGATAAGCACTTTTAACATCCATTTGAAATAACTTAAAATTATTACTACTAGCATAGGCAAGGAGCATAATTATGACTTCTAATTATGCCACAGGAGTGAAGGTTTCTTCATAATTGATACCTTCTTCTTGGTTAAAACCCTTGGCCACTAATATAGCCTTGTTTCTAACCATGATACCAAATTCATCTTGCTTATTTTTAAAGACCCATTTAGTACCAATAACTAAATGGTCATTTGGCCTCGAAACAAGCTTCCACACCTTATTTATCTCAAATTGCTTAAACTCTTCTTGCATTGCGATAACCCATGAATCATCTTTCAATGCCTCATCAATGTATTTAGGTTCAATTTGGGAGAGAAAAGTGGTGTTGGCACAAAAATTCTTAAGAGAAGAATAAGTTTGAACCCCTTTTGATGTGTATCCTATGATTAGCTCCTTAAGATGAGCATCTACATACTTCCATTCCTTGGGTAAGGATGTTTCACAAGAAGATGCATCCAAGTTATTAGATGGAGAAAGGGTTTCATTTAAATTCAAAGCATCAAAATTAAGATCATCATTAAAATCATTTTTCTTGACTCCAGAAACTTCATTAAAAATAACATGAATAGATTCTTCTATAACCAAAGTTCTTTTATTAAAGATACGAAAGACCTTAGATATAGAAGAATAGTCAAGGAAAATCCGCTCATCAGATTTGACATCAAACTTTCCTAAGGCATCTTTTTCATTCAAGATAAAATATTTACACCCGAAACTTTTAAAATATGAAACATTGGGTTTTTTGTTATTCCACACCTCATAAAGAGTTTTAGCGAGCAATGGTCTTACTATAACTCTATTCATGACATAGCATGTCATATTTATGGCTTTGGCCCAAAAATATTTGGGTAGGCTATGTTCGTTTAACATAGTTCTAGCCATTTCTTATAAGTTTCTATTTTTTCTTTCTATTATTCCATTTTGTTGAGGATTTCTTGGAGTAAAGAAGTTGTGATTGTATCAATTCGATTCACAAAATTCTTGAAAATCATGATTTTGAAATTCACCACAGTGATCTCTCCGATTGATGAAATCATAAAACCCTTTTCATTTTGAACAAATTTACAAAACTTAGAAAAATACCTAAAGCAATCACTTTTATGTGCCAAGAAGTAAGTCCAAGTGTATCTACTATAATCATCCACGATGACAAAGGCATATTTGCTACCTCCTAGACTTATTGTAGCAATTGGTCTAAACAAGTCCATATGGATTAATTGCAATGGCCTAGAGGTGCTTATTTGGTTCTTTGGTTTGAAACTACTTTTAATTTGTTTTCCTAGTTAACATGCATCACACACATTGTCTTTAACGAACTTAATATGAGGAATTCCTCTTATAAGTTCTTTAGATGAGATTTTAGAGATTAGTTTCATGCTAGCATGACCTAATCTCCTATGCCAAAGCTATGTATCGTCATTCAAAACCGAAAAACACATTTCATTACAAATACCATCAATGTCGATATTGTATATATTATTTTGTTTTAGGGCAATCATAGATGTGTTTTTATGTGGTTTTTCAATAATGTAAGCATTGGATTCAAATCTAATGATGTATCCTTTATCACACAATTGACTAATGCTCAAAAGGTTATGCTTTAAGCCATCAACCAATAACACATCTTCAATAAAGAAGTTGGATTTGTTACCTATGGTTCGTTTGCCAATGATTTTACCCTTGTTATTATCTCCGAATGTGACATATACTTCGTCTAGGCTAGTGAGCTTAGAAAATTGAGATGGATCTCCGGTTATATGCCTTGAGCATCCACTATCAAGGTACCATTTCTTGCTCCTAGCTTGTGATGATAAACATTTCTACAAAAAAGGATAATTTTTATGTACCCATTTGATCTTGGGTGCCTCAAAAATCTATTTACATAACTTATCATGTTGTATTGAGTCATTTGAGGTTCCTTTAGGAACCCAAATCAATTTATATGAACTATATCTCTTAAATGAACATTTGTACGTAACATGTCCAAATTTGTAAAAAAAGTTACATTTTTTTTTGGGTGAAACAAGCAAGGTAGATCCTTTAACAAAGGTGGTTGGATTTTGGTGAGAGCTACTCACAAATCTGATTCCACTTCTTTTATGAACGTGACCCTTATTAGTAAGGATCATATTCAAGGACTTGCTACAAACCTCAAATTTTTCTAAGGTTTCTTTGAATAGCAAGTTTTCCTTTTTAAGCGTTTCTAATTGATCGCATTTTATGCAAGGAGCTAAACTATCATCATGCTCAATTTTTAGTCTATCATAATCATTAACAAGAGAGACATACTCTTCTTTTAACAATTTATATTTTTTACTAACTAATTTACAATCATCGAATAAATCATGAAAGTCACTTATTAATTCATCAAAAGATAAATTTGCATTTAATGAACTGCTTACTTTATCTCCAGTGGCCATTAGCGCATAGTAAGCAACTTGCTTAGTATTAGTTTGCTCCTCTTCTTTGGATGCACTTGAGTCGTCCCACGTTACTTTAAGAGCCTTCTTCTTCTTTGGTTGTTTCTTCTTTCCTTGGGGACATTCGCTTTTGAAATATCTTGGCTTTTTGCATTCGTAGAATATGACTTGTTCATTCTTGGGTTCAAATTTATTTTTTAGTATCATTTCTAAATTTGTTCCATTTTATGAATTTTTTAAACTTTCTTATTAAGAGTGCCAAGTCAACATCAAGGTCCTCATCCATTGAATTTTCTTTCAAGTGGTCATCTTAAGTTCTTAGTGTCATATCCTTCCTGTTCTTTAGAAGGTTGTTCTCAAGCTCTTAATAAGCATTACAAGTCATCTCATTGGTCGTTAGTGACCCGATTAGTTCTTCGAGAGGAAAGTTATTTAAATCCTTAGCCTCTTGAATGACTATTGTTAGGATCGGAGCGGCACTAAGAGGGGGGGAGGGGGGGTGAATTAGTGCAGTGGATTAAAACTTTGGTTTTGCAAATCTTTCGATACGATAAAAACCGAACTTGAAAAGCTTAACTTGAGCATGTATTCGTAAAGGTATACAGCAAAGGTAATGAGGAAATAAAGCATGTAAGAAGGTTTGCAGTAATGTAAATAGCGATAATAAAATGCAAACCAGAGATCACGCCGATTTTAAAGTGGTTCGGTCAAATGACCTACATCCACTTGCGAGGCCCTATTCGATGAGGCTCCCACCTTCCACTAGCAAATCTCTTGAAGGGGAAGGGCAAATACCCCTCTTACAACTTTTTACAAGCGGTTCACACTCTTACAAATTTTCAGCAAGAAAGAAGGAGGTGAACACTCTAGCAAATTGAAAACGGGACTTGCTAAGACTTTTCTAAGACCTTTCTCTCAATCAATTGCTTCTCAAAAGTTGTTCTCTCAGCTGAGAATTGAGGGGTATTTATAGGTCCTAAGAGGATTCAAATTTGGGCTCCAAAATTTGAATTCTCTTTGGTTCCCGATGCTGGCGGTGCCACCGCCTAGCCAAGCGATGCCACCGCTTGGCACTCGGGTGTTAGGCAGTGCCACCGCCTGGCTCTCGGGTGCTGGGCGGTGTGTTAGAACCCTTGCAGATTCTAAACTTGGGGTTGATCTCTTTAGGGGATCGGCCTCCTTGGAACTCTATAGGGGTTCCTCCCTCCAATTTGCTGCTCAAAGGCTGCAGAAAAGATTCATCTATTGCTTATGAAAAGAGAAGGAATACATGGCTATTTATAGGGCTTCTAAACCCTAACTCCTAATAGGACTCCTACTTAAGACTCTTACTTCTAACCAACTCCTAATATGACTCCTACTCAAGACTCATATTCCCTTACAACTCATAATTCTTCTCTAAGAAAAAACCTCCTACATGAATGCCCCACTCAATTAGGACTCTCCTAACTAGAGTCCTAACAGAATGTCCCTCTCAATTAGGACTCTCCTAGCTAGAGTCCTAACAGTTTTACATGAATGTCCCTCTCAATTAGGACTCTCCAAGCTAGAGTCCTAACAGACCCGCCCTCTTCAAATCAGCCTTATCCTCGAGGCTGATGATTCGTGAATTCTGGGAATTTGATTTTCAAGTCGTCATAGTTCTCACAAGTGGCATCTTCTATTGGTAGGTTCGCCCACTGTATTAGCACTTCATTAGTGGGTCATCGTCGTCGAGTCACGATCCGTCGATCAATAATGGCACTTGGCTGGGTCTGGAGTTCTCTTTGGGTAGTCATATTTAGTGGGTGGCTTTAGGCTGTCTCCAAGCACCTATTTAAAACTTTCGTTTGGCCGTCAGTTTGTGGGTGATATGCCATACTCCTTTTCAATTTAGTACCCTTCATATGGAATAACTTTGTCCAAAATCTGCTTGTGAAGATGCAAGTAGAATTTATCGTAAGCACAATGCGTCCCTTATAGTGTAATTCTTTTGAGTCCCAATTGTAATGAGCCATGGGGCTTGGTGCTTCCTCCAATTTTTTTATAATCCTACTAGTATCTGAATCTTCCTGCCATTCCATCTTAATATCCTCAAGGAAGTCGCTGGTCGGAAGTGAAACGGCCGAAACTTCAACTTGCTCGGGTAGCTGCGAAAGCGCATCTGCAAGAACATTCTCTTTCCCCTTTTTGTAAGTTATTTCAAAATCAAATCCAAGAAGTTTTGTTACCCATTTTTGCTGCTCAGGGGATATTATCTTTCGCTCTAAAAAGTACTTGAGGCTTTTATGGTCGGTTTTATTTTGAAATCGTCGACCAATCAAGTAGGGTCTCGACCTCATTGCTGCGCGCACAATGGCGAGCATCTCCTTATCATATGTTGACTTATTTTGATGGGAGGGAGATAATGCCTTGCTAGTGTATGCGAGTGGTCGACCATCTTGCATGAGAATGGCTCCAATTCTAACTCCAGATGTGTCGGCCTCAATAATGAAGGGTCGGTTAAAATCTGGTAGTGTTAGCACCAGCGTCGTCGTCATGGCTGCCTTAAGTTTGTCGAAGGTAGCGGAGGCTCTGTCCGACCATTGGAAGACATCTTTTTTCAGTAAGGAAGTAAGTGGTGCACTGATCTCTCCATAGTTTTTCACGAACTTGCAGTAGTAGCCTGTTAAACCCAGAAAGCCATGTAGCAATTTTACGTTCCTCGGGATAGGCCAGTTTTGCATTGCTTCAATTTTGAAGGGGTCCACTGTCACACCTTCCTCTGATACGATATGCCCAAGATATTCCACCTTCTGTTGAAGAAAGCAAAAATTCGTAAAGGTTATTGTGTGTTCAAAAGGTGGTTTTCGGTATATCTTCTTCGCACACTCATATTTGATGATACCCGGATCAAAGGTCTAGCTTTGTAAAGATTTATGCTCCCTTTCATCTAGCAATTCATCTTCTATTGGAATAAGGTATTTGTCCTTGATGGTTATGCCATTGAGAGCTTGGTAATCAACGCATATTCGCCATGTTCCGTCCTTCTTGCGTACAAGTGGCACCGGTGAAGAATAGAGGTTGCAACTTGGCCGAATAACTCCTGTTTCAAGCATTTCTTTTATAATCCTTTCTATTTCATCCTTCTAGAGTTATAGATATTGATATGGCCGAGTATTTGTTGGAGGTTTGCTTGAAAGAATCATTATATAATGATCATGCCGACGGGTAAGAGGTAGGTTGTACGGTTCGTCAAATATATCTGAAAATTCAGCAAGCAAAGGTAGTAGGTTTGGATCTTCAATTTGTATTGGCTCTCCCTTAGTTTGCTGCTCAAGTTGTATAAAAAATCTGCTGCATGCTTTATGCAAAACCTTCTTCATTTGTTGTGTGCAAATCGTCATTATGTCGCCCCCACGTTTCCCGTTCAGTATCACCTGTTTCTCCTTACTGTAAAATTTCATAATTAGTTGCATAAAATTCCAAGAAATATCACCTAATATCGTCAACCATTTAATTATGAACATGGCCTTATGATCATCAAGAGGGAGAAGGAAGAAATCTGCAATTATCTCTTGGTCCTACAGCAATAGTTTCTCCTGCGGGCGCCTACGATCATAATTCAAAATCCGTCCGTCGACGACCTTAACGTCAAACCTGTTGCAATTCTCAATAGGTAAGGCCATCTGGATAGCAACCTTACTATTTAGAAAGTTATTAGAACTACCCGTGTCGATGAGAACAATGATCGGTTGTTGTTTGAGAAGGCCTCCAACTTTCATCGTTTCCGAGTTTGAGTAGCCGACTAGTGCATGTACCGTAACTTCAGTCGGTTGTGGCTCTTCTTCTACATCTTCTTCTTCATGTTCAAGGCTCTCTTCTGGATGTTCAATGACCTCTTCTTCTATTGGTTCAATCATAAGAAGTCTCTCTTTACTACAGTGATGCTCACGGCTCCACGGCTCGTCACAATGCCAACATAACCCCTTCGCATATCGCTCCCGAAGCTCTTCTCTTGTTAACCTCTTTGGTGTAGGGACTTGATCAATAGTAGGGGGGCTGAGGGCTTCAATATTACTGGTTGAGGAGCGACCCTAGTCCTCCGAGCTTCATGGTTCAATTGCACCTCTTGATGTCGTGCGAAAGAGATGGCTGCCATAAGCGTATACGGTTGTCGTGCTTTAACTTCTCCTCGGATCTCTGGCTTCAAGCCCTCAATGAAGGTCCTCAATTGTTGTTTTTGAGACCAATCATAAGTTTGATTAGATAACCTTACAAACCTAGTTTGGTACTCCTGAATGGTGGAGGTTTGTCGGATCTTTGCTAGTTGTCCGTCAATATTCTCGTAATCGGTTGGTCTGAAGCGGATCAGCAGTCCTTCTTTGAATTGTCTCCATGAAAGGACTCCATAAGTATGTTCAAACCAATCAAACCACTGTATAGCATCCCCTTCAAGATGTATAGCTGTAATTTTCACCATAGATGCATCCGCGGTTCTATGGTACCGAAAATATCGCTCCGCGCGTGAGATCCAACCAATCGGGTCTCCTTCTTCCCATCTAGGGAAATCCGCTCTCATGCATGGATAGTTGGGGTTGGTAGATCGGTGGATATAGGCTACGGTTTAGGCTTGTTTTGTGGCTAATTTGGGTGCAGTTTGAGGGTGTAGTTTGGTGGAGTTTTAGGGCTGTAGATGAAAGTTTTGGATCTATGGTAGATGGTAGCAAAGGTTTGAAAGAAATAAGTGGAAGTTGCAGCAAGTATGTGTTGTCTTGTAAGAGTAGAATTGTCGTCGAAGAAACAACGGTTTCTCGACATAAATTCCACCAAAAACTTGAGAGAATTGAGGAGAGAATTGATAGCAAAATCACAGTTTATATGACAGCAAGGATATCTAATTTAATCAAGAAAATTTCGGTAGTATAACATCAAGGAAATTGGTGCAAGTTGAGATTGCAGAATTCTCGTCGAAAAATTTCAACGGGTTATGACAAAAATTTACAGCCACATAAAATTGTTTTTAGAGATGAATTTCTTAATAGATCAATCTTAGATGGAAGCCAAGATGATCTATGAATTGTATAAGAAATTTCATTCAAAAAAGATTGCAAATAGATGGGTTAAGGCAACAATATGCGGCTGAAATTTTCTGCAGCACAGATTTTTAGGTATAGCAGATTGGACGTAAAAGATCAGTGGTTTATATTGAGAATTTTTTGATGAAACTAAAGGTAAATCCACTGTTAGGAAGTGTCAAAGCTATCATAAAAATTTCGTAGAGATTTGGATAGAAACAATGTAGTATCAAGATCAAACAAACAGTGCTATGCGGCTGAAATTTTACAGTGCAGATTTTTAAGTATAGCAGATTTGACGTAAAAGATCAATGGTTTATATTGAGAATTTTTTGAAAAAACCAAAGGGAAATCTGCTGTTAGAAAGTGTCAAAGATGTCATAAAAATTTCATAGAAATTTGGATAGAAAAAGCATAGTAGCAAGATCAAATAGATGGTACTATGCGGCTGAAATTCTGCAATGTATCTTTCGTCGTAGAGATGAAAACTTTGTGACGAAAGGTTTATGCAGCAAGATAGGAACAATTTTTTTTTTTTGGATTTTCGAATAAGGATAACTAAATTGCAGCAGCAGTAAGGTAGGAAACCAGAACCTGTTGCAATTCACGGGGAGATCAAAGGATGATCCGCGGTGGTGGAGATGATGGCGGAATTCGACGACGATCTTTTAAGCAATTGTGGGAATTGCTTTGGGCAGTTGTGGAGGGCTGATGGATGGCAGTGTAAGGGCAGTGAGATGCCAAGAACGCTGCTCTGATACTAGGTGTTAGAACCCTTGCAGATTCTAAACTTGGGGTTGATCTCTTTAGGGGATCGGCCTCCTTGAAACTCTATAGGGGTTCCTCCCTCCAAGTTGCTGCTCAAAGACTGCAGAAAAGATTCATCTATTGCTTATGAAAAGAGAAGGAATACATGGCTATTTATAGGGCTTCTAAACCCTAACTCCTAATAGGACTCCTACTTAAGACTCTTACTTCTAACCAACTCCTAATAGGACTCCTACTCAAGACTCCTATTCCCTTACAACTCCTAATTCTTCTCTCAGAAAAAACCTCCTACATGAATGCCCCTCTCAATTAGGACTCTCCTAACTAGAGTCCTAACAGAATGTCCCTCTCAATTAGGACTCTCCTAGCTAGAGTCCTAACAGTTTTACATGAATGTCCCTCTCAATTATGACTCTCCAAGCTAGAGTCCTAACACGGTGCCACCGCCAGACCCTTCGGTTCACTGGTTGGGCTTTAAATTTAGCCCAAACCAAGTCTAATTTTGGGCCCAGTTGGCCCCTAACCAGGATATAGGATTATCTTTTAATCCTAATCCTAATTAATGTGCTAACTACGAATTTAAAGATATTTCCTAAGCTATTACAAAGTTCGCAAGTCAAGACTTCTTCCGGCGAGCTTCCGGCGAACTTTCGGCGGTCTTCCGATAAACTCTCGGAAACCGTTTTGCGGACTCCCGGCAAGCTCCTAGACTTCACGATTTGATCTTGGCGAGTTCCAACAAGCTTCTTTGGCAAGTTCTGATCTTTCTTGGTGAGCTCTGCGAACTTCCAACGAACTTTCCGACGAGCTTCCGAAAAACCCTTCGGCAAGCTCCCTTACTCATTCTTGGCTACTTCCGGCAGCATTCCTGACGAACCTTCGGACTTCCGTCGAACTCTCGAACTTGCAACAAATCCTTCGTGCTTGACTTCGACACTTTGTTTTGCTTTATGTCTTTATCGTTATCGTAGTTAATCCTGCACACACAAGCCAAAACTCTACTCCGATCTAGACAATTATTACAATGTGAATTGACATTATGTTGCCCGGCACGTCATTGGTTGGCGCTTCGTCCGATTCTTCAGTGCATCGTCCTCTCTTGCGGCTTGTTACCCAATCAGTGGTTGACCTCCGCAACCCCGATATCCTTGGTGCAATTCCACTTTCCTTGGCTCGATGCCCGACGTCCGAAGCCTTCTGCCATCCAATATCCTTACGTGATCTCCTCCGGCGCAACGTCAATTCCTCTTGCGTCAGCTGTCTAATCATGATCGAGTAAACCTGCATCACTCAAAATGTAGTTAAACATCTAAACACAATCAATTAGTTTCATCATTAAAATCCGAGATTCAACAATCTCCCCCTTTTTTATGATGACAATTAATTGATGACTAACAGAGTTAACTTTAACTCCCTAGAGTTTAACCAAACTCCCCCTATCAATATGCCATTGATAGAACACTTGGATTATCCCAAATCCAAGTAGCATTCATCACATGTTCTGATAGACATTTAAACCATCATGCAAATATATAAAATATTCAATTCAATGCATGAAGTCATCAATATACTTCTCCCCCTATGTCAGCAACAAAAAGGAGAAGTAGCTCTAGCTATTTTAAAATATATTCAAGTTTTTATAACATGAAGCTAGATTTTTATCACAACATATAAGCACAAAAGCATACCAAGATTCTTAAGTTCAATCATGGCAATTCAACACTTGAATTTTTGTGCAAGATTGCACTTTGCTTTTCTTTGCAAGTAACAATATTTATGATGTTTGATATAGCAAATTTCTTCATTCAAGTGTGCAAGCTATAAATAACTTTCTCCCCTTTTGTCGATGTCAAAAAGAAGGAGAGGAACCAATGATTTAGACTTTTACATCAACTTTGCATCAATCAATATTTCAATCATCACATGATGCATACAAGACAATAATGCAAAGAAATCATTTCATGAAGGATATCAATGTGAAAATTCACCAAGGATCACATGATACAATCTCAAATCATGATATCATTATGTGATACATCATGAGATTGATAATTTATCATATCAATGAAAGATATCAATTGTTAAACATGATATGATAATAGTCTCAAAATTTTCAATTTGTGATACATGTGATACATTGCAATAGACTAAAAAATTTAATGCGATGCTTTTAAGGATATCAACCTATTTTTGATACAAAGCATGGTAAGAGCAATTATATTGCAAGTTTTCTAAGTTTTGTATTTTTTGCTTCTTTCGAGATAGCAATTCTTTGCTTCTCTTTAGATTGCAGGATTTGCAATTCATTGGTAGTGTTTATGATAGCAAGTTCTTTCAATGAAATGATCGAGCTAGCAAATTTTCCTTCCTTTGAAATATGCAGGCTAGTAAACTAACTCCCCTTTATCATTATCAAAAAGAAGGGAGAAACCAATGGCAAAAAGAAATTTTAATCATTATACAAGCCATATTACAAAATCATGTCATGATATCAAGAAAATTGTTAGGACTCTAGCTAGGAGAGTTCTAATTGAGAGGGACATTCTGTTAGGACTCTATTAGGACTCTAGCTAGGAGAGTCCTAATTGAGAGGGACATTCTGTTATGACTCTAGCTAGGAGAGTCCTAATTGAGAGGGACATTCATGTAGGAGGTTTTTTCTTAGAGAAGAATTAGGAGTTGTAAGGGAATAGGAGTCTTGAGTAGGAGTCCTATTAGGAGTTGGTTAGAAGTAAGAGTCTTAAGTAGGAGTCCTATTAGGAGTTAGGGTTTATAAGCCCTATAAATAGCCATGTATTCCTTCTCTTTTGATAAGCAATAAATGAATCTTTTATGCAGCCTTTGAGCAGTAACTTAGAGGGAGGAACCCCTATAGAGTTCCAAGGAGGCCGATCCCCTAAAGAGATCAACCCCAAGTTTAGAATCTGCAAGGATTCTATCAAAAATTCAAAAAGGACATGATTCATTCGATAAATCTTTTTAATAGAGCAAAAGAATTATACAACCAAGGATCATGATTAAAATATATCAATATCATAGATCAAGTTATGATTCATGATTCATCATAAAGCAAATTAATTTTTAATCCATTTAAAGAATTTTTGAAACATAGGAGAATGATTAATTTAAGCATGCAATGTTTCAATCAAATTCAAGTCATTAATACTAATACTTTCATATCGTGAGTATCAATTCATGAATACCAAAAGATATTATTTGTGATTCCAATTTTGCAAGATCAAGATTATGATTTAGATAAAACTCATTCAAATCAAATCGTTAACTTGAAATTCATAATCAAGTCATCAAAATCAATTTCGAGATTCACAAAATATCATGAAATCATTAATCTCGATCAGCTGGGAAAAGTATTTTTTAAGTGATTCTTTTTCATCTAAGCATGCTTTAGTCATTATATGCCGAATCAAGATAAGCATGAAAGTTCAAGACGTAAAGGCAAAATCTTATAAAATAACTCATCAAGCAAGATTTTAAACATCTATTTTAAGCTAGAGTAAGTCAAGGATTCAATTATCTCATGTCATGAATTCCAATAGGCATCTCAAATTATCAACATCATATTAAAAAGATATTTCAAAAAGACATATCGATAAGTGGTTCATTTGTATCATTTCATTTTCAGAAGATTCTCCTCTTTGGTAAATAAATCTAGGAGAACAAAATAAATTAAGGGAGATATAATATGATTGAAGCATTGAACATGATTCATATTTAAAATGCGTCTCATGTCATACGTATGAATCAAGCATTTGTGAAATCCGAAATCATCCTCAAAATCACATTCAATAAATTCATACATGACAAGTATAGATTTATTGAAAAGTTGATAAGATAGAGGATCGTATTTCGTTTTTATAAATTTCTATTCATGTGATTTGCTTCTTATAAGCATGCCTTTACCTTTAATAAAACAAGTGTCAATATTTAAGACGGAAAGGTAAATTTCGTAAAACAAATCATCAAGCATGATTCCATGATAACATCCTTTTAATATCTTGATATTCATCATCAAGTATGATTTCAAAAAATATGTTTAAGAGAAATCATTAAGACAAAATACATGATACACTCATTTATTTTCAAAATATTCATCATGTTTATTTTCATGAAATTCACAAGATTGGTAAAATAAATTCATTAATTTCAATAGGATAGAAAATTCATTTCCATTTCATACAATTGATTTCATGTGAGGGTATTCAAGTCTTTTGTGAAAACATGTATCATTTTAAAATCGAAATAAAAGTTTCGTCATGAAGCCGTCAAGACCAAACACATCATAATATCACATCTATCATCAAAAGACTATCAAGAAATTCATACATAGATGTACATGCACTATGTCATCTTAATATATCATGAGAATATCATCTTAATTTATCATAAAAATGATTAGATCAAAAACATATTAATCTAAAATGAAAGTTTCAAATCAACATTTACTTCAAAAACTCGTGCATGACATAAAATCATCAAGATACACATGCATAGATTAATCCTAAGCATTATCACATATCATATAATTATCATCCCTAATGTTGCATATATCATTCAACATTTCAAAACATAACATGCAAGAAACCTTAGCAATATACTTTTCATGATCAATTTTTTAATTTTTCAAATATGCTAAAAAGAAAAACATGATATAATTTTTAAAAAACAATTTTTTATTTTCTATTCCTACTGTCTAAATTAAGCACTCATGAAAAACTTCAAGTAATTTCAAAATAATTCAAGAGAGTTGAGTTACTTATCTTGTAGTCGAAGCCCATCAAAGCCCAATTTGTCGTTTCTCCTTTGGAAGTTTTTTATTCATCCTTGGTTGCCTTCCTCTTCTTTGGCCTCTTCCTCCGTTCAAGTTCATTATTTATTTTAGATTTTTGTTTAATAAACTTATTAAGATTTAGTGTTCGAAGTTCAAGTTCAACATTGTCCTCATCACTTGAATCATCGCTCAAGTGGTATTCATTTGTCCGGAGTTCCAAATCCTTCCTGTTCTTTGGAAGGTGATTTTGTTCATCATGTTCATCATGTGTATTGTGCACCATTTCATATGTCATCAACGAACAAATTAGTTCTTCAAGAGGAAAAATATTTAAATCTTTTGTTTCTTGTATTGCGGTTATTTTAGGATCCCACCTTTTTGGAAGGGATCTTAAGATCTTGCTTACGAGATCAAAAATCGAAAAAGATTTACTAAGAACTCTTAGATTATTGACGACATCCGTGAAACGGGTGTATATGTCGCCTATAGTCTCGCTTGGTTGCATTAGGAAAAGCTTAAAATCATGCAATAAAATATTAACTTTCGAGTCTTTGACTCTACTAGTTCTCTCGTGCGTGATTTCAAGTGTTCGCCAAATATCAAAAGCCGTTTCGCATGTAGAAATCCGATTGAAGTCATTTTTGTCCAAAGCACAAAATAAGGCATTCATAGCCTTTGCATTTAAAGAAAAATACTTCTTCTCCAAATCCGACCATTCGTTCAACGGTTTAGATGGAAGTTGAAAATTGTTTTCAATGATATTCCATAAATCATAATTCATAGAAATCAAGAAAACTCTCATTCGAGTTTTCCAATAAGTGTAGTCCAATCCGTTAAACAACGGTGGACGAAAAACCGATAAACCCTCTTGAAAGCCATGAAGAGCCATTTCTCTTAGGTGTAAATCCGAAATGAGAAATACCGGGCACTGATACCAATTGTTAGGATCGGAACGACACTAAGGGAGGGGGGGGGGGGGGGGGGGGGTGAATTAGTGCAGCGGATTAAAACTTCGGTTTTGGCAAATCTTTCAATACAATAAAAACCGAACTTGAAAAGCCTAACTTGAACGTGTATTCGTAAAGGTATACAACAAAGGTAATGAAGAAATAAAGCACGTAAGAAGGTTTACAGTAATGTAAATAGCGATAATAAAATGCAAACCAGAGTTCACGCCAATTTTAAAGTGGTTCGGTCAAATGACCTACATCCACTTGCGAGGCCCTCTTCGATGAGGCTCCCACCTTCCACTAGCAAATCTCTTGAAGGAGAAGGGAAAATACCCCTCTTACAACTTTTTACAAGTGGTTCACACTCTTACAAATTTTCAACAAGAAAGAAGGAGGTGAACACTCTAGCAAATTGAAAACAAGACTTGCTAAGACTTTTCTAAGATCTTTCTCTCAATCAATTGCTTCTCAAAAGTTGTTCTCTCAACTGAGAATTGAGGGGTATTTATAGGCCTCAAGAGGATTCAAATTTGGGCTCCAAAATTTGAATTCTCTTTTGTTCCCGATGCTGGCGGTGCCACCGCCTGTCAGTGTCTGACACTGACAGTGGACTAGCGGTGCCACAGCCCAGCCAAGCGGTGCCACCGCTTGGCACTTGGGTGTTGGGCGATGCCACCGCCCAATCCAAGCGGTGCCACCGCCTGGCTCTCGGGTGCTGGGCGGTGCCACCGCCTAGTCTGGCAGTGCCACCGCCAGACCCTTCGGTTCACTGGTTGGGCTTTAAATTTAGCCCAAACCAAGTCTAATTTTGGGCCTAGTTGGCCCCTAACCAGGATATAGGATTATCTTTTAATCCTAATCCTAATTAATGTGCTAACTATGAATTTAAAGACATTTCCTAAGCTATTACAAAGTCTGCAAGTCAAGACTTCTTCCGGCGAGCTTCCGACGAACGTTCGACGGTCTTCTGATAAACTCTCGGAAACCGTTCTGCGGACTCCCGGCAAGTTCCTAGACTTCACGATTTGATCTTGGCAAGTTCCAACAAGCTTCCTTGGGAAGCTCCGATCTTTCTCGGTGAGCTCTGCGAACTTCCAACGAAATTTCCGACAAGCTTCCAAAAAACCCTTCGGCAAGCTCCCTTACTCATTCTCGACTAGTTCCGGCAGCATTCCCGACGAACCTTCGGACTTCCGTCGAACTCTCAAACTTGCAATAAATCCTTCGTGCTTGACTTCGACACTTTGTTTCGCTTTATGTCTTCGTCGTTATTGTAGTTAATCCTGCACACACAAGCCAAAACTCTACTCCGATCTAGACAATTATTACAACGCGAATTGACATTATGTTGCTCGGCATGTCATTGGTTGGTGCTTCGTCCGATTCTTCAGTGCATCGTCCTCTCTTGCGGCTTGTTGCCCAATCGGCGGTGGACCTCTGCAACCTCGATATCCTTGGTGCAATTCCACTCTCTTTGGCTCGATGCCCGACGTCCGAAGCCTTTTGTCATCCAATATCCTGACGTGATCTCCTCTGGCGCAACGTCAATTCCTCCTGCGTCAACTGTCTAATCCTGATCAAGTAGACCTACATCACTCAAAATTCAGTTAAACATCTAAACACAATCAATTAGTTTCATTATCAAAATCCGAGATTCAACAACTGTTACTTTAGGATCCCAACTCTTTGGAAGGGATCTTAAGATTTTATTAACAAGTTCAAAATTCGAGAAACTTTTACCAAGTCCTTTTAGGCCATTGACGACATCCATAAATCGGGTGTACATGTCTCCAATGGTCTCACTCGGTTTTATCCGAAACAACTCATAAGTATGCACTAAAAGATTAATTTTTAACTCCTTCACTCTACTCGTGCCTTTGTGAGTCACTTCGAGTGTGTGTCAAATATCAAAAGTCGTTTCACAAATAGACACATGATTGAACTCGTTTTTATCTAAACAACAAAACAAGGCATTCATAGCCTTGGTGTTTAAAACGAAAGTCTTCTTCTCTAACTCATTCCAATCGTTCATTGGAAGAGAAGACTTTTGAAAACCATTTTCAACAATATTCCATAGCTCAAAATCCATTGAAATTAGAAAAATCCTCATTCTAGTCTTCCAATATGTGTAGTCTATTCCATTAAACATGGGCGGACGTGTAATTGAGTGACCTTTTGGTTGCCGAAAAATGTCATCTCTCTTAGGTTTCAAACCAAATGAGAGTGACCTCTCTTTAATACCAATTGTTAGGATCAAGAGCGGCACTAGGGGGGGGGGGTGAATTAGTGCAGCGGAAAGATTATCCTTTTCAAAAATCTTCATTTCAATTAAACCCGATTCCGACAAAAATCGTTTCGTAAAGATTTTAACTTAAAAGTGTATTGGAGCATAGAGAAAGCAGTGAGAAGGTAAAGTTTGCTCGTGTGGGGACACTAAGAATACAGTGCAGGTGATCATTGGAGAATGAGTTCACTGATTGATCCGCTCACAGAATACTAGATGGTTGATGATGCCTTATTATCTGACAGCGATTCTGTAGTCCCAATAGTGTATTTGGTCCTTAGACTTAAGACACTAAGGATGTCCTGTATAAGTACTCCACTCTTTGATACCAGACTTATAGGTTTGAAAGTTTTAGATCTAGTACAACCGGTTATTAGGAGTGACAGCTAACCTTACGGTCGATAGAGGATCATCCGCTCTCGGTATCATGAGAAGAATATCCTGTGTGTTCTAGCTCAAACAAATCCTTGGCGAAGGGCATTCGGATTGAGAGAGAAAGAGTTCTCAGAGAGAATCTGATTAGAACAAGACTCGAGAAAAAACCGTATGGGCCTGACAACACCATGCCCGGCATATGGTCTCTAGGATATTAGATTGATGAGAGACTATAGGTACATGTTGAGGACAGATAGGTCCAAAGGATTAGATTCCCCTATATCGTCTAAGGACTACGGCGTAGTGGCCTAGTACATCCATACTCAATGAATCAAGTGAATTATTATGAAGATAATTATTATGGAGATAATAATCCACTAAGCCCGAAGGAGTTCTGATAGGTATGACTCACGACCAGATCGATATTGGGCCTAGAGGGTCACACACATATGATATGTGTTGCGACAAGTAGAAGTTCGGATATGAGATATCCGCTGAAGCCCCTATCTTATTGGATATCCAATAAGTCCCTGAATTATTGGATCCCATGGTTGAGATCCAATAAGAGCTAATAAAAGAATATTGGGTAGAGATCTACTAATCTAAGAGGCTTGAGTAATTGGATGGAGATCCAATACCCAATAGGAAAGGATCTATTAGGGTTAACTAGGGGCCTCT
The DNA here is from genome assembly GCF_036884655.1 of Musa acuminata AAA Group. Lineage (NCBI taxonomy): Eukaryota > Viridiplantae > Streptophyta > Magnoliopsida > Zingiberales > Musaceae > Musa > Musa acuminata. The sequence continues at coordinate 14,458,447 of NC_088353.1, read as the reverse complement.
ATAAATAGGAGGGAACTAAAGGCCCATGGGTTGGGGCTTCTAAGTTGTCGCCTCCTATTCTCCTCTCCTCTTCTCCTCCTCCTCATATAGCAAGCCTGGAGATTTAAGGAGCGTCATTACAGCCCTATTGTGTGGATCACCGCTAGAGAGGAGTACGCTTGACCTCCTTCAACCCCTCCTACAGATCTACAGGGATTCAGGGATATACGATCTCCCTAGGTAACACAACTATCTTTCTCATACATGGTTTTCTATGTCGTAGGTTTTACGCACCAATCTACACACGACGACGAACACGTATCGGGAAATTTAGGATTTTTGTTTAATGTTCTTCGGCTACGCATGTGATGTTGCCCCTAGATTTCACAACATATAGCATAACATACATGATAGACCCAATCGATGAGGTGTAGGGTGTCATATCCATGTTTGCCCTTTCTTCAGGAGTCTTTGTGGACATACTCCTAGAAAGTGATATCCCCTATCTGATCGGTTCAAGACCTTTCTTGGAATTTTTAATGTCAAATCTTTTAACAACGGTGTCTATGTACTTGTACTGGGACAAGCCAAGCATCCTCTTGGATCTATCTCTATAGATCCGAAACCCCAAGATATAGGATGCTTTCCCTAAGTCCTTCATGGAGAATGCTAGTCATAGATGCCTTACAAGCCAATCAGGTGAGTGATGGCATATGTGACTTAAAACGTAGTCTTATTGCTCATTATTATTTGGCATTTTGTCACTTTATATTGCCTATTGCTTGAATATATTGTGATATCCATGGATCTATGCAATGGGAATCAGATCATGGTAAGATCACGATAATGAGACCGATTCGCCTTTAAACACGGATCCTAAATAATCACAGTCATAGGTTACTCAAGAGAGATATCGAGATAATCGGATAGACTTGTGTGCTATATACCTGTTCATATGATGGATACAGTTGGTCGCATAGTTACTCGTGTGGAGACACTAAGGATACAATACATGTGCTCATTGGGGAATGAGTTCACTAATTGATCCGCTTATGGAATACTGGATGGTTGATTATGTCTTATTGTCAGATAACGATTCCGTAGTCCCAATGGTGTATCTGGTCCTTAGGCTAAGAGACCAAGGATGTCTTGTATGAGTACTCCATTTTTTTATACCAGATTTATAGGTCTGGAGGTTCCAAATCTAGCACAACTGATAATCGGGAGTGGTAGCCAACCTCATGAGGACTATTGAGTGTCGATAGATGATTATCCACTCTCAGTGTCATGAGAGGAATATCACATGTGTTCTTGCTCAGACAAATCTCTGGCCATAGTCATTTGGATTGAGAGAGATATAGTTCTCCGGGAGAATCCGATTAGAGCCAGACTCACGCAGAAATTGTATGGGTCTAACAGCATCATGCTCGGTATACAGTCTTTGTGATATTAGTTGGATGAGGGACTATAGGTACATGGTAACTGAGGATAGACTGGTCTAATGGATTGGATTCCCCTATATCATCTGGAGATTGTGGCGTAGTGGCCTAGTGCGTTCGTAGTCGATGAGTCGAGTGAATTATTATGGAGATAATAATTAACTGAGCCAGAAGGAGTTCTGATAGGTATGACTCATGGTCAGCTCGATATTAGGCCTAGAAGGTCACACACATATGGTAAGCGTTGCGATGAGTAGAGTTTCAGATATAAGATATCCACCAGAGCCCCTATCTTATTGGATATTCAATAAGTCCCTAAATTATTGGATCCTATATATGAGATCCAATAAGAGCCAATGAGAGATTATTGGATAGAGATCCACTAGGGTGGGATCCAATAGGGTTAAGTTGATAGGGGACCTCTATAAATAGGAAGGAACTAATGGTTCATAGGCTAGAGACTTTTTGGGTTACCTCTTATATTTTCCTCCCCTTCTCCTACTCAGATAGCAGGCTTAGAGTTTTGAGGAGTATCATCGTAACCCTATTGTGTGGATCACCATTAGAGAGGATGACACTTGACCTCCTTCACTCTCTCCTAGAGATTTGCAGTGATTTAGGGATATACGATCTCCCTATGTAACATAATATTTCATATACGTAGTTTTACGTTTCACGGTTTTTGCGCACCAATCTTCGCATGACGATTAACACATCTTTGGGAAATTGGGGATTTTGTTTTTAATGTTCTTCCACTGTGCATGTGATGTCACCCCTAGATTTCTCAAAAGTGGTATCATAGCCAAGTTGATCGTGTGATAGATTGATTTTATACTTTGTGTGTTGTGTTTTAGAAGAGGTTTTTGATATCAAAATAGTTGATGCAAAAGCGAGAAAGGGCAACAACTATTGTTGCCATTGCTGCCATCGTAGAGGTGGTCAAACGTTGCTTCTAGCGTCGGTCGTCTACTTACAAGCGGTTGGCTACCGGCGGCCTGCTATAGATAGGCCGCCTATAGTGGTGTCCGCGAGAGCAAGCGACGTTTACGAGCAGCTTGTCCGCAAGGGCACCTACCCGTAGGGGCGCCGACCTACAAATGTGGTGCCGCTCGTAGGGAGGGGTGGCACTGTTGGGAAATCATGGGGGGGCGACATCATATGCGCAGCGGAAGAACAAGAAAACAAAAATCCCCGATTCCCAAAAAGATGTTCATCGTCGTGCGAAGATTGGTGCGCAAAATCCGCAAAAACACAAAACTGCGTATAGATATTGTGTTACCTAGGGAGATCGTATATCCCTGTTTCCTTGCAGATCCTTAGGAGAGGGTGAAGGAGGTCAAGCGTCCTCCTCTCTAGCGGTGATCCACACAGCAGGGTTGCGACGACGCTCCTCAAAACTCCAGGCCTACTATGAGGTGGAGAGGGAGAGGAGAATAGGAAGGGCAAGCAAAGACTCTAGCCTATGAGGCTGTGAATCCCTCCTATTTATAGAGATCCCGTGTCAAAACCCTAATGGGTCCTTTCCCGAGTGGGTATTGGATCTGCATCCAATAAGACAAGGGCTCCGTCGGATATCTCATATCCGAACCTCTACTCATCGCAATGCCTACCATATGTGTGTGACCCTCTAGGCCCAATATCGAGCTGGCCGTGAGTCATACCTGTCAGAACTCCTTCTAACTCAGTGAATTATTATCTCTGTAATAATTCACTCGACTCATCGACTACGGAAGTACTAGGCCACTACGCCGTAGTCCCCAGACGATACAGGGGAATCCAATCCATTGGACCTGTCTGTCCTCAGTTACCATGTACCTATAGTCCCTCATCCATCTAATATCCCAGAGACCGTATATCGAGCATGGTGCTGTCAGACCCATACGGTTTCTACTCGAGTCTCGCTCTAATCGGATTCTCCCGGAGAACTCTTTCTCTCTCAACCCGAATGACCCTGGCCAGGGATTTGTCTGAGCAAGAACACATGGGATATTCCTCTCATGATACCGAGAGTGGATGATCCTCTATCGACACTCAATAGCCCTCGTAAGGTCGACTACCACTCCCAATGACCAGCTGTACTAGATCTGAGAACAGCCAAACCTATAAGTCTGGTATCAAAGAGTGGAGCACTCATACAGGACATCCTTGGTGTCTCAAGTCTAAGGACCAGATACACCACTAGGACTACGGAATCACTGTCTGACAATAAGGCATCATCAACCATCCAGCATTCCGTAAGCGGATCAATCAGTGAACTCATTCTCCAATGAGCACCTGTACTGTATCCCTAGTGTCCCTACACGAGCAGCTATGAGACCAGCTGCATCCATCATATGGACGGGTATACAGCACACCAGTCTATCCGGTTATCACGATGTCCCTCTCGAGTAACCTATGACCGGGATTATTTAGGATATGTGTTTAAAGGTGAATCGATCTCATTATCGTGATCTCATCACGATCCGATTCCCATTGCACAAATCCAAGGACATCACAATATATATGCATTTATGCAATAGTTATAAAGTGATATACGCCAAAATATAATAAGCAAAAAGATTCTGTATCAAGTCACACGTGCCATCACTTACGTGATTGGCTTGCTGGGCACTTATGACTAGCAATCTCCCACTTGACCTAAAGCCAATCACCTATGTGTCTGATCCCCATCAGACCCCTGTGACGCTCAAAGACAAAATGAGACAACGGCTTTGTCAGTGGATCTGCAATGTTATCTTCGGATGGAACTCTTTCCACTGCTACATCTCCTCGGGTTACGATCTCTCTTATAAGCTGGAACCTCCTCAGAACACTTCTGATGAGACCCGGGTTCCCTTATTTGAGTAATCACCCCATAGTTGTCGCAATATAAGGAAGTCGACTTGTCGCTATCTGTATCGACTCCCAAATCTGTGATGAACTTCTTCACCCAGACTCCCTCCTTTGCTGCATCTAATGCGGCAATGTACTCCGCCTCTGTGGTCGAGTCAGTAGTGGTATCTTGCTTGGAACTCTTCCAGCACACTGCTCCTCCATTCAAGGTGTACACATACCCTGAATTCGACTTGCTATCATCGACATCAGACTGAAAACTTGAGTCAGTGTAGCCTTCAACCTTAAGGCTATTACCTCCATATACTAGTAAAAGATCCTTAGTCCTTCTCAAGTACTTAAGGATACACTTTACTGCTTTCCAGTGCTCCAAGCCTGGATCCGCCTGATACCTGCTCGTGACACTCAGAGCATGCGCTATATCAGGCCTAGTACATAGCATGGTATACATGATAGACCCTATTGTTAAGGCATAAGGTATCATATCCATGTTCGCCCTTTCTTGGAATTTTCCATGCCAAACCTTTTGACAATAGTTTCTATGTACCTGGACTGGGACAAGCCAAGCATCCTTTTAGATCTATCTCTATAGATTCTAATCCCCAAGATATAAGATGCTTCTCCTAAGTCCTTCATGGAGAAGTGTCTAGATAACCAAGCCTTTATTGTGGATAGCATTCCTATGTCATTCCCAATGATGAGGATGTCATCCACATATAACACCAAAAAGCTAATAGCGCTCCCACTTACCTTTCTGTATACACAAGGCTCATCTTCGTTCTTAACGAAGTCATAAGATCTGATTGCCTCATCAAATCTTATGTTCCAACTTCGGGAAGCTTGCTTTAGTCCATAAATGGATCTAAGCAACCTACACACCTTATCTGGGCAGTTCTTGGACACGAATCCCTCAGGTTGCATCATATACACCTCCTCCTCCAGGTTCCCGTTGAGGAATGCGGTTTTCACATCCATCTGCCAGATCTCATAATCATAGTGTGCTGCAATAGCCAATAGAATTCTGATGGATTTTAGCATTGCTACGGGTGAGAAAGTTTCGTCGTAGTCAACACCTTGCCTTTGACGATACCCCTTAGCCACTAGCCTTGCTTTATAGGTCTCTACCTTTCCATCTACTCCGATCTTTTCCTTAAAGATCCACTTGCAACCGATGGGTACAATACCTTCGGGTGCATCAACTAGGTTCCAAACCTTATTGGAGTACATAGAATCCATCTCAGAATTCATGGCTTCTTTCCACTTCCCGGAGTCTATACTCATAATAGCCTCCTCGTAGGTCTGAGGATCAATATCCTCTGCATCCTCTGCTCTAATATGTCCCACATATCTCTCAGGAGGATGGGATACTCTATCAGACCTGCGTAAAGTTGAAACTTGTGTATTAGATACCTGAACAGACTCGGGCTGTAGAGTGGTGCTTGAGCTTGGTTCTCTAACCTCGCTCAATTCTATCATTCTCCCACTGTCTCCGTCAAGAATGTGTTCCTTCTCAAGGAACACTGCTCTCTTAGCTACAAAGACCTTTTGGTCCTCGAGATGATAGAAGTAATACCCACAAGTTTCCTTGGGGTATCCCACAAATTTACATCGCCCTGTCCTTGATTCTAACTTATCGGGGTTGTGTCTTTTAACATGGGCAGAGCAGCCCCAAATCTTAACAACCTTAAGATCAGGCTTCTTCCCTTTCCATATCTCATATGGTGTAGACACCACCGACTTAGTTGGAACTCTGTTCAGAAGGTAAGCTGCGGTTTCTAGGGCATATCCCCAGAATGAGATGGGTAGGTCAGCGAAACTCATCATGGACCGTACCATATCTAATAATGTACGATTTCTCCTTTCAGAGACACCATTGAGCTGAGGTGTATAAGGAGGTGTCCATTGGGATAATATCCCATGGTCCTTGAGGAAGTGAGTAAACTCTGTACTTAAGTACTCACCTCCTCGATCTGATCGAAGAGTTTTGATACTCTTTCCAGTCTGGTTCTCCACCTCATTCTTATACTCTCTGAATTTCTCAAAGGCCTCGGACTTGTACTTCATTAAGTACACATATCCATACCTTGAGAAATCATCAGTAAATGTAATGAAGTAGGAGTAACCTCCAATGGCATGAGTTGACATGGGTCCACATACATCACTATGTATCAGTTCCAACAACTCAGTGGCTCTCTCTCCAGTTCCACTGAATGGAGAGTTGGTCAGTTTTCCACGAATGCAAGGCTCACAAGTTGCATATGACACATAGTCGAATGGATCTAGATATCCATCATTTAGCAACTTTTGAATCCTTCTTTCATGGATGTGACCTAGCCTACAATGCCACAGGTATGCACTGTTCAACTCATCTCGTTTCCTTTTGGACACATTTATATTCATGATATGTGGAGTGGTGTCTAACATAAATAAACCATTATGCAATGTTCCTTTCGTGATGATCTTATCATCTAATAATATCGAACAACCATTGTTCTCAAAAACAAATTTATATCCACTAACTGTTAAACATGAAATGGAGATAATGTTTTTGATAATAGAAGGAACAAAATAACATGCATCTAATGCAATAAAAGCTCCACTAGGCAGATGTAGGGCGACCTCGCCAACAGCTAATACAGCAACTTTTGCTCCATTACCCATCTTGAGGTCCATCTCGCCTCTCTCTAGTCTCCTAGGCCTTGCCAGAACCTGCAACGAATTGCATATATGATAAGCACTACCGGTATCTAATACCCATGTGTTATCATAAGAGTCTGACAAATGGAGACTGATCATGAATGTACCTAAAGCTTCATCAAGCTTTTGTTTCGCCCTTTCTGCAAGGTACTCTTTGCAGTTTCTCTTCCAGTGCCCATCTTTACCACAGTGGAAGCACTGGCCTTTGTCCTTTGTTGGGTCTTTCTTAGCAACCTTTGCTTTACCTTGTTTGCCCTTGCCCTTTCCCTTCTTAAGGGACCTTTCTGCTTTCCTTTTCTTTCTGGTCTCACCAGTGTAGAGAACTGGCTTCTCTTTCTTAATAGTACTCTCTGCCTCCCTCAACATATTGAGGAGCTCTGGGAGAGTCACCTCAAGCTTGTTCATATTAAAATTCATTATGAACTGTGAAAAGGAATCTGGTAGGGACTGAAGCACAATGTCCACACACAAGTTATCCTCTAGGACCATTCCTAGACCTGTGAGTTTCTCTATCCACTCAATCATCTTTAGGACATGGTTCTGAACCGGTGTCCCCTCAGTCATCCTAGCGCGGAAAAGGCTCTTGGATATCTCATATCGTTGAGTCCTTCCCTGTTCCTCAAACAATTTACGGACATGTAGGAGAATGGATCTGGCATCCATCTTTTCATGTTGTCTCTGTAACTCTGGAGTCATAGAGCCCAACATATAGCACTGAGCAAGAGTGGAGTCATCAATGTACTTCACGTAGCGAGCGATCTCATCCTCGCTTGCCCCTTCTTCGGGCGTAGGCATCACTGTATCAAGGACGTACACGATTTTCTCCGCTGTGAGAACAATTCTCAAGTTACGGAGCCAATCCGTATAATTTGGACCAGTGAGGCGGTTGACATCAAGTATGCCACGTAAGGGATTTGAAAGCGACATTTTCTGAAAATAAAGATGTAGCAAAGACAGTTTTACTGAGGACAGACAGGTCCAATGTGAAAATATACGGTCTCTGGGATATTAGATGGATGAGGGACTATAGGTACATGGTAACTGAGGACAGACAGGTCCAATGGATTGGATTCCCCTGTATCGTCTGGGGACTACGGCGTAGTGGCCTAGTACTTCCGTAGTCGATGAGTCGAGTGAATTATTACAGAGATAATAATTCACTGAGTTAGAAGGAGTTCTGACAGGTATGACTCACGGCCAGCTCGATATTGGGCCTAGAGGGTCACACACATATGGTAGGCATTGCGATGAGTAGAGGTTCGGATATGAGATATCCGACGGAGCCCTTGTCTTATTGGATGCAGATCCAATACCCACTAGGGAAAGGACCCATTAGGGTTTTGACACGGGATCTCTATAAATAGGAGGGATTCACAGCCTCATAGGCTAGAGTCTTTGCTTGCCCTTCCTATTCTCCTCTCCCTCTCCACCTTAGAGTAGGCCTGGAGTTTTGAGGAGCGTCGTCGCAACCCTGCTGTGTGGATCACCGCTAGAGAGGAGGACGCTTGACCTCCTTCACCCTCTCCTAAGGATCTGCAAGGAAACAGGGATATACGATCTCCCTAGGTAACACAATATCTATACGCAGTTTTGTGTTTTTGTGGATTTTGCGCACCAATCTTCGCACGACGATGAACATCTTTTTGGGAATCGGGGATTTTTGTTTTCTTGTTCTTCCGCTGCGCATATGATGTCGCCCCCCCATGATTTCCCAACAGTGGTATCAGATCTCATTATCGTGATCTCATCACGATCCGATTCCCATTGCACAAATCCAAGGACATCACAATATATATGCATTTATGCAATAGTTATAAAGTGATATACGCCAAAATATAATAAGCAAAAAGATTCTGTATCAAGTCACACGTGCCATCACTCATGTGATTGGCTTGCTGGGCACTTATGACTAGCAGGCACCCCCTCCCCCAGCGTTGTGCCGCCGCTGGTAGGGTGGTGGCGGTTGCAACAAGCAAAGGCAAGGGAGAGTTTAGGGTTTTTTTAGTAAAAGATAAATTTACCCATGTAAATTTGAGAAATTTCAATTTTGTCCTTTTGTCTAAATTATCAAAATACCCCTCATTATTCAAAAAATTCCCTGCATATCCCTGATTTAAGAAAATATTAATTAATTAAAAAGTTTAATTAATTATTATTATTATCTAGTAATCCGACATGATGATGATATGTACATGTGATGTATGATGAAGATGGATGATCATGGATCGTGTGATGTGTGTGTACTTGTAATTATTATTATTAGGGCCTTCGAACCTCCATTTTATTTCTTGTTTATTATCGAGCCAACATACATATGATTAAGTTGTAATCACATGAGGAGGCACAATAGGAGTGTAGAAGCGATAGCGGGACCCACGAGATGAACGATTGCGATGTATAGAGATGCGTCGAGATGCCGACAAGGATGAGATGGACGATCACAGGGCATAGAGATGCACCGCTGCACATATAGATCTTGATGTGAGTGATTAGGCCCACTAGCTTGGGTCTAATCATATTAGGTTGTGGTCCATGATCATTTGGTGTGATTGCTCGTGTGATGTGTGATTAATTTTACACCTATTAGATATGTATATATATTTGCATGTGATGTAGATATATATTAAATATGTATGTATGTGACATGTCATATTAGGATATCAAATCAAAATTTCCTCTATCGATAATATTAAGTTGGTAAATGTAAGGCAATTAGATTGACCAACGTGGCCTTCCATTGTTATAGGTAGGGACCGATTCTCGATATAGGTTGAGTTGGTTGAGTCCCTCGAGCCTCATCTATATTGTGATTTGCTATCTTGGCTATGACATAGGAATGTCACCGATGACCTAAGGACATAGTATACTATTAGAACCCTTGCAAATTCTAAACTTGGGGTTGATCTCTTTAGGGGATCGGCCTCCTTGGAACTCTATAGGGGTTCCTCCCTCCAAGTTGCTACTCAAAGGTTGCAGAAAAGATTTATCTATTGCTTATCAAAAAAGGAGGAATACATGGCTATTTATAGGGTATCTAAACCCTAACTCCTAATAGGACTCCTACTCAAGACTCCTACTTCTAACCAACTCCTAATAGGACTTCTACTCAAGACTCATATTCCTTTACAACTCCTAATTCATCTCTAAGAAACAACCTCCTAACCCTAGCCGGCCTCTTCACCTCTTTAATAGGGGTCAGCTTAGGTAGGTTTTACATGAATGTCCATCTCAATTAGAACTCTCCTAGCTAGAGTCCTAATATACCCGCCCTCTTCAAATCAGCCTTGTCCTCGAGGCTGACGATTCATGAATTTTGGGAATTTGATCTTCAAGTCGTCATAGTTCTCCCAAGTGGCATCTTCTGTTGGTAGGTTCACCCACTGTATTAGCACTTTAGTAGTGGGTCGTCGTCGTCGAGTCATAATCCGTCGATCAATAATGGCACTTGGCTGGGTTTGGAGTTCTCCTTGGATAGTCATATTTGGTGGGTGGCTTTGGGCTGTCTCCAAGCAACTATTTACAACTTTTGTCTAGCCGTTGATTTGTGGGTGATATACTATACTCCTTTTCAATTTAGTACCCTATATTTGGAATAACTTTGTTCAAAATCTGCTCGTGAAGATGCAAGTAGAATTTATCATAAGAACAATGCGTCCCTTATAGTGTAATTCTTTTAAGTCCCAATTGTAATGAGCCACGGAGCTTGGTGCTTCCTCCAATTTTTTTATAATCTTACTAGTCTCTGAATCTTCCTGCCATTCCATCTTAATATCCTCAAGGAAGTCGCTGGTGGAAAGTGAAATGGCCAAAACTTCAGCTTGCTCGGGTAGCCATTTTAGTTGCTCAGGGGATGATATCTTTCGCTCCAAAAAGTACTTGAGGCTTTTATGGTCGGTTTTAATTTGAAATCGTCGACCAATCAAGTAGGGTCTCCACCTCGTTGCTGTGCGCACAATGGCGAGCATCTCCTTATCATATGTTGACTTATTTTGATGAGAGGGAGATAATGTCTTGCTAGTGTATGCGAGTGGTTGACCATCTTGAATGAGAATGGCTCCAATTCCGACTCCATATGCGTCGGCCTCAATAATGAAGGGTCGATTGAAATCTGGTAGTGTTAGCACTGGCGTCATCATCATGGATGCCTTAAGTTTGTCGAAGGCAACGGAGGCTCTATCTAACCATTGGAAGATATCTTTTTCCAGTAAGAAAGTAAGTGGTGCATTGATCTCTCCATAGTTTTTCACGAACTTACGATAGTAGCCTGTTAAACCCAGAAAGCCATGTAGCGATTTTATGTTCCTCAGAGTAGGCCAGTTTTGCATTGCTTCAATTTTGAAGGGGTCCATTGTCACACCTTCCTCTGATATGATATGCCCAAGATATTTCACCTTCTATTGAAGAAAGCAAAAATTCGTAGTGGTTGTTGTGTGTTCAAAAGGTGGTTTTTGGTATATCTTTTTCGCACACTCATATTTGATGATACCCGGATCAAAGGTCTAGCTTTGTAAAGATTTGTACTCCCTTTCATCTAGAAATTCATCTGCTATTGCAATAAGGTATTTGTCCTTGATGGTTATGCCATTGAGAGCTCGGTAATCAACGCATATTCGCCATGTTCCGTCCTTCTTGCGTACAAGTAGCACCGGTGAAGAATAGAGGTTGCAACTTGGTCGAATAACTCCTGTTTCGAGCATCTCTTTTACAATCCTTTCTATTTCATCCTTCTAGAGATGTAGATATTGATATGGCCGAGTATTTGCTGGAGGTTTGCCTGAAAGAATCGTTATATAATGATCATGCCGACGGGTAAGAGGTAGGTTGTACGGTTCGTCAAATATATCTAAAAATTTAGCAAGCAAAGGAAGTAGATTTGGATCTTCAAATTCTATTGGCTCTCCCTTAGTTTGCTGCTCAAATTGTACCAAAAATCTGCTGCATGCTTTATGCAAAACTTTCTCTATTTGTTGTGTGCAAATCGTCGTTATGTCGCCCCCACGTTTCCCGTTTAGTATCACCTGTTTCTCCTTACTGTAAAATTTCATAATTAGTTGCATAAAATTTCAAGAAATATCACCTAATGTCGTCAACAATTTAATTATGAGCATGGCCTCATGATCATCAAGAGGGAGAAGGAAGAAATATGCAATTATCTCTTGGTAAGGCCTCATGATCAGCAACAGTTTCACTTGCGGGCGCCTACGATCATACTTCAAAATCCATCCATCGGCGACCTTAACGTCAAAGCTGTTGCAATTCTCGATAGGTAAGGCCATCTGAATAGTAACCTTACTATTTAGAAAGTTATTAGTACTGCCCGTGTCGATGAGAACAGTAATCGGTTGTTGTTTGAAAAGGCCTCCAACTTTCATCGTTTGCGGGTTTGAGTAGCCGGCTAGTGCATGTACCGTAACTTCGGTCGGTTGTGACTCTTCTTCTGCCTCTTCTTCTTCATGTTCAAGGCTTTCTTCTAAATGTTTAATGACCTCTTCTTCTATTGGTTCAATCATAAGAAGTCTCCCTTTACTACAGCGATTCTCATGGCTCCACGGCTCGTCACAATGCCAACATAACCCCTTCACATATCGCTCCCAAAGCTCTTCTCTTGTTAACCTCTTTGGTGTAGGGACTTGGTCGACAGTAGGGGGGGCTGAGGGCTTCAATATTACTGGTTGAGGAGCGACCCTAGTCCTCCGAGCTTCATGGTTCAATCGCTCCTCTTGATGTCGTGCGAAAGAGATGGCTGCCATAAGCGTATACGATTGTCGCACTTTAACTTCTCCTCGGATCTCTGGCTTCAAGCCCTCAATAAAGGTCCTCGATAGCTATTTTTGAGACCAATCATGAGTTTGATTAGATAACCTTTCAAACCTGGTTTGGTACTCCTGAATAGTGGAGGTTTGTCGGATCTTTGCTAGTTGTCCATTAATATTCTCGTAATCGATTGGTCTGAAGCGGATCAGCAGTCCTTCTTTGAATTGTCACCATGAAAGGACTCCATAAGTATGTTCAAACCATTCAAACCACTGTATAGCATCCCCTTTAAGATGTATAGCTGCAATTTTCACCATAGATGCATCCGCGATTTTGTGGTACCCAAAATATCGCTCCGCGTGCGAGATCCAACCAATTGGGTCTCCTTCTTCCCATCTAGGGAAGTCCACTCTCATGCATGGATTGTTGGGGTCGGTCATAGAGCTTTCTCTCTCTTGGAAGTCATATATTTGGGCTTGGTGCGATTGGGCAAAGCTCTCTCCTTGATGTGATTTCTTCGGGCTTAGTGGTCGGCCCAATCTGAGTTCGGCAAAGAGCGTCAGAATCTTATCTTCCATTTGCGCCTCGAAAGCTTCCAATTTAACATTGATTACCGCCTCAGATGTCATAGTATATGCCACTAAATCTATGATGTTAAGATCTCTCTTTCGTTGTCGGGTTAAAGGCATGTATTGGTTGAGAGAGGTGATGGTCGAAAGGGTTGGTGGATTGGTGGATGTAGGCTACGGTTTAGGCTTGTTTTGTGGCTATTTTGGGTGCAGTTTGAGGGTGTGGTTTCGTAGAGTTTTAAGGCTGTGGATGAAAGTTTTGGATCTGTGGTAGATGGTAGCAAAGGTTTGATAGAAATTAGTGGAAGTTGCAGCAAGTATGTGCTGTCTTGTAAGAGTAGAATTATCGTCAAAGAAACAACGGTTTCTCGACGTAATTTCCACCAAAAACTTGAGAGAATTGAGGAGGGAATCGATAGAAAAATCACAGTTTATATGACAGCAAGGATTTCTAATTTAATCAAGAAAATTTCAGTAGTATAACAGCAAGGAAATTGGTGCAAGTTGCAATTGCAGAATTCTCGTCGAAAAATTTCAGCGGTTTACGATGAAAATTTACAGCAACACAAAATCATTTTTAGAGATGAACTCTTTAACAAATCAATCTTATATGGAAGCCAAGATGATCTATGAAGTGTATAAAAAATTTCATTCAAAAAAGATTGCAAATAGATGGGTTAAGGCAACAATATGCAGTTGAAATTTTCTGCAGCATAGATTTTTAAGTATAGCAGATTGGACGTAAAAGATCAGTGGTGTATATTGAGAATTTTTTGATGAAACTAAAGGGAAATCTACTGTTAGGAAGTGTCAAAGCTATCATAAAAAATTCGTAGAGATTTGGATAGAAACAACGTAGTATCAAGATAAAAAAAATAGTGCTATGCGGCTGAAATTTTACAGTGCAGATTTTCAAGTATAGCAGATTAGACGTAAAATATCAATGGTTTATATTGAGAATTTTTTGACAAAACTAAAGGAAATCTGCTGTTAGTAAATGTCAAAGATGTCATAAAAATTTTGTAGAGATTTGGATAAAAAAAACACAGTAGCAAGATCAAACAGACGGTGCTATACGATTGGAATTCTACAATGTATCTTTCGTCGTAGAGATGAAAACTTTATGACGAAAAGTTTATGCAGCAATATAGGAATAATTTTTTTTAAGATTTTTAAATAAGGATAACTAAATTACAGCAGCAGTAAGGTAGAAAACCAGAACCTGTTGCAATTCACGGGGAGATCAAAGTATGATCTGTGGTGGTGGAGATGACGGCGGAATTTGGCGACGATCTTTTAAGCAATTGTGGGAATTGCTTTGGGTGGTTGTGGAGGGTTGATGGATGGCTGTGGAAGGGCAGCGAGATGCCAAGAATGCTGCTCTAATACCATGTGTTAGAACCCTTGCAGATTCTAAACTTGGGGTTGATCTCTTTAGGAGATCAGCCTCCTTGGAACTCTATAGGAGTTCCTCCGTCCAAGTTGCTGCTCAAATACTGTAGAAAAAATTCATCTATTGCTTATCAAAAGAGGAGGAATACATGGCTATTTATTGTAACATCCCTCATTTCTGAATTTTCGTATAAGTTTCTAATTGTAATGTAAATATCTATTTTAAATTTAATAAAAGAGCCAAAATATGAATCTAAGAACTTATTCATAAGATTTGGAGGATTTGTTCAAAAAGAAAAAAAAATCTGAGGACCTATATGTAAACCCTGAGGACCTAATCGTAAATATAATAATACAAGGACTAAACTGCAAAATGTACAAAAATACAAATCCCATCATTTAAGCCTCTCTTCCTTCATTCTTAAGGAACCAGAGAAGGCAGCTGCGTGGAAGAACAGAGAAAGAAAGAAAGAAGAAGAGAAAAAAAAATGGGGAAGAAGAAGAAAAAAATTGGGGCTTTGAGGTTTCTTACTCAAATCTTCTCAATTGGGGTCATCATTCTCAAAGGCAAGTGTTCTAACCCCATCCTACAGAAGTATTAGGCTCTATTCTTATATTGATTCTGAAAGATTTCTGCTTAGAACATGATATTTCTCTCTTTGGACATAAAACCAAGGATCTTGAATTTTTTCGGTAAACTGACCCCTATACACTGTTTCAGATATAATTTTTAGAACCAAATGTGGATTCAGGAAGGACCTAGCTTGTTTGAAATTAGACTCTTATATATTTCTTTTGAAACTGATTTTGTAGAATTTGGACACCGAATACTTACCTAAACGTTTGTTTCAAATGAGCCTATATATGCTGCAGAACATGGATCAAAATTTCTGACCTTTCGATATTAAAATACCTATAAGTCCCTGTTGAAAATTCAGATTTATACCAAGCTGACTTCATTCGAAACTAGACTTGTAGACATTTCTTTTGAAACATAGATTGAAAAATTTGGAATTCAAATGCCTATCCTCTTATCTGTTGAATCCGACCCTATGAATTCTGCAAAACAGTGATTTTGTTTTTGACCTTGTGTTACCAAATCAAAGGTAACTCCTTGTTGGAAACCATGATTCATACAAAGTTTGTTTCATCAGAAAATAGATTAGTATATCTTTCAATAATAGCCTTCTTGCGGGTATTGGAGCATAATTGACAATCTGAAGTATTTATCCAATGTGCCTCTCGAATTCTGTCAAAAATCGAGCTTTGATCGATTTCGCATCTTCTCTTTTTATTCGTTTGGAAATAGATTTTATTCAGTTCCCTTCACTCAATTGTGGCTTATATTAATGCTTGAATTCTAGTTTGCTCTTGGTTATAAATTATTTCCATTCCTGAACATATTGTGTAGCGTTTATGCTATATCACATTGACTTATATAGGCACATGTATATCCCTTTGTTCCGCATTTGCTTTCGATATGTGCCTATTCTAGTTTCATTCCTTTGGATATCGAATTCATCTAACCTTCTTATTTGAATTGAGTTGTATGTGATTGCTTGGATTCCGTGTGTGCCCTTGTTTTCATTTCCTTTCAAGTCTGATTACAATGGTGAAAGATTATTGCTTACTTCGTATTGACTCTTAAAGGCACATGTACGTTTGGTTGTTCCACGTGTGCTTCCGATATGTGCTATTCATTATTCATACTATCATTTTGTACTCTGGTGTTTGTGGGATATTGTGAACCTTCGTCAGAAATGGTGAAGGGAGTTATACATAAAGCCTGAGATGCTTTGCCGGCTCCTATGACTTCACTCAGACGTGGGTGGATGGAGCTCCCAGACGTGGGAGACTTATGTTTGGTGGTCATTCAGAAATGGATGTACCATATTATGTTATGGTCCCACTTCACCTTTTGTATGCTTGATATGGTATCCAGAGTTTTTGTTATGTGTTTCTATACATGCTTTGGATATGAATGATATGAATGCAACGTCAAATTCGACATTTGAGCTTCTGTTTTGTATTCATCTTTGAAATGCTCCAAAAAGGTCCATACGCCATTGATATGTTCCGAAATGTTTCGAAGCATATCAATGATAAATGAAACATTTCGTATTGATATGCTTCGAAACATTTCGTACGCCTTTGATATGCTCCAAAATGTTTCATTTGTTATTGATATGCTTCGAAACATTTCGTACGCCTTTGATATGCTCCAAAATGATTCATTTGTTATTGATATGCTTCGAAATGTTCCATAGGTTGTTGATATGCTCCGGAACATTTCATATGCTATTGATATGCTCCAATTACTCTATGCTCCATCTGTTATGAACCAAATATGTTTGATTGAGTTGACATTTGTGATTCTACCCTAATGAGATTACGTCTATGAATTATTATATTCTGCCTTGCATTTTGAAACCTTATTTGTTTGGAAATTGCCCTCTTTTATCAGGGATATGTTAGTCATTTGCTGAGCTTTATATGCTCACCCCGTTGTTGTATAAATTTTTCAGGATAGCTTGTCGCTCGCTTAAATGTTAATGTTGGGCTGAGGTAGCGGAAAACTAAAAGATTTTGGGCAGATTTTTATTAGTATATATGTTTTTGTTATATAAGCACACTCTGCATCTAATGAAATGTTGACGATGAATCTAAACTTGTGGATTTTGTATAAGTTTAAAGGACCTCTCGTGTCTAGGATTCTGAAATGTTAAGTTTAATTCGTGTAATGATATGAACTTATGGTAAATGTTGGTTTTATGACTGTATAGACTCCCATACTTGTGAATTTATGTTGTAGTTATTATTTTGGTGAGTTGGGTTCAGATTTTATGAATTATCGAGCGATGTGTTATATGTTTATGAACTGCACAGGGTTTATAAATTTGTAAATTATAGAGGTGAAATTTTGATCTGAATATTTTCTTAGTGACCTCAAATGTGTGATTGGATCCTGGATGGATTTGTGTTGAAAATTTTTTAATATCATGGATATTTTGAGGGGCGTGACAGAGGTGGTATCAGAGCATGGTTTGAGGATCACTGAAATATTTGATATGTTGACGTGCAAAATATATTGAGGTCTAGTGAACTATACTGATCAGGGAAAATTTTCTTTGTTGTCTTTAGGAATCTAGGATGATGAGGACATTTAGTCCTCCTACTTCATTTGGTTTTGATTAATTAAGGGGGATGAAAGGGTTGATCGAGGATACTAAATCAGAGTGGCGCAGCGGAAGCGTGGTGGTAGAAAAACGGATGATGTAAATAGATAATATTTTTGATGTACAAAATTGTTCTGATGATCATAAGATTTCTTTTGCTACCTTATAGTGGAAGTAGAGGCTGATTATTAATGGCAACAATGACAAGAATTTTTGGAGATCAGTGGCAAGAATGATAAGGACAAGTTTACCAATAAAAATATGATTGGAAATGAATCAGAAAGTAATAACTGTTGAATCTCGGATTTTGATGATGAAGTCAATTGTCATTTGTTATCTAATCTATGTGTTGAGATAAGTGTGCAGGATTAACTACGATGAGAGTAAGACAAGCAGCAGGAGTTGCGCCGGAGTCAAGATCAGGATCACGTTGGGAGTTCGAGAGTTCGACGGAAGTTCGGACGGTCGTCGGAGGTTCAGAGAGAACAGATCCGAGAAGTCCAGAAGCTTGCCAAGTGAAGCTCGTCGGAACTCGCCAAGTGGATCGTCGCAAAGTCCAGGAGTATGCCGGATGTCCGCAGAAGGATCACCGAAGGTTATCGGTTGATCGACGGAAGTTGGCCGGAAACTCGCCGGAAGAAGCGATTGACGCATTGGTGCAAAGCTGCAGAAGTTGTCTTAGAGATAATCGTAGTTAGCACGATGATTAAGCATGAAAATGGGAGGTGATCCCATTAGCTTAATCTTGGGGCAATTGGGCCCCTGAAAAGATTCAAAGTGGGTCGAATGGAGTGAACCATTCGGACCCTGATTGCACCAGGAGGTGCAACCGCCCCAGCCAGGAGGTGCAACCACCTGGGCTGTGGGGTTGAGAGGTGCAACCGCCCCAGCCAGGAGGTGCAACCGCCAGGGTTGCAAGGCTGGGAGGTGCAACCGCCCCAGCCAGGAGGTGCAACCGCCAGGGTTGCAAGGCTGGGAGGTGCAACCGCTCCAGCCAAGAGGTTGCACCGCCAGAGCTCAAGTTCCGAGCTCTGCCAGGCGATGCAACCACCGAGCTCAGTCTTCGAGCTCTGGCAGAGTGGTGCATCAGCCTGAGCTCAGTCTCGAGCTTTGCCAGGTGATGCATTCACCAAGCTCAGTCTTCGAGCTCTGGCAGAATGGTGCATCAGCTTGAGCTCAGTTTGGAGCTCTGCCAAGTGATGCAACCACCGAGCTCAGATTTCGAGCTCTGCCAGGTGATGCAACCACCAAGCTCAGTCTTCGAGCTCTGCCAGGTGATGCAACCATCGAGCTCAGTCTTCGAGCTCTGGCAGAGAAGAAGCAATCGGCAGAGCTCAGTCTTCGAGCTCTGCCAGGCGGTGCCACCTCTCCAGGCGAGAGGTGCAACCGCCTGATCCCAGAATTCTGGGATTTGATCGATTTGATCGTTTTGAGCTCGAATTTTGAATTGGGTTGGGGCCTATAAATACCCCACCCATTCAGCACTGAAAAGATAACAGACCCATACCAAAATTGTGATCTTTTCTGTGATTCTAAAGAGCTCAAAAGTGTTGTAAAGCCTTTAAGTCTCCTCCTTCTGTTCTTCAAGTTTTCAACTGTAAAGTGAGGAGAGAAAGGTCTGTAAAGGTTGTCTCCTAAGCCTGTCAAAAGGAGAGAAATTGTAAGAGGGAAGTTTGGCCTTCGCCCATTGAAGGAAGGCACCTAGTTGACGTCGGCAACCTCATCGGTGGAGGAAGCCAAAAGTGGAGTAGGTCAAGGCTGACCGAACCACTCTAAATCTCTGGTTTGCGTTTAATTTCGAGTACTTTATCATTACTGCAAACCTCCCTCATCACTACTGCTCTCTGCGCTTTCACGAACAAGTTCTAAGAGCTGTTCTTCCAAATCTGCATTCAGACGTAACCTTGTATTTTCATACATTACAGTTTACGTTTGATTCTGCAGAACTGTTTTCCGCGCTTTTACGAACGAGCTTCCTTGCAGTTTACGCTTACATTTTAATCCTATTAATAACTGCAATCTGTCCTCTACGATTTTACGAACGAGTTTCAACATTTAGACGTAAAACTGCATTCAGACGTAAATCGGCTTTCCTCACTCAATCGTCAGATTTCAGTTTACGTTTACGTCTTGATTTCAACTGCATACTGCCTTCTGCAAGTATATAAACGAGTTTCAAAGTTTAGACGTAAATCTGCGTTTAGACGTAAAACTACGTTTAGACGTAAATCTGCGTTTAAACGTAAATCTGCGTTTAGACGTAAAACTGCGTTTAGACGCAAAACTGCGTTTAGACGTAAAACTGCGTTTAGACGTAAAACTGCGTTTAGACGTAAATCTGCGTTTAGACGTAAATCTGCGTTTAGACGTAAATCTGCATTTAGACGCAAAACTGCGCTTAGACGCAAAACTGCGCTTGAACGCAATCTGCGCTTAGACGCAAACTGCACCTAGATACAAACTGCGAATTTGCTTTTGCATCACAATAGTTTTTGAACGAACGTAGCTTTTGGTTTTTAAATTATTATAAGATTTCCGCTGCACTAATTCACCCCCCCCCCCTCTTAGTGCTCTCGATCCTAACAATTGGTATCAGAGCTCGGTTAACTCTCTAAAGGATTAAAACCCAAGAGAGATGGCATACGCCGGAAACCAAGAGGGGCATTCGATTACACGTCCACCCATGTTCAGTGGAACGGACTACACTTACTGGAAGACCCGAATGAGGATCTTTCTTATTTCTATGGATTTTGAACTATGGAACCTTGTTGAAAATGGATTTTCAAAATCTTCTCTTCCAATGATCGATTGGAACGATTTGGAGAAGAAGGCTTTCGCTCTTAATGCAAAGGCTATGAATGCCTTATTTTGCGCACTAGATAAAAACGAATTTAATCGTGTTTCAACTTGCGAAACTGCTTTTGATATTTGGCACACACTTGAAGTGACCCACGAGGGCACAAGTAGAGTGAAAGAGTCAAAAATCAATTTGTTGCTACATTCTTTTGAACTTTTTCGAATGAAACCGAGTGAAACCATTGGCGACATGTTTACCCGTTTCACGGATGTCGTCAACGGTTTAAAAGGTCTCGGAAAGAGCTTCTCGGATTTTGAGCTTGTTAATAAGATACTAAGATCCCTTCCTAAGAGTTGGGATCCTAAAGTTACCGCCATTCAAGAGGCAAAAGATCTGCAAAATTTCCCTCTTGAAGAACTAATCGGGTCATTAATGACCTACGAAATGACATGCAAAGCTCATGAAGAGCAAGAAGACATCCTTCCAAAGAACAGGAAGGATATGGCACTTAAAACTTCTGAATGCCACTTGAGAGAAAACTCAAGTGATGAGGACTGTGATGATGACTTGGCACTTTTGACAAGAAAGTTTAAAAAATTCTTCAAAAGAAACAAGTTTAAAAACGATGTGAAAAATAAACTTGAACCTAAGAAGGACCAAGTAATCTGCTATGAATGTAAAAAGCCGGGACATTACAAAAGTGATTGTCCCCAAGTCAAGAAAAGAACAACAAAGAAGAAGGCGCTCCAAGCAACATGGGACGATTCGAGCGCATCTGAGGAAGAAGAATCCAACACCGAGCAAGTTGCTCATTACGCATTTATGGCCATCGAAGAGGAGGTAACGGATTTATTAGATGCTGATTTATCTTTCGATGAATTATTAAATGCCTTCCATGATTTATTTGATGAATGCAAAGTTATAAATAGAAAATACAAGTTGCTAAAAAAGGTACATGATAATCTTACTTGTGAGTTTGATAAGTTAAAAGTCGAACATCATGATAGTTTAAAGTCATGTATCAAATGTCATGATTTAGAAACTATACAAAAAGAAAACTTGCTACTTAAGGACACCTTGAAGAAATTCGAGGTTGGTAGCAAGTCATTAAACATGATCCTTACAAACAAGGGTCATGCTCCCAAAAGAAGTGGGATTGGATTTGTGAGGAGTCCTCACCGAAATCCAACCACCTTTGTAAGAGGCCCCATCTTACACGTTCAACACCAAACCAAGTGCAACTTTTGTTGCAAATCTGGACACAAGACACATTGTTGTCCATTCAAGAAAACAAGTCCAAACAAATTAGTTTGGGTTCCTAAAGGAACCATGATAAACTCTATGCAACATGATAGAAAATGTAGATCTATTTATGAAGCACCCAAAAGCAAATGGGTACCTAAACATCATCCTTTCTTGTAGAAAACTAAACTATCGCAAGCTAGGAGCAAGAAATGGTACCTTGATAGTGGATGCTCAAGGCATATGACCGGAGATCCATCTCAATTCTCTAAGCTCTCTAGCATAGACGAAGGATATGTCACCTTCGGAGACAACAACAAGGGTAAAATCATTGGCAAAGGAACCATAGGTAACAAATCCAACCTCTCTATTGAAGATGTTTTACTAGTTGATGGTTTAAAACATAACCTCTTGAGCATTAGTCAATTATGTGATAAAGGATATATTATAAGATTTGAATCTAATGCCTGCATCATTGAAAAACCACACAAAAATATATCTATGATTGCATTAAAACAAAACAACGTATACACTATTGACATCAATAACTTATGTGATGAAATGTGCTTTGCCGTTATGAATGAGGATGCTTGGCTATGGCATAGAAGATTAGGTCATGCTAGCATGAAACTAATCAATCAAGTATCATCTAGAGAACTTGTAAGAGGAATTCCTCATATCAAGTTCATCAAAGATAATGTATGTGATGCTTGCCAATTAGGTAAGCAAATAAGGGGTAGCTTCAAAGCTAAGAATCAAATAAGCACCTCTAGGCCCTTACAATTGATCCATATGGACTTGTTCGGACCAATATCTACATCTAGTCTAGGAGGTAGCAAATACGCCTTTGTCATTATTGATGACTACAGCAGATATACATGGACCTACTTCTTAAAACAAAAGAATGAATGCTTTAGACATTTTACCAAGTTTTGTAAACTTGTTCAAAATGAGAAGGAATCTATGATTTCGTCAATTAGAAGTGATCACGGTGGAGAATTTCAAAACCATGACTTCCAAGAATTCTGTGAACTCAACGGATACAACCATAACTTCTCTACTCCAAGAAATCCTCAACAAAATGGGGTAGTAGAAAGAAAAAATCGAAATTTACAAGAAATGGCAAGAACCATGTTGAATGAACATAGCCTACCCAAATATTTTTGGGCCGAAGCTGTAAACACTGCATGTTATATTTTAAATAGAGTCCTAGTAAGACCCTTACTCTCCAAAACTCCCTATGAGTTATGGAATAACAAAAAACCCAATGTCTCATATTTTAAAGTCTTTGGGTGTAAGTGTTTTATCTTGAATGAAAAGGATGACTTAGGAAAATTCGATGCTAAATCTGATGAAGGAATCTTTCTTGGTTATTCTTCGGTTTCTAAAGCTTTTTGCATCTTCAATAAAAGAACCTTAATTATTGAAGAATCCATCCATGTTGTTTTCAATGAGATTTCAGAAATTAAGAAAAATGATCTTGATGATGATGTTAATTTTGATTCCTTGAATTTAAACGAAACCCCGTCTCCAACTAGCAACTTGGTGGCATCCACTTCCAAAACATCCTTACCCAAGGATTGGAAGTATATTGATGCTCATCCTAAGGAGCTAATCCTAGGAGACACATCAAAGGGGGTTCAAACACGATCTTCTTTTAAAAACTTTTGTGCCAACGCCGCTTTTCTCTCCCAAATTGAACCCAAATGTATTGATGAAGCCATGAAAGATGATTCATGGATTATCGCAATGCAAGATGAATTAAATCAATTTGAGAGAAATGAGGTATGGACGCTTGTTCCTAGGCCAAATGACCATTTAGTAATTGGTACTAAATGGATCTTTAGAAACAAGCAAGATGAAAATGGTATCGTGGTTAGAAACAAGGCTAGATTAGTGGCCAAAGGTTTTAACCAAGAAGAAGGTATCGATTACGAAGAAACCTTCGCACCTGTGGCTCGATTGGAAGCCATAAGGTTGCTCCTTGCCTACGCTAGTTGCAATAATTTTAAGTTATTTCAAATGGATGTTAAAAGCGCTTTTCTAAATGGTTTCATTTCCGAAGAAGTTTATGTTGAACAACCTCCTGGATTTGGAAATAATGGCTACCCTAATCATGTGTTTAGATTAACTAAAGCTCTCTATGGTTTAAAACAAGCCCCAAGGGCTTGGTATGAGAGACTTAGCTCTTTTCTCATTGAAAATAATTTCATTAAAGGCAAGGTTGATACTACATTATTTATCAAGAATTTTGAAGATAATTTTCTCATTGTTCAGATTTATGTTGATGATATTATCTTTGGTTCTACAAATGAATCTCTTTGTGAATCATTTTCGAAAACTATGAGTCATGAATTCGAAATGAGTCTAATGGGAGAGTTAACATTCTTCTTAGGCCTACAAATCAAACAACTAAGCAATGGCATCTTTATTAGTCAAACCAAATATGCTGTGAGTTTGCTAAAGAAGTTCAAAATGAATAATTCAAAAGCCATTGACACTCCTATGAGCACCTCCACTAAGTTAGAAATTGATGAGAATGGAGAAAGCTTCGATCAAAAAACCTATAGGGGTATGATAGGAAGTTTACTTTACCTCACTGCCACAAGACCAGACATTATGTTCAGTGTAGGACTTTGTGCTAGATTTCAATCAGACCCTAAGATATCTCATCTCAAAGCTGTCAAAAGAATACTCAGATATCTTAATGGAACTACCAATCTAGGATTATGGTACCCAAAATCAGAAAATTTTGAATTAACAGCTTATGCTGATGCGGACTTCGCTGGCTGTAAACTAGACAGAAAAAGCACATCAGGATCATGTCAATTTTTAGGACATGCCCTTGTATCCTGGTCATCTAAGAAACAAAACTCGGTTGCCCTATCAACAACCGAAGCTGAATACATTGCAGCAAGTGCATGCTGTGCACAAGTTGTATGGATGAAAAACACTTTAGAAGATTACAAAGTGAATCTTAAAGATATTCCCATTAAATGTGATAACACGAGTGCAATATGCTTAACTAAAAATCCTATACAACACTCAAGAACAAAACACATTGATATTAGACATCACTTTATACGTGATCATGTCACTAATCATGACGTGACCATAGAATTTATTGATACCAAACATCAACTGGCTGATATCTTCACAAAACCCCTATGTGAAGAACAATTTGATTACATAAGAAGAGAATTAGGAATGTTGATGTGTCCGAATACTTAAACTAGTTAAAATTATCTTTCGGATGTTATTACTATTACATGCCTTGAAAATATGAAGCAACATACCAATGTAAGTTGATAAGTTAGCAGTATGACATTGATATGGTAGCTATTGCTAATATGTTTGCTATCATGCCATGTATCAAACAAAAATTTGCATCATACGAGCTGATATCTTACCATGTGATGCAATGCTACACTTGCTAAAAATCCTGCTATGCAATATGATATAATGCTGTACTTAAAATAATTGTGTTACTACATCAAAATTATTCGAATACTATTACATGCCTTGACAACGCTTAACATGTTGCAAATTATGTGACAAATATTTTTAACCAAATGCATGTAAGAAGTTCATTTTTCAGGATGTATGCTAAAAATGGGATGTTCCCGTACACTCTTATTAAAACTCCTTGGAAAATGACTTTCCTCCGTCAAGCAAAAACAATACAGTGATATATGTGTCATGACTTCTTTTATATGCTTAATAATGCTATCATGCTTTTTGTTGATGACAAAGGGGGAGAAAAATATGAATTGATAAACACTATGTCATAGCTAAACTGCCATAATCATATCTATGTCATAGTTGCAAATACTTGAGTGATGCTATAAACAATGTTATGCCATCCTTGCATCACCAAGAGATATGTGAACATGTACTATAGTTTGCATCATATCTTGATGTCATAGCTAAACTGCCATAATCATATCTATGTCATAGTTGCAAATACTTGAGTGATGCTATAAACAATGTTATGCCATCCTTGCATCACCAAGAGATATGTGAACATGTACTATAGTTTGCATCATATCTTGATTTGATATTGTAAAGAAAATGCAAACTTACTAGAAAATCTCAAATGTGAGCATCATGTAAAAAGTCCTTCGTTGCTTTATATGATTACATGATGAATGGTTACAAACACAATCATACAAACTTGATGATGTATGTCATGCATTGACATAATTCTTGAAGAGATACATCATGATAGGCATCATGATGGGAGCATTGATAAGTTTAACTGATCTAACTTATCAATACGTCACTTGAATTCTTAGGTCTTGAATTCAAGGTTGACTTATCTCAACTATGGCATATAGATAGGGGGAGTTAAGGATAACTCCTTTATCAATTGATTGTCATCATCAAAAAGGGGGAGATTGTTGAATCTCGGATTTTGATGATGAAGTCAATTGTCATTTGTTATCTAATCTATGTGTTGAGATAAGTGTGCAGGATTAACTACGATGAGAGTAAGACAAGCAGCAGGAGTTGCGCCGGAGTCAAGATCAGGATCACGTTGGGAGTTCGAGAGTTCGACGGAAGTTCGGACGGTCGTCGGAGGTTCAGAGAGAACAGATCCGAGAAGTCCAGAAGCTTGCCAAGTGAAGCTCGTCGGAACTCGCCAAGTGGATCGTCGCAAAGTCCAGGAGTATGCCGGATGTCCGCAGAAGGATCACCGAAGGTTATCGGTTGATCGACGGAAGTTGGCCGGAAACTCGCCGGAAGAAGCGATTGACGCATTGGTGCAAAGCTGCAGAAGTTGTCTTAGAGATAATCGTAGTTAGCACGATGATTAAGCATGAAAATGGGAGGTGATCCCATTAGCTTAATCTTGGGGCAATTGGGCCCCTGAAAAGATTCAAAGTGGGTCGAATGGAGTGAACCATTCGGACCCTGATTGCACCAGGAGGTGCAACCGCCCCAGCCAGGAGGTGCAACCGCCTGGGCTGTGGGGTTGAGAGGTGCAACCGCCCCAGCCAGGAGGTGCAACCGCCAGGGTTGCAAGGCTGGGAGGTGCAACCGCCCCAGCCAGGAGGTGCAACCGCCAGGGTTGCAAGGCTGGGAGGTGCAACCGCTCCAGCCAAGAGGTTGCACCGCCAGAGCTCAAGTTCCGAGCTCTGCCAGGCGATGCAACCACCGAGCTCAGTCTTCGAGCTCTGGCAGAGTGGTGCATCAGCCTGAGCTCAGTCTCGAGCTTTGCCAGGTGATGCATTCACCAAGCTCAGTCTTCGAGCTCTGGCAGAATGGTGCATCAGCTTGAGCTCAGTTTGGAGCTCTGCCAAGTGATGCAACCACCGAGCTCAGATTTCGAGCTCTGCCAGGTGATGCAACCACCAAGCTCAGTCTTCGAGCTCTGCCAGGTGATGCAACCATCGAGCTCAGTCTTCGAGCTCTGGCAGAGAAGAAGCAATCGGCAGAGCTCAGTCTTCGAGCTCTGCCAGGCGGTGCCACCTCTCCAGGCGAGAGGTGCAACCGCCTGATCCCAGAATTCTGGGATTTGATCGATTTGATCGTTTTGAGCTCGAATTTTGAATTGGGTTGGGGCCTATAAATACCCCACCCATTCAGCACTGAAAAGATAACAGACCCATACCAAAATTGTGATCTTTTCTGTGATTCTAAAGAGCTCAAAAGTGTTGTAAAGCCTTTAAGTCTCCTCCTTCTGTTCTTCAAGTTTTCAACTGTAAAGTGAGGAGAGAAAGGTCTGTAAAGGTTGTCTCCTAAGCCTGTCAAAAGGAGAGAAATTGTAAGAGGGAAGTTTGGCCTTCGCCCATTGAAGGAAGGCACCTAGTTGACGTCGGCAACCTCATCGGTGGAGGAAGCCAAAAGTGGAGTAGGTCAAGGCTGACCGAACCACTCTAAATCTCTGGTTTGCGTTTAATTTCGAGTACTTTATCATTACTGCAAACCTCCCTCATCACTACTGCTCTCTGCGCTTTCACGAACAAGTTCTAAGAGCTGTTCTTCCAAATCTGCATTCAGACGTAACCTTGTATTTTCATACATTACAGTTTACGTTTGATTCTGCAGAACTGTTTTCCGCGCTTTTACGAACGAGCTTCCTTGCAGTTTACGCTTACATTTTAATCCTATTAATAACTGCAATCTGTCCTCTACGATTTTACGAACGAGTTTCAACATTTAGACGTAAAACTGCATTCAGACGTAAATCGGCTTTCCTCACTCAATCGTCAGATTTCAGTTTACGTTTACGTCTTGATTTCAACTGCATACTGCCTTCTGCAAGTATATAAACGAGTTTCAAAGTTTAGACGTAAATCTGCGTTTAGACGTAAAACTACGTTTAGACGTAAATCTGCGTTTAAACGTAAATCTGCGTTTAGACGTAAAACTGCGTTTAGACGCAAAACTGCGTTTAGACGTAAAACTGCGTTTAGACGTAAAACTGCGTTTAGACGTAAATCTGCGTTTAGACGTAAATCTGCGTTTAGACGTAAATCTGCATTTAGACGCAAAACTGCGCTTAGACGCAAAACTGCGCTTGAACGCAATCTGCGCTTAGACGCAAACTGCACCTAGATACAAACTGCGAATTTGCTTTTGCATCACAATAGTTTTTGAACGAACGTAGCTTTTGGTTTTTAAATTATTATAAGATTTCCGCTGCACTAATTCACCCCCCCCCCCTCTTAGTGCTCTCGATCCTAACAATAACAAGAGGGTCAAGACATTTGGATTTGAAATGGGAAGTCACCACAAAAGACTCAATCACGTGTGAATTGCAAGTTAAATTATGAAACAAGTTTGTGTTTTCGGGTGATTGGAGTCTATTTTGCTTGTGGAAAGTTGGATCATAAAATAAAAGACTGCCCCTTGAACAAGAAAAAAGAGTCACTGTCTCATAAATCATCAGCCCATGTCAAAGTGTCTGCTATCACTGAATATGATTCTAAAACTTCTGAATTAGTGATCGAAGGTATTATGCATGTTTATGAAAGAATACAAATATTTGTTTGACCATGGGTCCCATCTACGATTTGATTCGTAATATTTTACTTATCACTTGGGTATTCAACCTAGACCACTACATTATGTGCTATATGTAAATACGATCATTGGAGATTCTTTGATAACGAACTTGAATCTGGTCATCTTGTCTGATTCTTATTGGAGAACTTAAAGTTTTGCTGATTTAGTTCTCCTAGAGATTTGGAGTTTTGATATTATACTTGGTATGGATTGGCTATCTTCATATCATACCAGTATGGATTAGTATATAACAAATGATCACTTTTTGAATATTTGATCAGCCGATCTTTTATTTTAAGAGTATTGGACATGATTTATCTACTTGCCTAATGTATCCTAGGATGACTTGCTTGGATTACCTCCAAATGTGACTTTATTTTTTATTTGGTCTTTGGGACAATCCCAATATCTAAGCCTCTCTACATAATGACATCATTTGAGTAAGTGGAATTAAAGAAGCAACTTCAAGAATTATTAGATAAGGGCTTCATACGACCCAGCGTTTCACCGTGGGGTGCTCCGGTATTATTAGTGAAGAAGAAGGATGGAACATTAAGGCTTTGTATTGATTATAGACAGTTGAATCAGGTGACTATCAAAAACAAGTATCCCATACCCAGAATTAATGATTTGTTTGATCAACTACAAGGTGCACAAGTATTCTCTAAGATTGATCTGAGGTCAGGTTACTATCAGTTGAAGATCAAGGAGGAGGATATCCCCAAAACAACTTTTAGAACTCGATATGGTCACTATGAATTCTTGGTGATGCCTTTTGGTTTGACTAATGCCCCTGTAGCTTTTATGGAACTAATGAATAGGATATTTCAACCGCTCTTGGATGACTATGTAATTGTATTCATTGATGACATATTGGTGTATTCAAGGAGTAATCAGGAGCATAAGGAACACTTGAGAAATATATTGTCCATACTAAGAGAAAAGAAGTTGTATGCAAAGTTCAGCAAATGTGAAATTTTGGTTGAATGAAGTTGCTTTCTTAGGCCATGTGATTTCAGGGAAGGGTATATCTGTTGATCCAAAGAAAGTGGAAACTGTAGTTGAATGGGATGTACAAACAAATGTAACAAAAGTTAGAAGTTTATTGGGCATGGCAGGTTATTACAGGAGATTTGTGGAGGGATTTTCTCAAATCTCTCAACCTCTCACCAACCTCACTAAAAAGAATGTGAAATTTGTATAGGGTGATGATTGTGAGCAAAGTTTTCAAGAGTTAAAAAGAAGATTGACTAGTGCCCCTATTCTCACTATTCCAAGTGGTAGTGGGGGATTTGTAGTTTATACTGATGCTTCAAGAAAGGGCCTTGGATGTGTTTTGATGCAGGAATGAAGAGTAATTGCTTATGCTTCTAGGCAACTAAAAGGTTATGAATTGAATTATCCAACTCATGATTTGGAAATGGCAGCAATTATTTTTGCTCTAAGGATTTGGAGATATTATTTGTATGGTCGACAATTTGAAATCTTTACTGATCACAAGAGTTTAAAATATATTTTCACTCAGAAAGAGTTAAACATGAGGTAGCAAAGATGGATAGAACTTCTGAAGGATTATGATTGTGTCATCCGTTATCACCCGGGCAAAACCAATGTTGTAGCTGATGCACTTAGTAGAAAATCCACAAGTTGTATGGCTAGTCTGGTCGTGAAGCAATGGAAGTTATTAGAAGAAAATTTTGATCTTATTCAACGAATTAAGGAAGGACAATTACAAGATCCACGTTTAATCTATTTGAGGAATGAAGTAGAAAAGGAATTGAAGCCAAAATTTCAAGTTTCAAAGGATGTATTGAGATTTGGGGAGAGAGTATGTGTACCAAATGAACCAGATATCAAGAATCAAATCCTAAAGGAAAGTCATACTTCAAAATACACCATGCATCCTGGGAGCACTAAGATGTATAAAGATCTTCAAAGTCATTATGGGTGGGAAGGCATGAAGAAGGAAATTGCAATGTATGTTTCAAAATGTTTGACTTGTCAGCAAATCAAAGTAGAACACCAAAGACCTGGAGGGTTGTTGCAATCTTTAGATATTCCTGAATGGAAATGGGAATGTATTACTATGGATTTTGTTTCAGGACTACCCAGAACCTCTAGAAAGCATGATGTTATTTGGGTTATCATTGATAGGTTAACAAAATCTGCACATTTCTTACCGATTAATATGACTTATTCGCTTGATAGACTTGCAGATTTATATGTCAATAAAATAGTAAGACTTCATGGTATTCCAAAGGAGATCATCTCTGATAGAGACTCCAGATTTCTCTCTAGATTCTGGAGAAGATTACAGGAATCTATGGGCACTAAAGTCAAGTTTAGTACTGCATATCATCCTCAGACTGATGGTCAGTCAGAAAGAACAATTCAAACACTTGAGGATTTGCTTAGAGCCTATGTTATGGATTGGAAAGGTAAATGGGATAAAAATATTTCACTTATTGAGTTCACTTATAATAATAGTTATCATTCAAGTATTCGGATGGCTCCTTATGAAGCTTTATATGGGCGAAAGTGCATAACACCTATATATTGGGAGGAAGTTGGTGATAGAAAGTTGTTAGCACCAGACAAAGTATAAGAAACTACCAAAAAAATTTAAGTTATAAGTAAAAGGTTAAAAACTGCTCAGAGTCGTCAAAAGAGTTATGCTGACAATAGAAGACGAGATATTGAGTTTGAAGTTGGAGATTTTATGTTCTTAAAGGTTTCCCCTTTCAAAGGCATTATAAGGTTTGTGAAGAAAGGAAAGTTAAGCCCAAGATTTATTGGACCTTTTGAGGTTCTTGAGAGGGTTGGTTCTGTCGCTTACAGGATTGCCTTGCCACAATCGTTGTGCCATATCCATAATATATTCCATGTTTCGATGATTAGAAAGTATATATCTAATCCTTCTCATATCATTAAGTATGAGCTGATGGATATCGATAAAGATTTATCTTATGTAGAAGAGCCCATTCAGATTGTTGATAAGAAAGAAAAGATCCTAAGGAATCAGGTCATCCCTTTGGTTCAAGTAATTTGGAGATATCATTCTGGAGAGGAAACAACCTGAGAGCTAGAGGAGGAAATGAAAAAGGTTTATCCCTATCTTTTCATTGATAGAGGTATGATAAATTTAGAGGACTACTTTTTTCTTTTAAGGGGGGGAGAGTGTAACATCCCTCATTTCTGAATTTTCGTATAAGTTTCTAGTTGTAATATAATTATCTATTTTAAATTTGATAAAAGAGCTAAAATATGAATCTGAGAACTTATTCATAAGAAAAAAAAAATCTGAGGACCTATATGTAAACCCTGAGGAACTAATCGTAAATATAATAATACAAGGACTAAACTGGAAAATACACAAAAATACAAATCCCACCATTTAAGCCTCTCTGCCTTCATTCTTAAGGAACTAGAGAAGGTAGCTGCATGGAAGAATAGAGAAAGAAAGAAAGAAGAAGAGAAAAAAAAATGGGGAAGAACAAGAAGAAAAAAATTGGGGCTTTGAGGTTTCTTACTCAAATCTTCTCAATTGGGGTCATAATTCTCAAAGGCAAGTGTTATAACCTCATCCTACAGAAGTATTAGTCTCTATTCGTATATTGATTCTGAAAGATTTCTACTTAGAACCTGATATTTCTCTCTTTGGACATAAAACCAAGGATTTGGAATTTTTTCAGTAAACTGACCCCTATACACTGTTTCAGATATAATTTTTAGCACCAAATGTGGATTCAGGAAGGAACTAGCTCGTTTGAAATTAGACTCTTATATATTTCTTTTGACACTGATTTTGTAGAATTTGGACACCGAATACTTACCTAAACGTCTGTTTCAAATGAGCCTATATATGCTACAGAACAGGGATCAAAATTTCTAACCTTTCGATACTAAAATATCTATAGGTCCCTGTTGGAAATTCTAATTTGTGCAAATCTGACTTCATTCGAAACTAGACTCGTAGACCTTTCTTTTGACACATAGATTGAAAATTTTGGAATTCAAATGCCTATCCTCTTATCTGTTGAATTCGACCCTATGAATTCTACAAAATAGTGATTTTGTTTTTGGCCTTGTGTTACCAAATCAAAGGTAACTCCTTGTTGGAAACCATGATTCATACGAAGTTTGTTTCATCAGAAAATAGATTGGTATATCTTTCAATAATAGCCTTATTGTGGGTATTGGAGCATAATTGACAATCTGAAGTATTTATCCAATGTGCCTCTCGAATTCTGTCAAAAATCGAGCTTTGATCGATTTCGCATCTTCTGTTTTCATTGATTTGGAAATAGATTTTATTCAGTTCCCTTCACTCAATTGTGGCTTATATTAATGCTTGAATTCTCGTTTGCTCTTGTCTATAAATTATTTCCATTCCTGAATATATTGTATAGCGTTTACGCTATATCACATTGATTTATATAGGCACATGTATATCCCATTGTTCCGCATTTGCTTTTGATATGTGCCTATTCTAGTTTCATTCCTTTAGATATCGAATTCATCTAACCTTCTTATTTGAATTGAGTTGTATGTGATTACTTGGATTCCGTGTGTGCCCTTGTTTTCATTTCCTTTCAAGTCTGATTACAATGGTGAAAGATTATTGTTTACTTCGTATTGACTCATAAAGGCACATGTACGTTTGGTTGTTCCGCGTGTGCTTCCGATATGTGCTATTCATTGTTCATGCTATCCTTTTGTACTCTAGTGTTTGTGAGATATTATGAACCTTCGTCAGAAATGGTGAAGGGAGTTATGCATAGAGCCTGAGATGCTCTGCCGGCCCTTTGACTTCTCTCAGACATGGGTGGATGGAGCTCCCAGACGTGGGAGATTTATGTTTGGTGGTCATTCAGAAATGGATGTACCATATTATGTTATGGTCCCACTTCACCTTTTGTATGCTTGATATGGTATCCAAAGCTTTGGTTATGTGTTTCTATACATGCTTTGGATATGAATGATATGAATGCAACGTCAAATTCGACATTTGAGCTTCTGTTTTGTATTCATCTTTGAAATGCTCTGAAAAGGTCCATACGCCATTGATATGTTCCGAAATGTTTCATTTATCATTGATATGCTTCGAAACATTTCGTACGCCTTTGATATGCTCCAAAATGTTTCATTTGTTATTGATATGCTTCGAAACATTTCGTACGCCTTTGATATGCTCCAAAATGATTCATTTGTTATTGATATGCTTCGAAATGTTCCAT
The DNA here is from genome assembly GCF_036884655.1 of Musa acuminata AAA Group. Lineage (NCBI taxonomy): Eukaryota > Viridiplantae > Streptophyta > Magnoliopsida > Zingiberales > Musaceae > Musa > Musa acuminata. The sequence goes on along the minus strand of NC_088353.1, from coordinate 14,424,322 downwards.
AGGTTGTTGATATGCTCCGGAACATTTCATATGCTATTGATATGCTCCAAATTACTCTATGCTCCATCTGTTATGAACCAAATATGTTTGATTGAGTTGACATTTGTGATTCTGCCCTAATGAGATTACGTCTATGAATTATTATATTCTGCCTTGCATTTTGAAACCTTATTTGTTTGAAAATTACCCTCTTTTACCATGGATATGTTAGTCACTTGCTGAGCTTTATATGCTCACCCCGTTGTTGTATAAATTTTTCAGGATAGCTTGTCACTCGCTTAAATGTTAAGGTTGGGTTGAGGCAGTGGAAAGCTAAAAGATTTTGGCAGATCTTTATTAGTATATATGTTTTTGTTGTATAAGCACACTCTGCATCTAATGAAATATTGACGATGAATCTAAACTTGTGGATTTTGTATAAGTTTAAAGGACCTCTCGTGTCTAGGATTCTGGAATATTAAGTTTAATTCGTGTAATGATATGAACTTATGGTAAATGTTGGTTTTGTGACTATATAGACTCCCATACTTGTGAATTTATGTTGTAGTTATTATTTTGGTGAGTTGGGTTTAGATTTTATGAATCATCGAGCGATGTGTTGTATGTTTATGAACTGCACAGGGTTTATAAATTTGTAAATTATAGAGGTGAAATTTTGATCTGAATATTTTCTTAGTGACCTCAAATGTGTGATTGGATCCTGGATGGATTTGTGTTGAAAAATTTTTAATATCATGGATATTTTGAGGGGCGTGACATTTATAGGGTTTCTAAACTCTAACTCCTAATAGGACTCCTACTCAAGACTCCTACTTCTAACCAACTCCCAATAGGACTTCTACTCAAGACTCATATTCCTTTACAACTCCTAATTCATCTCTAAGAAACAACCTCCTAACCCTGGTCGGCCTCTTCACCTCTTTAATAGGGGTCAGCTTATGTAGGTTTTACATGAATGTCCCTCTCAATTTGGACTCTCCTAGTTAGAGTCCTAACATATACTTGGTCGAGTCCCTTGAGGTTACACTAAGACGCTGATTAGATCCCGATCTCCACTAGAAGTCTGTCGAAGACTTCCGTTTCACGTTCTGAGGGTGTCGCATGACTCACCAGTAAAATAATGGAAGCATATTAAGATAGAATTTTATATCTTGATCGTTTATTTTTTTACAAAATATGCAGGTCATTTATTTCTACTATATCTTTATTTTAAGAAAATGTCAAATTCAAATCCCTTATGTTGCATACTTGATGTGAACCACCTCACTAGTCTAAATTATACGAATTAGCTCAACAACTAGAGAATTGTTCCTATGGCGGAGAAAATCGTATACGTCCTTGATGCAGTGATGCCTACACCCGAGTAAAGGGCAAGCGAGGATGAGATCACTCGCTACATGAAGTACATATATGGCTCCACTCTTGCTCAGTATTATATGTTGGGCTCCATGACTCCTGAGTTACAAATATAGCATGAAAAGATGGATGCCAGATCTATTCTCCTACATGTCCACAAACTCTTTGAGGAACAAGGAAGGACTTAGTGATATGAGATATCCAAGAGCCTCTTCCGCGCTAGGATGACTAAGGGGACACTGGTTCAGAACCATGTCCTAAAGATGATTGAGTGGATAGAGAAACTCACAAGTCTAGGAATGGTCTTAGAGAAAACCTATGTGTGGATCTGGTGCTTCAATCCCTACCATATTCCTTTTCATAGTTCATAATGAATTTTAATATGAATAAGCTTGAGGTGACTCTCCCTAAGCTCCTCAATATGTTGAGAGAGGCAGAGAGCACTATCAAGAAAAGGAAGTTGATTCTCTATACTAGTGAGCCCAAAAAGAAAAGGAAAGTAGAAAAGTCTCTTAACAAGTGTAAGGGTAGACCGGGTAAAGCAAATGTTGCTAAGAAATACCCGATAAAGGACAAAGGCCAGTGCTTCCATTGTGGCAAAGATTGGCACTAGAAGAGAAACTGCAAAGAGTACCTTGCAGAGAGGGCGAAACAAAAGCTTGGAGAAGCTTTAGATACATTCATGATCAATCTTCATTTACTCTTATGATAACACATGGGTATTGGATATCGGTAGTGCTTACCATATTTACAATTCGTTGCAGACTCTAACAAGACCTATGAGATTAGTGAGAGGCGAGATGAACCTCAAGATGGCCAATGAAGCAAAAGTTACCATAGTAGCTGTTGGCGAGGTCACCCTACATCTGCCTGGTAGAGCTATTATTACATTGGAAGCATGCTATTTTGTTTCTTCTATTATCAAAAACATTATTTCCATTTTATGGTTGACAATCAGTGGATATAAATTTATTTTTGAGAATAATGGTTATTCAATATTATTAGATGATGAGATCATCATGAGAGAAGCACTACATAATGGTTTGTTTATGTTAGACAATGCTCCTACTAATCATAGGTGCCTAGTAAGCTAAACACGTGAGTGATGGCACGTGTGACTTGATACAGAACTATTTTGCTTATTATAATTTGGCATATATCACTTATAACTATTGCATATATGCATATATATATTGTGATGTCCTTGGATTTGTGCAATGGGAATCGGATCGTGATGAGATCACGATAATGAGATCGATTCACCTTTAAACAGAGATCCTAAATAATCCCGGTCATAGGTTACTCGAGAGGGACATCGTGATAACCGGACAGACTGTTGTGCTGTATACCCGTCTATATGATGGATGCAGTTGGTCTCATAACTGCTCGTGTAGGGACACTAGGGATACAGTACAGGTGCACATTGGAGAATGAGTTCACTGATTGATTCGCTTACGGAATGCTGGATGGTTGATGATGCCTTATTGTCAGACAGCGATTCCATAGTCCTAGTGATGTATCTAGTCCTTAGACTTGAGACACCAAGGATGTCATGTATGAGTGCTCCACTCTTTGATACCAAACTTATAGGTTTGGCTGTCCCAAATCTAGTACAACTAGTCATTAGGAGTGGTAGTCGACCTTACGAGGGCTATTGAGTGTCGATAGAGGATCATCCACTCTCGGCGTCATGAGATGAATATCTCATGTGTTCTTGCTCAGACAAATCCCTGGCCATGGTCATTCGGGTTGAGAGAGAAAGAGTTCTCCAGGAGAATCCGATTATAGCGAGACATGACAAGAAACCGTATGGGTCTGACAGCACCATGCTCGATATATAGTCTTTGGGATATTAGATGGATGAGGGACTATAGGTACACGGTAACTGAGGATAGACAGGTCCAATGGATTGGATTCCCCTGTATCGTTTAGGAACTACGACGTAGTGGCCTAGTACGTCCGTAGTCGATGAGTCGAGTGAATTATTACAGAGATAATAATTCACTGAGTTAGAAGGAGTTCTGACAGGTATGACTCACGGCCAGCTCGATATTGGGCCTAGAGGGTCACACACATATGGTAGGCATTGCAATGAGTAGAGGTTCGGATATGAGATATCCGACGAAGCCCTTGTCTTATTGGATATCTAATAAGCCCCAGAATTATTGGATCCCATGGACGAGATCCAATAAGAGCCCATGAGAGATTATTGGATAGAGATCCACTAATCTAAAAGACTTGGGTTATTGGATGCAGATCCAATACCCACTAGGGGAGGACCATTAGAGTTTGGCAGGTGACCTCTATAAATAGGAGGGATTCAGAGCCTCATGGGCCAGAGCCTTTGCTTGCCTCTCCTATTCTCCTTCCAACTCCACCTTAGAGTAGGCTTGGAGTTTTGAGGAGCATCGTCTCAGCCCTGCTGTGTGGATCACCGCTAGAGAAGAGGATGCTTGACCTCCTTCACCCTCTTCTAAAGATCTGCAAGGAAATAGGGATATACGATCTCCCTATGCAACACAATATACTCTATACGTAGTTTTTTTAGTTTCGCGGATTTTGCGCACCAATCTTCGCTCGACGACGAACATCCCTTTGGGAATCGGGGATTTTGTTTTCTTGTTCTTCTGCTGCGTATGTGATGTCGCCCCCAAGATTTCCCAACAGTGGTATCAGAGCCAAGTTGTTCGTGCGAATGATTGGTTTTGAATTGCGTGTGTTGTGTTTTGAAGAATCTTTTGACGTCAAAATTGTTGACGGAAAAGCGAGAAAGGGCAGCAACAGTTGCTGCCCTCGATCTGCGTGCGTGCAGCGCAACCGCAGGCAGGTAGTACAGGGGCTGCGTCTACAACAACTGGCCGGCGACCTTCTTGTAGCAGGCTTCCGGCCGGCGGGGCTGGCAGCCCGAGGGCAGAGGTGCCTACGGTCGCTTCTCCCACGGGGTGAGGCGCCGCAGGGCAGCGGCGCCTGCCGCCACTGCTCCCGCGGGCGAAACCCCCCTTAGGGGCGGTCGCCTAGGGGGACAGCACCGCCTGCGGGCATTACCCCGCAGGCAGAACTGCCCGCGGAGGCGGCGGCGCCCGCAGGGGCAGCACTGCCTGTAGGCGCTGCCCCACGGGCAGAATCGCCCACGGAGGCGAAGGCGGCGGCGCCTGCCGGGGCGCCCACCTACAAGGGCAACGCCCCACCCTCTACCGCACAGCCTGCCGCCGGCAAGGTGGCGACGACAGCAGCATCAACAGTGAAGAGGAAGAGGGGCTTAGGGTTTTTGGGTAATAAAAAGATAGTTTTACCCTTGTGAATTTGAGGAATTCTAGTTTTTGTCTTTTATCCAAGTTATGAAAATACCCCTATAAATTTAGAAATTCCCTATATGTCCCTGATTTTATAAAATACTAATTAATTAAAAGGTTTAGTTGATTATTATTTTTATCATTATCTAGTAGTCCTATACGATGATGAATATTTATACATATGATATATGATGTGTGGACGGATGATTATGGATCGTATGATGTGTGTACTTGTGATTATTATTATTGGGGTCTGCGAGCTCCATTATATTTCTCGTTTATTGTCGGGCCTATGTGCCTATGATTAAGTTATAATCACATGAGGAGGCGTAGCGGGAGCGTGGATGTGATAGCAGGACCCATGAGACGGACGAATGCGATGTATAAAGATGCATCGAGATATCGACGGAACCAACGAGGATGAGATGGACGATCACAGGGCATGGAGATGCACCGTTGCACATATAGATCATGATGTGAGTGATTAGGCCTACTGGCTCGGATCTAATCACATTAGGTTGTGGTCCATGATCATCTGGTGTGATTGCTTATACACATACTAGATATGTATATATATTTGCATGCGATGTAGATATATATTAAATATGTATATGTGTGACATGTCATATTAGGAGACCAAATCATAGAAACATCTCTCTCGATAATATTAAGTCGGTAAATGTGAGGCAATTAGATTGACCCATGTGGCCTTCCATCGTTATAAGTAGGAACCGATTCCCGGTGTAAGTTGAGTTGGTCGAGTTCCTTGAGACTCACCTATATCGTGATTCACTATCTTGCTACGACATTGAGATGTCACCGGTGACCTGAGGACATGGTATACTTGGTCGAGTCCCTCGAGGGTATATCATCAAATCAGACTCATCTTGTAACGAAGGTGTTGACTTAACCGAGCATCATGGTTGGTCGAGTCCCTCGAGACCATGGTGATTCAGAGGCCGAACAGGACGGGAATAACAAGGAATTGTGATCGGCAAGAGTTGCCTACATTTTAGGCTTAGTGTGATTGGTCGAGTCCCTTAAGGTTACACTAAGATGCTGATTGGATCCTGATCCCCACTAGAAGTCTGCCGGAGACTTCCGTTTCACGTGTTGAGGGTGTCATGTGACTCGTTAGTAAAATAGTGGGAGTATATTAAGATAGAAGTCCATATCTTGATAGTTTATTGCTTGCAAAATCTCCATGTTATTCATTTCTATTGCATTTTTATTTTCAGAAAATATCTCTTTCAAATCCCTTACGTGGCATACTTGATGTCAACCGCCTCACTAGTCCAAATTATATGGATTGGCTCCGTAACTTGAGAATTGTTCTCACGGCGGAGAAAATCATGTATGTCCTTGAGACAACGATGCCTACGCCCGAAAAAGGGGAAAGCGAGGATGAGATCGCTCGCTACATGAAGTACATTGATGACTCCACACTTGCTCAGTGCTATATGTTGGGCTCTATGACTCCTGAGTCAGGCGCCGCTACCCTTGCGGCTCCTGTTGCAGGCTGCCTGCCTGCACGCAGATGGCAGTGCTGCAATCTGCGACGGCAACGAGGGCAGCAACAGTTGCTGCACTTTTCTGCTTTTGCGTCAACGATTTTGACGTCAAAAGCTTCTCCAAAACACAACACACGTAGTTTAAATCCAATCTATCGCACGAACAACCTGGCTCTGATACGACTATTAGGAAAATCTTTAGGGGCAACATCACATGTGCAGTAGAAGAACAAGAAAACAAAATCCCCGATTCCCAAAGAGATGTTCGTCGTCGTGCGAAGATTAGTGCGCAAAATCCGCTTAACTGAAAAAACTGCGTATAGAATAGATTGTGTTACCTAGGGAGATTGTATATCCTTGTTTCCTTGCAGATCCTTAGGAGAGGGTGAAGGAGGTCAAGCGTCTTCCTCTCTAGTGGTGATCCACACGGTAGGGCTGCGACGACGCTCCTCAAAACTCCAGGCCTGCTCTGAGGTGGAGAGGGGAAGGAGACTAGGAGAGGCAAGCAAAGGCTCTAGCCTATGAGGCTCTGAATCACTCCTATTTATAGAGGTCCCCTGTCAAACCCTAATGGATCCTCGCCTAGTGGGTATTGGATCTGCATCCAATAACCCAAGCCTTTTAGATTCGTGGATCTCTATCCAATAATCTCTCATGGCTCTTATTGGATCTCATCCGGTTATCACGATGTCCCTCTCAAGTAACCTATGACCGGGATTATTTAGGATATGTGTTTAAAGGTGAATCGATCTCATTTTCATGATCTCATCACGATCCGATTCCCATTGCACAAATCCAAGGACATCACAATATATATATACATATATGCAATAGTTATAAAGTGATATATGACAAAATATAATAAGTAAAAAGATTCTGTATCAAGTCACACGTGCCATCACTCATGTGATTGGCTTGCTAGGCACCTATGACTAGCAATCCTAAATCGGCATCTGCATAGGCTATTAAGTCGAATTTATCATATTTTCGATACCACAATCCTAAATTTAGAGTTCCTTAAAGATATCTAAATATTCTTTTAACACTCTTAAGATGAGATAATTTAGGATTAGATTGAAACCTAGTGCAAAGTCCTATACTAAACATGATATCCGGTCTAGTCATAGTGAGGTAGAGTAGACTACCTTTCATTCCCCTATACGTTTTTTGATCGAAATTTTCACTATTTTCATCCAAATCTAACTTAGTCAAAGTACTCGTAAGGGTATTTATTGCTTTTGAATTATCCATGTTAAATCGTTTTAACAATTCTAATGTATATTTAGATTGGTTAAGAAATATACCATCATTAAGTTGTTTGATTTGTAATCCTAAAAAGAAAGATAATTCTCCCATTAAACTAATTTCAAATTCATGACTCATACATTTGGCAAATGATTCACATAGTGATTCATCCGAAGAACCAAAAATATTATCGTCAACATAAATTTGCACAATAAGAAAATTATTTTCAAAGTGTTTGATAAACAATGTAGTATCAACCTTGTCTTTGGTAAATTTATTTAAAATAAGAAAGGAACTAAGCCTTTCATACCAAGCTCTAGGAGCTTGTTTCAAGCCATAGAGAGCCTTAGTCAATTTGAATACAAGATTAGGAAGAAGAGAATTTTCAAATCCGGGAGGTTGTTCGACATATACTTCTTCGGAAATAAAACCATTCAAGAAGGCACTTTTAACATCCATTTGAAATAGTTTAAAGTCATTACTACTAGCATAGGCAAGGAGCATCCTAATGGCTTCTAATCTTGCCACAGGAGTGAAGGTTTCTTCGTAGTCGATACCTTCTTTTTGGTTGAAACCTTTGGCCACTAATCTAGCCTTGTTTCTAACCACGATACCGCATTCATCTTACTTGTTTCTAAAGACCCATTTAGTACCAATGACTAAATGGTCACTAGGTCTAGGAACAAGCTTCCATACCTCATTCCTCTCAAATTGGTTCAATTCCTCTTGCATTGTAATGACCCAATAATCATCTTTCAAGGCCTCGTCAATGCATTTAGTTTCGATTTATGAAAGGAAGGCGGCGTTAGCACAAAGATTCTTGAAAGAAGAACGAGTTTGAACCCCTTGTAATGTATCTCCTATAATTTACTCTTTTGGATGAGCATCTACATACTTCCATTTCTTGGGTAAGGAAATTTCGTAAGAAGATGCATCCAAGTTGCTATTTTGAGGAGGGGGTTCCTTTAAATTCAAATTATCAAAACCAAGATCATCATCAAAATCATTTTTCTTTAACTCGGAAATTTCATTAAAAACCACATGAATAAACTCTTCTATAACTAAGGTTTTTTTTGTTAAAAACACGAAAAGCCTTAGAAACGGAAGAGTAACCAAGAAAGATGCCTTCATCGGATTTAGCATCAAATTTTACTAAGGCATCCTTTTCATTCAAAATAAAGCATTTGCAACTGAAAACTTTAAAATAAGAAACATTTGGTTTTTTATTATTCCATAATTCATAGGAAGTTTTTGATAGAGACGGTCTTATTAGAACTCTATTCATGATGTAGCAAGTCGTATTCACGGCTTCGGCCCAAAAATACTTGGGTAGACTATGTTCATTCACCATAGTTCTTGTCATTTCTTGTAGGTTTCTGTTTTTTCTTTTAACTACTCAATTTTGTTGAGGATTTCTTGGAGTGGAGAAGTTGTGGTTATATCCATGAACTTCACAAAGACTTTGGAAATCACGGTTTTGAAATTCGCCACCGTGATCACTCCGAATTGATGAAATCATGAAGCCTTTTTCCTTTTGAGTGAGTTTACAAATTTTAGAGAAACACTTGAAACAATTACTTTTGTGAGCCAAGAAATAGATCCAAGTGTATCTAGTATAGTCATCTACAATTACAAAAGCATATTTACTTCCTCCTAGACTTGTCGTGTCAATTGGTCCAAATAAGTCCAAATGGATCAATTGTAATGGTCTAGTGGTGCTAATTTGATTTTTTGGTTTGAAACTAGTTTTTATTTGTTTACCTAGTTGACACGCATCGCATACTTTGTCCTTAATAAACTTCATATTTGGAATCCCTCGTACTAATTCTCTAGATGAGATTTTAGATATTAGTTTCATACTTGCATGGCCTAATCTTCTACGCCAAAGCCAAGCATCATCATTTAAAGAGGAGAAGCATATTTCATTACTTAGTTCATCAAGGTTGATGGTGTAGACATTATTTTGCTTTAAAGCAATCATTGACATGTTATTGTTTGGTTTTTCAATAATGCACACATTTGATTCAAATCTAACGATATAATCTTTATCGCATAATTGACTAATACTCAAGAGATTATGTTTCAATCCATCAACTAGTAATATATCATCAATAGAAAAACTTAATTTGTTACCTATGGTTCTCTTGCCAATGATTTTGCCTTTGTTGTTGTCTCCGAAGGTGACGTACCCTTCTTCTTTGCTAGTGAGCATAGAGAAATGAGATGAATCTCTAGTCATATGTCTTGAGTATCCACTATCGAGATACCATTTCTTGCTCCTAGCTTGTGGGTTTGTCTACAAAAGAGGATAATTTTTAGGTACCCATTTGATTTTGGATGCCTCAAAAATTGATATACCAATTTTGTTATTCATTATTGAACTATTTATAGTTCCTTTAGGAACCCATATTAATTTATGTGGACTAATTTTCCTAAATGGACATTTGTAGGCAACATGTTCGGATTTGCAACAAAAGTTGCATTTCATACATGATGAAACATGCAATATGGGTCCTTTAATGAAAGTGGTAGGATTCTGATGTGATCCTTTTACAAATCCAATTCCACTTCTATTTGCGACGTGACCCTTGTTTGCAAGGATTATGTCCAAGCATTTGCTACCGACCTTAAACTTGTTTAAGGTCTGTTTAAGTAGCAAATTTTTATTTTTTTTAGCTTCTAAATGCTCACACTTAGAGCATTGAGGAGTTTGAAGACTATCAAGCTTATTTTGTAGTAAGACATGCTCTTTCTTTAAGATATTAAACTTCTTACGAATAGTTCTACATTCATCAAATAATTTGTGAAAAGAGATAGAGAGTTCTTAAAAGATAAATCTTCATTAATTAAATCACATACCTCTTCTCCTAAAGCCATTAGCGCGAAGTTTGCCTCCTCTTTGTTGCTATCTTCTTCACTTTCGGAATCACTTGAATCATCCCAAGTTGCTTTTAGAGCTTTCTTCTTCTTCAGTTGCTTCTTCTTGGCTTGGGGGCATTCATTTTTTAAATGACCTAGCTTCTTACATTCGTAGCATATCACTTGGTCCTTTTTATGTTCAAGTCTGTTTTTGGTGTTATTTTTAAATTTTTTCTTTCTTATAAATTTTTAAAATTTTTGAGTCAAAAGTGCAATGTCATTGTCACTGTCCTCATCACTTGATGTTCCTTTCAAGTAATCTTCTTGTGATGTGAGTGTCATATCCTTCCTGTTCTTTGGAAGGGGGTTCTCGAGCTCGTCATGAGCTTGACACGTCATTTCGTAGGTCATTAGAGACCCAATAAGTTCTTCAAGAGAGAATGTTTTAAGGTCCTTGGCCTCTTGAATGGCAGTAACTTTTGGATCCCAACTTTTTGGAAGGGATCTTAAGATTTTAGTTTCTAGTTCAAAGTTAGAAAAATCTTTATCAAGAGCTTTGAGTCCATTGACAACATCCGTTAAACGGGTGTACATGTCTCCGATAGACTCACTTAGTTTCATTTAGAAAAGTTCATAAGAGTGCACAAGAATGTTGATTTTGGATTCTTTCACTCAGCTAGTGCCTTTATGAGTGACCTCAAGAGTTCTCCAAATATCAAAAGCAGAATCATAAATTAAAACGTAATTAAATTCATTTTTGTCTAGTGCACAAAATAAGGCATTCATAGCCTTTGCATTTAAAGCAAAAACCTTCTTCTCCGATTCATTCCATTCGCTCATTGGAAGAGAAGATTTTTGAAATCCATTTTCGACAATGGTCCAAAGCTCGAAATCTATGGAAATGAGAAATATCCTCATATGAGTCTTCCAATACGTGTAATCCGACCCGTTAAACATAGGTAGACATGTAATAGAATGACCCTCATGCATGTCGGAGTAAGCCATCTCTCTTGGGTATTAAAACAAATATGAGAGTGAGCCTTGCTCTGATACCAATTGTTAGGATCGGAGCGACACTAAGAGGGGGGTGTGATTAGTGTAGCGGATTAAAAATTGTAAGTTCGAAAATGATTCCGTGAAATGCAAGGAGATTTCGTTTTGATAGTAGCTTGAGTAAAGTGAAAAACGAAAACTTGTTGCTGTGTATATAACGATTGTAGAAATGTAAGTACTCACACATTCAATGAATACGCCAATTTAAAGTAGTTCGGTCAAATGACCTACATCCACTTGCGAAGCCTTTTTCAATTAGGCTCCCAACTTCCCTAGCAAATCTCTTTGAAGGGGAAGGACAAATACCCCTCTTACAACCTTTTACAAGTGGTTCACACTCTTACAAATTTTTGAAGAGAAAGAAGGAGGTGAACACTCAAGCAATTGAAAACAAAACTTGCTAAAGACTTTTCTAAGACTTTTATCTCAATCTATTGCTTTCACTAAAGTTGTATTCTCCGCTGAGAATTAAGGGGTCTTTATAGGCCCCAAAGGGATTCAAATTTGGGCTCCAAATTTTGAATTCTCTTGGGTTTCCGAGATTGGAGGTGCTACTGCCTGTTAGTGGCGGTGCCACCGCTTGTCAGTGTTTGACACTGACAGTGTACTGGTGGTGCCACCGCCCGACCTCTCGGGTTCTAGGCGATGCCACCGCCCAACCCTCGAGCTTTGGGCGGTGCCACCGCCCAACCTTACGGGTCACTGGTTGGGCTTCAAGTTCGGCCCAAACCAAATCACATTCGGGCCCAGTTAGCCCCTATCCAGGATATAGGATTGTCCCTTAATCCTAACCCTAATTACATGCAAACTACATAACTGAAAACATAGTCCTAAGCAATTTTTAAACAGTAAGCGTCGAGTCTCATTCTGATGAGCATTCTAGCGATCTTCCAGCGGACTTCCGATGCACCTTCAGATTTCTTCTGGCAGACTCCCAGCAGGCTCCCGATCTTGTGGCGAGTTTAGTGAGTAGCTGAGCCTTCTCGGTGATCTCCGCGACCCTCCGACGATCTCTTCAGCGGACTTCCGAAAACTCTGACACATCCTTGATTTATTCTCGGTTGGCTCCGGCAGCATCTCCGACGAATCTTCGGACTCTCAAACACCCATTGAACTTGACTCTAGTTTCCTTGCTTTATGTTTTCAGGCTATCGTAGTTAATCCTGCACACTTAACTCAATAATATGGATTAGATCAATTAACCTATCAATTGATTTCATCATCAAAATCTGAGATTCAACATAAGCTATCGTAGTTAATCCTGCACACTTAACTCAATAATATAGATTAGATCAATTAACCCATCAATTGATTTCAACATCAAAATTCGAGATTCAATAAGATGAAGCCGACGATGAACCAAAATATGATGATGATGAGGAAGAGATTACTTATGTTGATCATGGTTTGTCTATTGTATTGCAACATAGCTTACAAGTGTCATATGTGGTCGAGGATGAAAGTTGGGTGAGAAAAAATGTGTTTCACACTAAATGTACTTCTCTTGGAAAGGTGTGCTTGGTGATCATCAACAACGGCAACTTTGAGAATGTGGTATCTTTGGAGATGGTACAGAAGCTAAAGTTGGACACAATCCCTCATCCACATCCATACTAATTATGTTGGCTGCAAAAAGGAAATGATATCAAGGTAACCAAAAGATGTTTAGTTTCATTTTCTATTGGCAAGTATTATAAAGACGAAGTATGGTGTGATGTTGCTCCTATAGACGTGTGTCATTTGCTATTGAGAAGACCTTGGCATTATGATAGGAGGGTGTTGTATGACGGCTACAAACATACTTATTCTTTTAAGGTGAATAAAAAGAAGATTATCTTAGCTCCATTACAACCTTCCGAAATCAACGCACCAAAAGGGGAAGTTAGTGTTTTTATGTCCTATGGTGAGTGCAAAGGAGAATTGAAAAAGGGTGGTCATGTTATGGCTCTAGTGGTAATATAAGAGAATGAACAACATAAGGAGACACCGGCAATCATGAAATCAATCCTAGAGGAATTTCAAGATGTTATACCGGAAGAGATTCCACATGGCCTTGTGTTAGGATCAAGAGCACTAAGAGGGGGGAGGGGTGAATTAGTGCAGCGGATAAAAACGTCAACTTCGTCAAATTTCTTGTACGATAAAAATTATTTCCGACGTAAAACCGATTTCGGAAACTTAACTTGAAAGCATACGTAAATGTATTGAATGCAGTAAGCTATTGAAGGGGTTTACAGTAAGGTAATAGCAGGAAATAAAATGCAAACCAAAGAAGACGGGATTTTATAGTGGTTCGGTCAATCGTGACCTACATCCACTCCTCTGATTCCTCTTCCGTCGAGGCCATCGGCATCCACTAACAATCTTCCTTTACTAGACGAAGATCAACCTCCTTCTTACACCCCTCTTCTCCTTTTACCAGGTTTAGGAGACAACCCTTACAAGCACTCACTCTCCTCTCTTAAACAGAATTCTAACACTTAAGCTAGAGGAGGGATTTCTCAACTGATTTCTATAGCATTTCTTTCCTTTTTTGCTCTCTGTGCTTGTGTGTATTAACCAGGGATGAGAGGGGTATTTATAGGCTTCAAGTTGATTCAAACTTGGAGCCTAAAAATATCTCATCCCGGGTTCCCCGGGCATGGGCGGTACCACCGCCTGCGCTGGGCGGTACTATCGCCCAGTGTCAGTTTGACTAACACTATCCTGGGTGGTACCACTGCCTGGGGTAGAGTGCTGGGCGGTACAATCGCCTAGACTGGCGGTACCACCGCTTGACATAGCCTCGAAGATTGTGCCATGACGGTGAGTCTTCTTGGGGCACTATTTGGGCTTCTTATTGGGCCAACATAGTGATTACATGGGCCTAGCTGGACCCTAATTGGGTTGGCCCAAATCCAATCCCAATTACGTGCTAACTACGATTCCTAAGACATATTCTAAGCTAAACAAATCCCTATGTCAATTCTTCCGGCGAGCTTCTGGCGAACCTCCGACGAACTCTCGGCAATGTTCCGACGGAGTCTTGGCAAGCTCCTGGACTACACGACAATCTTCTTAGCGAGTTATGACGAGCTTCTCTGGCAAGCTCCACGACTTCTCGACTGGTTCCCGTAGAACTTCCGACAAACGTCTGGACTTCTGACGAACTCTCAAACTCCCAACATGATCTCGATCTTGACTTTGAGACTTCATTATGCTTCATGTCTTGCTATCATAATTAATCTTGCACATGTAAAACACACTTCGATCTAGACAATTAATCCTAAGCATCTAATCAAGTTGTTCGGCATGTCATTGGTCCCTCGACGCTTCATCCGATTCTTCGGCGCATCGTCCTCTCTTGCGGCCTATTGCCCAATCGGTCAGTTGACTCCGTAACTCCGATATCATTGGCGCAATCTCCGCTCTTCTTGGCCCGATGCCTGAATCCATGGCCCGAAGCCTTCTGTCGATACGTCGACCGATCCATCAGTCCAACATCCAATCTTTTGACATGTTCCTCCGGCCCAATATGATTTTTCTTACTTTAATTGTCTCATCTTGATCGAAGCATCCTGCGTCACTTAAAACGCAGATTGAAACATAAACATATATTGATTGGTTTCATCATCAAAATCTAAGATTCAACACCTTCCACCTTTAAGAGACATCCAGCATCACATTGATCTTATTCCGGGGGCTATTCTACCTAATAACGCTACATATAGAATGAGTCCCAAGGAGCATGAAAAACTTCAAAGGCAAGTTGATGAATTAGTGAAAAATGGGTTAATTCAGGAGAGCATGAGTCCTTATACGGTTCCAGCATTGTTAGTGCCTACGAAGGATGGTTCTTGGAGAATATGCGTGACAGTCGCACAATCAACAAAATCACAGTGGACTATCGTTTTCCTATTCCAATGTTAGATGATTTACTTGATCAATTGTGTGGTGCTTATATTTTCTCTAAAATTAATTTAAGGAGTGGCTATCACCAAATAAGAATGAGGCCCGGAGATGAGTGGAAAACAACATTTAAAACTAGAGAAAGCTTATATGAATGGTTGGTTATGCCATTTGGGCTATCTAATGTTCCTAGCACTTTCATGATATTTATGAATCATATACTTAAGCCATGCATTGAAATATTTGTTGTAGTTTACTTTGATGATATATTAGTGTATAGTAAGAGCGAAGAAGAGCATATGATTCATCTGAAAGAGATCTTTCTTATTTTGAGGTAGCAAAAACTTTATGCTAATCTAAAGAAGTGTGATTTCTTTACTTCTAGTGTTGTGTTTTTGGGGTATGTTGTTTCAAAAGATGGAATCATAATGGATCAAAATAAGGTAGAAGTTATTCTCAATTGGCCAACACCTGCTTCATTGCATGATGTGAGGAGTTTCCATGGCTTAACTTCTTTTTACAGAAGATTCATCAAGGGTTTCAGCTCTATTGTCGCTCCAATCAGCGAATGTCTGAAATGTGATAAATTCAAATGGACTAGTGAGGCTAATGATGCTTTTGAGCCTTTAAAAAGAAAGGTGACCGAAGCTCCTATCTTAGTTCTACCAAATTTTAACAATGTGTTTGAGGTTGAATATGATGCATCTAATGTGGGAATTGATACTGTTTTGAGTCAAGATGGAAAGCTCATTGCATATTTTAGTGAAAAGCTGAATGATACGAGGAAGAAATATTCTACTTATGACAAAGAGTTTTATGCGACTTATCGAGCTTTGTCTCATTGGAGTCAATATCTTCTTGCCAAGCCATTTGTCTTATATTCTGATCATGAGGCATTAAAGTTCATTAATCACCGGCACAAGTTAAACAAGAGGCATGCAGCTTCGGTGGAGTTTTTACAATCTTATAACTTTACGATCAAGCACAAATTTGGTATTCAAAATATAGTTACTGATGCATTGAGCAGAAAGTGTTCTTTATTATCAACAATGGAAGTTAAAGTAGTTGGATTTGAAACATTCAAAGATCTCTATAATAGTGATGTAGATTTTGGCTCAATATGACAGATTTGTAAATCAGGTTTCTTTTAATAATTTTCTATCTTTGATGGTTTTCTTTTTCGAGCTAATACTTTATATGTTCCCTCTTGTTCTTTGAGATAAGTAAATCTAGCTGAAGCTCATGGTGGTATTTTCGGTGGATATTTTGGTAGAGACAAGACTCTGGCTCTTATTCAATCAAACTTTTATTGGCCTAAGATGTTTAGAGATGTGGAAAGATATATAAAGCAATGTCGAGTGTGTTATTTGGCAAAAATAAGAAGTCAAAATTCTGGATTATACACTCCATTGTCTGTGCCAATTGCTTCATAGGAGGAAGTGAGTCTTGATTTCATTTTGGGACTGCCAAGAACTCAAAGAAAGAAGGATTCTATCATGGTTGTTATTGACATATTTTCAAAAATGTTTCACTTTGTTCCCTACAATAAATCGAATGATGTATCTCATATTGCTAATTTATATTTTAAGGAGATTGTCAAATTGCATGGTAGTCCAAGAACTATGGTGTCTGATCGAGATTCAAAATTTCTTAGCTATTTTTGGAGAACTATTTAGAGGAAGCTAGGTAATTCTTTGAATTTCAACAACTCGCATCATCCACAAACTGATGGGCAAACGGATGTAACGAACAGAAACTTAAGAAATTTGCTTAGAAGCTATGTTGGCAAGAATATTAAGCAATGGGATCTCATTCTTCCATAAATTGAGTTTGCCTACAATCGTTCTATCCATCATAGTATCGGTAAGAGTCCTTTTGAGGTTGTTTATGGTGCTAATCCAGCTGGTCCTTTGAACTTCGTCCATTTTTCGACAACTAAGCAATTTAGTGGAGATGCTGATGAGAGAGCAAAGCAGATAAAGCAAAATGTTAAAGCAAATATAGAAAAGCAAAATGAGAGGTACATGGAAGCTACCAACAAACACAAAAAACATATGGAGTTTAATGTTGGTGATTTAGTCTGGATTCATCTAAGAAAGGAGAGGTTTCTACCAGACAAATTTGGAAAATTAAAACCAAAGGCTGATGGTCCAATCAAGGTGCTTAAGAAAATTAGAAAAAATATATATAAGATTGAGCTACCTGAAGATTACGGAGTGTCCCCAACATTTAATATTGTTGATTTAGGTCCTTTTCACAATTAAGTTGACGAAACAAATAAGGACTTGAGGACAAGTCTTTTTCAACTAGGAGAGATTGACATGGGAGTGTCTAATTTGATACAATTTGCTCATATGGACCTTGCTGATGCTTTGATATTTTTATCAGCCAATATTGTTGCCTTATAATCTTCAACTCAACCCACTCAAATATGACAGCTCATAAGCATATTCCTTGTGGAAAATTAAAGCTATTTCAAGATGCTTTTCTTCATGATCAAGGAATGCATTAAAGGAGTTGGTTAGCAATTGTAAAACACTTAATTTTGAAATTCCCTATGCATGAAGGGTTGTTTCATGCACTAGTATTTATTTTGGTGTTTAGGACTTAAAAAAAACTTTAAAAAACTGATGATATCTTAGCAGAAGCTCTCTTGGAGAACCCCCTTAAACTTCGTATCTCTTGGATGCGTCCTTGAGTAGTGAGTCTTTGATTTATGTTCTGTATCCTCATTTATAATCCTTAGGGTGGTGAATTTCTGTATCCCTTTATGATTTTAACTTAGTGGTGAACTATTTTTCGATCTTATTTAAGTTTTATCGTGAGTGGTGAACTAAGTTTTAACTTAGTGGTGAACTGTACTGTGATTTTTCTTCAAGAGTTTGTTCCTTGTCTACTATGACATTTTCTATCTGAAAAACTGTTCCATCGGTGTTATTTCAAAATCCATTCTGCATTTTACCCTCCCCAGTATCATTGCTTCATGCATGATACCAAAAATAAATCAATCATTACTGTGAACATATCATACATGATATTAAAGCATTCATGATACATCATTTTAGCAACAAATCATAGTGTTGCATGCATCATTCCAAATTATAAATATTTTAAATCATGATGGTATCAAAATGTCAAATTACATTACATCCTATCATGTATGAGAATTCTCAAGATTCATATAGAAAATCTCCTCTTAAGAAAATACCAAGAGGAATCGTAAGAGGACAATATATGAAAAATCTTGATTCATATAAAGAGAATCTCATCTTATCATGATTTGATAAATATTCTCTTAAAAGAGTGAATCATATGTGCATCAAGAAAGATGTTTCATGTTGAATATATCAAAAGTCGTAAATACAATAAATGATTTAGTTGGATATATCATCTCATTAGTCATATGAAAATAGATCCAAAATCATCATCAAAATCACTTTTCGGAAAATTCAATGAAGGCAACGTAGATAAATTCACATGAGAACTTAATTCATGCATAATGTCTCAAAAAAAATAGTTATAATTCCAAACAAAAATCATGATTCATCTACAAAATTTTTCTCTTTAGTAAATGACAAGAAGAAGCATAGGAGATCAAATAAAAGATCTTGATTCATAAAAGATTTCATGTTATAAGTCTTAAGAAATTATGATTTCAATAAAACTTATTCAAATTCAAATCATTTTCATAGTCCAAGAGATTCACAAAAACATAATATACATGGATTCATAAATCTTTTATTGAAAAATCAATAAGATAGAGATGTTTTATTTTCAGTTGTTTGTTTTATACAAGCATGCCTTTGTCTTCTTATGCAAAATAAAAACATGCATCGACGTTTAAGATCGAAAAATAAATTTCACCATAAAAGCCATCAAGACAAAAAAAAAAAGTATAACACATTAAACATAAGGCTTCTTCAAACAAGATATTTGATTCATCATTTTAATTTCAATGATAATATATTTTCCTTTTTATGTGTTTCATTTTATGTGATTGATTTCATATAAGTATACTCAAGTTTTTTCATATGAAAACCATCCATCATGTTTAAAATAGAAAAGCAATACAAAATCATCATGCATAATTATATCATTAAATTATCAAACATTATTTCATTAAACATAAAGTATTTAATTTAAACATTTTATTCCTTTATCATAAAACATACAATTGTCGTGATAAATATAAATATAAATATAAATATATTTATTTATTTATTTATTTATTTAAAATTAATCATGAAAAGAACTAAGTAATTTCATTGTAAGGAAAAAGATATTCGATTGAGTCGCTTACCTTGTTGACGAAAGTCGTCAAAGCACAGTTCGCCACATTGCTTTTGTTGGGTTTTTTTTCATCTTTAAATGAATTCGATTCATCCCAAGCCACCTTAAGTGTTTTCGTCTTCTTTTGTAGCTTCTTAATTTTAGGTTCATTTTTGTTCTTTAATTATTTTTCAAGATTTTTTTAAGCTTTATGGTTAAGAGTTCAAAGTCATCATCACTTGAGCTTTCGCTCAAGTCGTCTTCATTTATTCTCAGTGTCAAATCCTTCCTATTCTTTGGAAGGTTGTTCTCAAGTTCGTCAAGTGCTACATAAGTCATTTCATAGGTCATCAAAGACCCAATAAGTTATTCAATCGAAAAATAGTTCAAGTCCTTTGATTCTTGTATTGTCGTTATTTTTGAATCCTAATTTTTAGAAAGTGATAGTAAAACTTTATTCATAAGTTCAAGATTCGAAAAAAATTTATCAAGAGCTTTTAGACTATTGATGATATCTGTAAAATATGTGTATATGTCTCCAATAGTTTTGCTTAGTTCCATACAAAATAATTCAAAATCGCACATCAAAATATTTATTTTAGAGTCTTTAACTATACTAGTGCCCTCGTGTGTGATTTTAAGTGTGTGTCAAATGTCAAAAGTTGTTTCTCAAGTAAAAACCCGATTGAATTCATTTTTGTCGAATGCACAAAATAGAGCAATCGTAGCTCTAGCATTTAAAGAAAAAGTTTTCTTCTCCAAATCATTTCATTCGTTCATTGGAGTACAAGACTTTTTGAAAACCACTTTCAATAATATTCCATAAATTTAAATCCAAGAAAGTAAGAAAACTCTCATTCGAGTTTTCCGATAAGTGTAATCCATCCCATTGAACATAGGAGGACGAACGATAGAAAATCCCTCTTGAAAGCCAAAAAGAGTCATTTCTCTTGGGTGTTAAACCAAAAGAGAAATAACGTGGCTCTGATACCAACTGCTAGGAATGAGTCGACACTAAGAATGGGGAGTGAATTAATGCAGTGGTAAAAACATCGATTTCAAAAAATATTTGTTTGTTGAAAACCGATCGGAAAGATGTTAACTTAAAAACACTTTCGTAAGCGTGTAATGAGGAAGTAGAGCAGTGAGCAAGTAAAATGATTTGTAGCAAAGTAAAAGGCAACAAACCGATTTTATAGTTGTTCGGTCATCATGACCTACATCCACTCCCGATTCCTGTTCACTCGAGGCCACCGGCTTCCACTACTAGTCTTCCCTCAATAAGCGAAGACCAACTACCCTTTTACACCCCTCTTCTCATTTTCATAGGGTTTGGAGACAACCTTTTACAAGCACTCACTCATCTCTAAACAGAATTCTAAACTTAGAATTAGAGGAGGGAAACTCTCACGTGATTACTACAGCGTTTTCTCACTTTTAAATTATCTGTGCTTGTGTATGTTAACCAAGGATGAGAGGGGTATTTATAGGGCTCAAGTGGATTCAAACTTGGAGCCTAAAAATGTCTCATCCCCGATTTTTGGGGTACTGGCGGTACCACCGCCTATGCTGGGCGGTACCACTGCCTACAGCACTAACACTAGGTGGTACCACTGCCTAGTCTGGCGGTACTACTGCTTGACACCTTGCCATTAGGCGGTACCTCCAATTAACATAGTCTCGGAGACTATGCCACGACGGTTCCACCTATTGGGTCACTGTTTTGGCCTTTTCATTTGGCCCAACACAGCCCAAACTTGGGCCCAATTGACCCCTAATTGAGTTGGCCCAATTCCGACCCAATAATGTCCTAACTACGAGTTCTAAGACATTCACTAAGCTAAAAAAGTTCATAAGTTTAGGTTTCTTCCGGTGAGCTTTTAGTGATCTGATAAGACTTTAAAATCTTATCGTTGCTCTAATACCAATTGATAAGGCCCTAAGGTCTTATCGTGGAAGAAATGGGAGAAAAGGGAATGATAATGATCGCTTCGAGGGGATCGACCTCCTCTAAAGTCTTATCGTCGCTCTGATACCAATTGATAAGACCCTAAGGTCTTATCGTGGAAGAAATGGGAGAAAAGGGAATGATAATGATCGCTTCGAGGGGATCGGCCTCCTTGATCGCTTCGAGGGGATCGGCCCTCCTTGATCGCTTCGAGGGGATCGGCCTCCTAGGGTTTGTCAAAAGACAGAATAGTATTTTTCATTGATTACTGAAAAGAAGCAGTTACATCCCTATTTATAGAGTTCCACCTAGAGTCCATCATGACTTGAACTCTAATAATAAATAAATATTAAATAAACCTCTACTTGACTCTAATTGAATCAAACCGACTCAATAAACAATTGGACTAAACAGACTCAATAAACATTATTTAAAAGCTCAGAAAAAGGGTCCTAACAATTCCTCCCTCTTCAAATCAGTCTTGTCCTCAAGGCTGGGCAGCATCAATCTCGGGGAGCTTGTCTTTTACCACTTCAGTCATAGGCTATCTTCAACGCATCACAACCCGTTGATCAATTAAGTATGGTCTCTACTTTTTGACAGTGTAAGCAATAGGTCGATCTTTAAGTGTAGTAATCATTGCAAGAAATTCTTGGCCTTTGCTATCATAAGTTAAAATCCGTCCATCAGCTTCGAATATATCACAGCCTTCAATGTGGTGGGCTAATTGGGCTGTAACTTTCCTGTCCATAAAATTATTAGTGCTATCTGTATCAATCAAAATAGTGACAGGTTGATGCTTCAAAGTTCCTCCGATTTTCATAGTTTGTGGGTTAGCATAACTAGCCAATGCATGCACTATATGTGTGATGACTTCAATATCTTCATCAGTTTCCACACCTTCATAATCGGAGTCCAACTCTTCAGCTTTCGATTCCTCTCCAATTGGCTCAATCATCATATGTTGCCCTTGTTTACATTGGTGCTCCAGACTCCATTTTTCATCATAATACAAACCCCTTGCTAATCTTTTCTTGCTAATTATTTTCTCATGTAGATTTGCAAATGAGATCGCAACTATCATAGTACGGGGTTGACGAGCCTTAACTTCATACCAGATCTCTGGAATAAGCCCTTCAATAAATGTATCCAGAAGTTGTCAGTTCGACCAATCTGTAGCTTGATTTAACAATCTTTCAAACATACTCTGATATTCTAATACTGTAGAAGTTTGATGAATTTTGGTGAGCTGGCAATAAACATTCTCATATTCGGATGGGCCAAAGCGAACAAGAAGCCCTCTTTTAAACTGCTCCCACGAAGGAACTCCATGGAAAGTTTCATACCAATCGTACCACTGGAGTGCATCTCCCTCGAGTTAGATTGAGGCCACTTCTACCTTGGATTCTTCTGAGGTTCTGTGAAAACGGAAAAAATTTTCTGCCTTAGAGATCCAATTGGTCGGATCTCCATCTTTCCATCTTGGAAATTCCATCTTCACGTGTGAGTAATTTGTGTCACAATCTTGAGGCCCTTTTCCTATATTTTTAGATCTGTGCAACGTAGAACTTGAGCCCCCATTTTGTTGAAATTTGCTGAGTCTCTCCAGTAGGCTCTTTTTGAAATCATTAAGTGTTTCTTGCAGTCGGTTCTCAATTCTGATTTCTAATGCTTACATTTGTGCTTTCACCGAGTTATCAGTGGCCATTGTGTAAGACTACAAATCTGTAATCTCAACTCCTGTTTTTGGTGTCGGTCAAGGGCATCAATACTGTCGATGCGAAGTTGCCGAGGAGGTGGATGCCAAGGGCAGTGCTGTAGTCGCTGCGTTGGAGGAAGAGTAGCTGCCCTATTTCTTTCGCTGTGTGTGGTGAGAGCGCCGGGGTTGGAAGGCGACTGCGTTGATGTGGTTGCAGTTGCTGCGACCCAAGGGGCGATCGCCGAGCAATGGGGTTGAGGCAAGGCAGCGTACTTGCTGTAGTTGCTGCGTTCGCTGTTGGAGGGTGGCTGCTGTAGAACGAGGGGTTGGTTGTTGGCCGGGAGAAACGACAATGGTTACAATCGGCGGCTGCGGCAGTATAGGGTGCCACTATTTTTGTTGCTGCGTACTCTGTTTTTGTCGCACCACCGAAGGAGTTGGCCGGAAGGATCACGAGCAGTTGAGGAGAATGCTGCGGTGACTGGCAGCAGTGGTGGTCGCTGGCCGGAGCGCAGCGTTGACGGTGGAGAAGGAGGCAGTGAGGGTCGCGGTCGGGATCGACGGGGGCTGCAGCAACAGAGGAAGCAATGTTTCTGCAACTATTGCAACGAGGCCTGCCGCAACCGGCGGCTGCGGCTGCGACCCAAGGGGGGGGCACGGCGAGGGTTGCGGCTGGGAGGCGGGCGGCAGTGATAGAGCGATCGAGAAGCAGCGGCGGCGGTGGAGAAAAAGGCAACGAGCGTCATCGCTGGCCGGGTTGCGATGCTGGAGATGGGAAACAGGGTGCTCTATTTCTATCGCACCATAGCCAGAGCAGCTGGCGATGCTAGCAACGGCGGTGCGGCGGTGATAGTGCGGCCAAGAAGCAGCGGCAGCAGTGGAGAAGGAGGAGTCGGCGGCTATAGAGGCGACCGACGCCTGTGGCAGTAGAGGGACCGGCGGTTGCTCTGTTTCTATCACACCACAGAAACAACGACACCGACAGATCGCACGGCCGAAGCTACAACCAAGGGAAGCCAGCGATGACGGTGCAGCTAGGGCAGCGTCGCCGATGGTATAAGTGGCGATGGGTGGTCCGCTGGCTGGGAATCGGCGGCCGCGGCCCTTCTTGCTCGAGCGAGATGCGGGCAGCGAGGAGGCGAGGTGAGAAGGTTACTGGCCGGGGCACAGCGACAATGGTGGGCACTGATCGGGGAGCAGCGGTGGCGGCGGTCGCCGACCAGGAAGCAACGCCGGCGGTGGAGGAGAAGGGAAGCAGGGGTGGTCGACGCCGGGAAGCAAATGTTCTTTCTTGGTTGAGAAGGAACAGCGTGCGTGGCTACCGGCTTCGCACCCATAATTTTTTTTTTTTTTAGATGACGAACTACAGCGAGAACGCCGAGGATCGCCGCTCTGATACCAAATGATACGACCCTAAAGTCTTATCGTAGGCTCTGATACCAAATGATAAGACCCTAAAGTCTTATCGTCGCACTGATACCAATTGATAAGACCCTAAAGTCTTATCATGGCTCTGATACCAAATGATAAGACCCTAAAGTCTCATCGTCGCTCTGATACCAATTGATAAGACCCTAAGGTCTTATCGTGGAAGAAATGGGAGAAAAGGGAATGATAATGATCGCTTCGAGGGGATCGGCCTCCTATAAAGTCTTATCGTCGCTCTGATACCAATTGATAAGACCCTAAGGTCTTATCGTGGAAGAAATCGGAGAAAAGGGAATGATAATGATCGCTTCGAGTGGATCGGCCTCCTAGGATTTGTCAAAAGACAGAATAGTATTTTTCATTTATTACTGAAAAAAAGCAGTTACATCCCTATTTATAGAGTTTCACCCAGAGTCCATCAGGACTTGAACTCTAATAATAAATAAATATTAAATAAACCTCTACTTGACTCTAACTGAACCAAACCGACTCAATAAACAATTGGACTAAACAGACTCAATAAACATTATTCAAAAGCTCAGAAAAAGGGTCCTAACATGATCTTCCGACGATCTCTCGGTAATGTTCCAGCGGATTCCCGACAAGCTCCTGGACTTCATGATGATCTTCTTGGCAACATTTAATGAGCTTCTTTGGCAAGCACCTGGACTTTTTGGTCAATTCCGATAGAACTTCCGATGAACGTCTGGACTTTCGACGAACTCTCAAACTCCCAATGAAATCTCATTCTTGAATTCGGGACTTCCTTTTGCTTTATGCCTTAATCGCTATCATAGTTAGTCCTACACACTTAAAACCTACTTCGATCTAGACAATTATTACAAAACTTGAATCAAATGTTGTCTGGCATGTCATTGGTTCATTGACACTTTGTCTGATTGTTCGGCGCATCATCCTCTCTTGTGGCCTATTGCTCAATCAGCCAGTTGACCTCTACAACTTCGATTTCCTTGACATAATTTTTGCTCTTCTTGGCCCGATGCTTGAACCCATGGCCCAAAGCCTTATATTGATACGTCGACCGATCCTTCGGCGCGACGTCCAATCTTCTGACATGTATTTCTTCGGCCCAACATGATTCTTTCTGCTTTAATTCTCTCTATGATCGAAGCTTCCTAGGTAACTCAAAATGCAGATCAAATCATAAACACTGTCAATTGATTTCATCATCAAAATCAGATATTCAACACAAACATGGATAGGATACCCTATGCCTTAGTGATAGCGTCTATCATGTATATCATGCTATGTACCAGGCGCGATATAACGTATGCTCTAAGTGTCACGAGCAGGTATCAGGTGGATCCAGTCTTGGAGCACTGGAAAGTAGTAAAGTATATCCTTAAGTACTTGAGAAGGACTAAGGATCTTTTACTAGTATACGGAGGTAGTAGCCTTAGGGTTGAAGGCTACATGGACTCAAGTTTCTAGTCCAATGTCGATGATAGCAAATCTACTTCGGGATATGTGTTCACCCTGAATGGAGGAGCATTATGCTGGAAGAGTTCCAAGTAAGATACTACTGCTGACTCGACCACAGAGGAGGAATACGTTGTTGCAACAGAGTCAGCAACGAAGGAAGTATGGATGAAGAAGTTCATCACAGATCTGAGAGTCGTGTCGGGCAGCGAAGAGCCAATTCCCTTATATTGTGACAACAATGGGGTGATTGCTCAAATATGGGAACCCGAGTCTCATCAAAAGTGTTCTGAGGAGGTTTCAACTTATCAGAGAGATCGTAGCCCGAGGAGATGTAGCAGTGGAAAGAGTTCCTGTTGGGAAATCTTTGGGGGCGATATCACATGCGTAGCCGAAGAACAGAAAATAAAATCCCCTATTCCCAAAGAGATGTTCATCGTCATGTGAAGATTAGTGCACAAAAATCACTGAAACTTAAAACTGTGTATAGAATAGATTGTATTACCTAGGGTAATCGTATATCCTTATTTCCCTATAGATCTCTAAGAGAGGGTGAAGGAGGTCAAGCGCCCTCCTCTCTAGCGGTGATCCACACAGCAGGGCTACGACGACGCTCCTCAAAACTCCAAGCCTGCTCTGAGGTGGAGAGGAAGAGGAGAATAGGAAAGGCAAGCAAAAGCTCTAGCCTATGAACCACTGAATCCCTCCTATTTATAGAGGTTCCCTGTCAAACCCTAATGGATCCTCCCCTATTGGGTGTTGGATCTACATCCAACTACCCAAGCCTCTTAGATTAGTGGATCTCTATTCAATAATCTCTCATAGGCTCTTATTTGATCTCATCCATAGGATCCAATAATTCAGGGGCTTATTGGATATCCAATAAGATAGGGGCTCCAGCGGATATCTCATATCCGTACCTCTACTCATTGTAGTGCCTACAATATGAGTGTGACCCTCTAAGCCCAATATCGAGCCGATCATGAGTCATACCTATCAGAACTCCTACTAGCTTAGTGAATTATTATCTTCATAATAATTCACTCGACTCATCGACTACGGACGTACTAGGCCACTACGCCGTAGTACTCAGACGATACAGGGAAATCCAATCCATTGGACCTATCTATCCTCAGTTACTATGTACCTATAGTCTCTCATCCATCAAATATCTGAAAGACCGTATACCAGGCATAGTGCTGTCAGACCTATACAGTTTCTGCTAGTCATAGGTGCCCAGCAAGCCAATCACGTGAGTGATGGCATGTGTGACTTGATATAGAATCTTTTTGCTTATTATATTTTGGCGTATATCACTTTATAACTATTGCATAAATGCATATATATATATTGTGATATCCTTGGATTTGTGCCATGGGAATCGGATCGTAATGAGATCACGATAATAAGATCGATTCACCTTTAAACACATATCCTAAATAATCCCGGTCATAGGTTACTCGAGAGGGACATCGTGATAACCGGACAGACTGGTGTGCTGTATACCCGTCCATATGATGGATGCAGCTGGTCTCATAGCTGCTCATGTAGGGACACTAGGGACATAGTACAGGTGCTCATTGGAGAATGAGTTCACTGATTGATTCGCTTACGGAATGCTAGATGGTTGATGATGCCTTATTGTCAAACAGCGATTCCGTAGTCCTAGTGGTGTATTTGGTCCTTAGACTTGAGACACCAAGGATGTCCTATATGAGTGCTCCACTCTTTGATACCAGACTTATAGGTTTGGTTGTCCCAGATCTAATACAATTGGTCATTGGGAGTGGTAGTCGACCTTACGAGGGCTATTGAGTGTTGATAGAGGATCATCCACTCTCGGCGTCATGAGAGAAATATCCCATGTGTTCTTGCTCAGACAAATCCCTGGTCAGGGTCATTCGGGTTGAGAGAGAAAGAGTTCTCCGGGAGAATCCGATTAGAGCGTGACTCGAGTAGAAACAGTATGGGTCTGATAGCACCATACTCGATATACGATCTCTGGGATATTAAAGGGATGAGGGACTATAGGTACACGGTAACTGAGGACAAACAGGTCCAATGGATTGGATTCCCCTATATCGTCTGGAGACTACGGCGTAGTTGCCTAGTACGTCTGTAGTCGATGAGTCGAGTGAATTATTACAGAGATAATAATTCATTGAGTTAGAAGGAGTTCTGACAGGTATGACTCACGATCAGCTCGATATTGGGCCTAGAGGGTCACACACATATGGTAGGCATTGCGATAAGTAGAGGTTCGGATATGAGATATCCGACGGAGCCCTTGTCTTATTGGATGCAGATCTAATACCCACTAGGGGAGGACCCATTAGGGTTTCACAGGGGACCTCTATAAATAGGAGGGATTCAGAGCCTCATAAACTAGAGCCTTTGCTTGCCTTTCCTATTCTCCTCTCCCTCTCCACCTAAGAGCAGGCCTGGAGTTTTGAGGAGCGTCATCGCAACCCTGCTGTGTGGATCACCGCTAGAGAGGAGGACGCTTGACCTCCTTCACCCTCTCCTAAGGATCTGCAAGGAAACAGGGATATATGATCTCCCTAGGTAACACAATCTACTCTATACGCAGTTTTAAGTTTCGCGGATTTTGCGCACCAATCTTCGCATGACGACAAACATCTCTTTGGGAATCGGGGATTTTGTTTTCTTGTTCTTCCGCTGCGCATATGATGTCGCCCCCAAGATTTTCCAACAGTGGTATCAGAGCCAGGTTGTTCGTGCGAATGATTGGTTTTGAACTGTGTGTGTTGTGTTTAGGAAGAATTTTGACGTCAAAATCGTTGACGCAAAAACAAGGAACGGCAGCAACAGTTGTTGCCCTCGATCTACGTACGTGCGGCGCAGCCGAAGGCGGGCAGCACAGGGGCTGCGTCTGCAGCAGCCGACCGACGGCCTGCTTGTAGCAGGCTTGCGTCCGGCGGGGCTGGCAGCCCATGGGCAGAGGCGCCTACGGCCGCTTCTCCCGCGGGGTGAGGCGCCGCAGGGCGGCGGCGCTTGCCTCCGCTGCTCCAACGGGCGAAACCCCCCCCCCCGTAGGGGCGGCTGCCCAGCGGGACAGCAACGCCTGCGGGCGTTGCCTTGCCGGCAGAACCGCCCGCGGAGGCGCCCACTTGCAGCGGCAGCGCCGCCAGCGGGCGTGCCACCTGCAAGCGAGGGCATCGCCCTCGCCCCGCCGCATAGGCCATCGCCAACAGGGTGGCGGCGGCAGCAGCAATAAGAGGGAATTAGGGTTTTAGGCAAAAAGATAGTTTTGCCCTTGTGAATTTGAGAAATTCCAGTTTCTGTCTTTTATCCAAATTTTGAAAATACCCTTAGGAATTGAGAAATTCCCTACATGTCCTTGATTTCATAAAATATTAATTAATTAAAAGGTTTAGTTGATTATTATTTTTATTATTATCTAGTAGTCCTACATGATGATGATTATTTATACATGTGATGTATGATGTGTGGACGGATGATCATGGACCGTGTGATGTGTGTACTTGTGATTATTATTATTGCGGTCCGCGAGCCTCCATTATATTTCTCATTTATTGTCGGGCATGCGTGCCTATGATTAAGTTGTAATTACATGAGGAGGCGCAGCGGGAGCGTGGATGCGATAGCGGGACCCACGAGACGGACAATCGTGATGCATGAAGGTGCATCAAGATGTCGACGAAACTGACGAGGACAAGATGGACGATCACAGGGCATGGAGATGCACCGTTGCACACATAGATCTTGATGTGAGTGATTAGGCCTACTGGCTCGGGCCTAATCATATTAGGTTGTGGTCCATGATCATCTGGTGTGATTGCTTATACACATACTATATATGTATATATATTTGCATACGATGTAGATATATATTAAATATGTATATGTGTCACATGTCATATTAGGAGACCAAATCATAGAAACATCTCTCGATAATATTAAGTCGATAAACGTGAGGCAATTAGATTGACCCACGTGGTCTTTCATCGTTATAAATAGGAACCGATTCCCGGTGTAGGTTGAGTTGGTCGAGTCCCTCGAGACTCACCTATATCGCGATTCGCTATCTTGCTTACGACATAGAGATGTCACCGGTGACCTGAGGGCATGGTATGCTTGGTCGAGTCCCTCGAGGGTATATCATCAAATCAGACTCATCTTATAACGAAGGTATTGACTTAACCGAGCATCATGGTTGGTCGAATATGTTAGGATCGGAGCGGCACTAAGAGGGGGGGTAAATTAGTGCAGCGGTAAAGTTCAATAAACTTTTGACGATTTAAACACTTTCAGAAACTTCATACGATAAAAGCAGTGTTTCATTTGAAACCATTTCGATTGTGTTTTAACTTGAAGGGATACATAAGAAGGAGACAAAGAAGTAGAGCATCAAAGTGAAGATGGTTTGCAGTAATATAAATGACAATAAGATAAACACAAACCGATTTATAGTGGTTCGGTCATGCGACCTACATCCACTTGCTAAGCCTTCTTCGATGAGGCTCCCAACTTCCACTAGCAAATCATTTTGAAGGGGAAGGACAAATACCCCTCTTACAACCTTTTACAAGTGATTCACTCTCTTACAAATTTTCAAAGAGAAAGAAGGAGGTGAACACTCAAGCGATTGAAAATAAAAACTTGCTAAAGACTTTGCTAAGATTTTTATCTCAATCTCTTACTTCTCAAAGGTTGTTATCTCAGCTAAGAATTGAAGGGTATTTATAGGCCCCAAGAGGATTCAAATTTAGGCTCCAAATTTTGAATTCTCTTAGGTTCCCGAGGTTTGCGGTGCCACCGCCTGTCGGTGGCGGTGCCACCGCTCGGTCTAGCAGTTCCACCGCTCAGTCTAGCGGTGCCACTGCTCAGTCTAGCGGTGCCACCGCTCATTTCTCGGGTTCTAGACGGTGCCACCGCCTACACTATTTCAGCTCACTGGTTGGGCTCCAAACTTGGCCCAAACCAGTCCGAACTCAGGCCCAATTGGCCCTTACTTGGGTTATAGGATTAACACCTAATCCTAACCCTAATTAATGTGCTAACTATGAATTTAAAGACATTTCCTAAGCTATTACAAAGTCCACAAGTCAAGACTTTTTCCGGCGAGCTTCCGGCGAACTTCCGGCGGTCTTCCGATAAACTCTCGGAAACCATTCTACGGACTCCCTGCAAGCTCCTAGACTTCACGATTTGATCTTGGTGAGTTCCAACGAGCTTCTTCAGCAAGCTCTGATCTTTCTCGGTGAGCTCCGCGAACTTCCAACGAACCTTCTGGCGAGCTTCCGAAAAACCCTTCGGCAAGCTCCATACTCATTCTCGGCTAGTTCCGGCAGCATTCCCGACGAACCTTCGGACTTCCGTCGAACTCTCAAACTCGTAACAAATCCTTCGTGCTTGACTCCGACACTTTGTTTCACTTTATGTCTTCATCGTTATCATAGTTAATCCTGCACACACAAGCCAAAACTCTACTCCGATCTAGACAATTATTACAATGCGAATTGACATTCTGTTGCCCGGCACGTCATTGGTTAGCGCTTCGTCTGATTCTTCAGCGCATCGTCCTCTCTTGCGGCTTGTTGTCCAATTGGCGGTTGACCTTCGCAACCCTGATATCCTTGGCGCAATTCCGCTCTTGGCCCGATGCCCGACGTCCGAAGCCTTCTCCCATCCAATATCCTAACGTGATCTCCTCCGACGCAACATCAATTCCTCCTGCGTTAACTGTCTAATCCTGATCGAGTAGACCTGCATCACTCAAAATGCAATTAAACATCTGAACACAATCAATTAGTTTCATCATCAAAATCTGAGATTCAACAATCTCCCCCTTTTTGATGATGACAACTAATTGATGACTAATGGAGTTAACCTTAACTCCCCGGAGTTTAACCAAACTCCCCCTATCAATATGCCATTGATAGAACACTTGGATTATCCCAAATCCAAGTAACATTCATCACATGTTATGAAAAACATTTAAACCATCATGCAAATATATATAAAATATTGAATTCAATGCATGAAGTCATCAATATACTTCTCCCCCTATGTCATCAACAAAAAATAGAAGTAGCTCTAGCTATTTTAAAAGATATGCAAGTTTTTGCAACATAAAGCTAGATTTTCATCACAACATATAAGCACAAAAGCATAGCAAGATTCTTAAGTTCAATCACGGCAATTCAACACTTGCTTCTTGTGCAAGATTGCACTTTGCTTTTCTTTTCATGTTCTCACTAGCAAAAGCTTTCTCCCCTTTGTTTTTGTCGAAAAGAAGGGAAGAGTACAAGCTAGCCAACATTTGCCTTGAGCTAGCAATCTTTCTCCCCCTATGTCATTGCCGAAAAGAAGGAGAGGAACCAATGATTTAGACTTTTACATAAATTATGAATTTGCATCAATCAATATTTCAATCATCACATGATATATATACAAGACAAAAATGCAAAGAAATCATGTCATAAAAGACATCAATTGTTAAACATGATATGATAATAGTCTCAAAATTTTCAATTTGCAATACATGTGATACATTGTAATACTAAAAAATTTAATGCGATGCTTTAAAGATATCAACCTATTTTTTATACAAAGCATGGCAAGAGCAATTATATTGCAAGTTTTCTAAGTTTTGCATTTTTTGCTTCTTTCGAGATAGCAATTCTTTGCTTCTCTATAAGCTAGCAACTTTTACGATATGCAAGTTTTACTACGTACAAGCTAGCAAATTTAAAGATGTGCAAGTTGGCATATTTGCTTTTCTTTGCAATGTGTATGATAGTATTTCTTTGTAATGTTCAAAATAGCAAATTGTATATCATGCTAGCTAGCATATTAAAGATGTTCAAGAAAGCAAGCTCTTTCTTCTCTTTTGAGAAGTGTCATTTTTGCTTCCTTAGCAAAATACCAAACTAGCAAGGGACCATGTTTTACATGAGGCAAGCAAATAATTTGGCAAGTGTTACATTTGTATCTTTTCTTTAGATGTGCAAGAAAGTAAGCAAGTTTTTGCATTTTCTTGACTTGTGCAAGGTAGCTAATTTATCTTTGAGATTACCCTTTACATCAATTCAAAATAGCACATTAGCAACTCTTTCTCTCCCTTTGTCATTGGCAAAAAGAAAGGAAGATTCAAGTCATGAATATCAAAATAATAATTTTATCATGAATATTTCACAATTGTGTGCATCATTATTGTACATTAAAGTATTGCATACATAATACCAAATCATCATATATATTTTTAAAACATATAAACCCATCATTATATGCATGATTCCAAATCATCATTCATATTATTTCAATCATTGTTTCAATCATCACTATAACTCATCTTGCACAAAATGTAAAATCATCTAACATGATACAAACATTTATTTTCAAAATATTTATCACTATTTTCATGTATGATAATAAAGTATTCATGATACACATTATATGCATATATCATCACAATAAAAAGTAATTGCATGCATAATTTCAAATCATAAATGTTTCAAATCATGATGGTATTAACTTGTCAAATTTCATCCTACCATTCATGATCATAACTTTTCATTTGTATGCATCAAAATAATATCAAGAGTATTTCATGCATAATTTTATATCATCACATAAGGAATATCAAGAAGAAGGTAATTGGGTGATGCGATAAACATTTCATGAATACAAGGAATTACATAAAAATCATATAATAAAAGATTAGAACATGTGAAAGGCATGATTTCTTTTTGAAAAACCTACTCATAAATAATCAAAAGAAAATCTTAAGAGATCGATTAATGAAAAAATCTTGATTCATAATAAATCTTAATTTGCAAATATCACAGAATCAAGATCATGAATTTGGATAAAACTCATTTAAATTCAAATCGTCCAAATCATCAAAATCTCAACATTTCTTTCAAGAGATTCAAAATGGCATAAATAATTTTATTGGTCTCTTAGGTAGAAATCAATAAGATAGAGAAAATGAAAATTTTTAATAAAAAATTATTTCCTCCTTTTGTTTCAACTTATTGATTGATTCCATACATGCATGCCCTTTTTTTTTCCTTTTTTTTTTAATCCATGCATCATCGTTTAAAACGGAAAGATCAAAAATCATAAAAAAAGTGCAACACATAATTCAAAAAAGAAAATTATTTCAACTCATTACTTCAAGTCAAACATGATTTCATTTAATCAAAATTGAATAACTTCAAGACCAATAAATCATCATGTATAACAATCATCAAGTATGATACAAACTTTTCAAAATGTTTATCATGATAAGGCATATAAGCCAAAGAAACTATTAAATATAAAGCATATTCATCAATGATGGTTTCATTGGGCATAAGGCATTTTCAAACAAAATCATTTTATTATTTATTGTAGTCATACATTTTTCTTTTTAGGTGAATCTATCTTTTCATGCTTAAATTTTTTAATTTTTCAAAGATGCTAAAAAGAAAAACATGATATAATTTTTGAAAAATAATTTTTTATTTCCTATTCCTACTATCTAAATTAAGCACTCATGAAAAACTTCAAGTAATTTCAAAATAATTCAAGAGAGTTGAGTTACTTACCTTATAGTCGAAGCCCGTCAAAGCCCAATTCGTCGTTTCACCTTTGGAAGTTCTTGATTCATCCTTGGGTGCCTTCCTTTCCTTTAGCCTCTTCCTCCGTTCAAGTTCATTATTTATTTTAGATTTTTGTTTAATGAACTTATTAAGAGTTAGTGTTCGAAGTTCAAGTTCATCATTGTCCTCATCACTTGAGTCATCGCTCAAGTGGTATTCATTTGTCCGGAGTTCCAAATCCTTCATATTCTTTGGAAGGTGGTTCAAGTGTTGATTGTGTTCATCATGTGCATTGCGCACCATTTCATATGTCATCAATGAGCCGATAAGTTCTTCAAGTGGAAAAATATTTAAATCTTTTGTTTCTTGTATTGCTGTTACTTTTGATTCCCAAGCTTTATAAAGTGATCGTAAAACTTTACTAACAAGTTCAAAATTCGATAAACATTTGCCAAGAGCTTGTAAACCATTGACGACATCCGTAAAATGGGTGTACATGTCAACAATGGTTTCGCTCGGCTTCATTCGAAAAAACTCGAAATCATGCATTAAAATGTTGATTTTCGAATCTTTAACTCTAAAAGTGCCTCCGTGTGTGATTTCAAGAGTGTGTCATATGTCGAAAGTCGTTTCGCACAAAGAAACCCGATTGAACTCATTTTTGTCCAAAACGCAAAATAAGGCATTCATAGCCTTTGCGTTTAAAGAAAAATACTTCTTCTCCAAATCCGACCATTCGTTCATCGGTTTAGAGGGAAGTTGAAAACCATTTTCAACAATATTCCATAAATCCAAATTCATAGAAATCATGAAAACTCTCATTCGAGTTTTCCAATAAGTGTAGTCCAATCCGTTAAACAATGGTGAACAAAAAACCGATAAGCCCTCTTGAAAGCCATGAAGAGCCATTTCTCTCGGGTGTAAATCCGAAATGAGAAATACCGGGCTCTGATACCAATTGTTAGGATCGGAGCGGCACTAAGAGGGGGGGTGAATTAGTGCAACGGTAAAGTACGATAAACTTTTGACGATTTAAACACTTTCAGAAACTTCGTACGATAAAAGCAACGTTTCGTTTGAAACCGTTTCGATTGTGTTTTAACTTAAAGGGATACGTAAGAAGGAGACAAAGAAGTAGAGCATCAAAGTGAAGATGGTTTGCAGTAATATAAATGACAATAAGATAAATGAAAACCGATTTATAGTGGTTCGGTCATGCGACCTACATCCACTTGCGAAGCCTTCTTCGATGAGGCTCCCAACTTCCACTAGCAAATCACTTTGAAGGGGAAGGACAAATACCCCTCTTACAACCTTTTACAAGTGGTTCACTCTCTTACAAATTTTCAAAGAGAAAGAAGGAGGTGAACACTCAAGCAATTGAAAACAAAAACTTGCTAAAGACTTTGCTAAGACATTTATCTCAATCTCATGCTTCTCAAAGGTTGTTATCTCAGCTGAGAATTGAGGGGTATTTACAGGCCCCAAGAGGATTCAAATTTGGGCTCCAAATTTTGAATTCTCTTGGGTTCCCGAGGTTGGCGGTGCCACCGCCCAACCTCTCGGGTTCTGGGCGGTGCCACCGCTCAGTCTAGCGGTGCCACCGCTCAGTTCTTGGGTTCTAGGCGGTGCCACCGCCTACACTATTTCAGCTCACTGGTTGGGCTCTAAAATTGGCCCAAACTAGTCCGAACTCGGGCCCAATTGTCCCCTACTTGGGTTATAGGATTAACACCTAATCCTAACACTAATTAATGTACTAACTACGAATTTAAAGACATTTCCTAAGCTATTACAAAGTCCATAAGTCAAGACTTTTCCGGCGAGCTTCCGAGGAACTTCCGACGATCTTCCGATAAACTCTCGGAAACCATTCTGCGGACTCCCGGCAAGGTCCTAGACTTCATGATTTGATCTTGGCGAGTTCCAACGAGCTTCTTCAGCAAGCTCCGATCTTTCTCGGTGAGCTCCGCGAACTTCCAACGAACCTTCCGGCGAGCTTCCGAAAAACCCTTCGGCAAGCTCCCTACTCATTCTTGACTAGTTTCGGCAGCATTCCCGACGAACCTTCGGACTTCCGTCGAACTCTCGAACTCGCAACAAATCCTTCGCGCTTGACTCCGACACTTTGTTTCGCATTATGTCTTCATCGTTATTATAGTTAATCCTGCACACACAAGCCAAAACTCTATTCCGATCTAGACAATTATTACAACGTGAATTGACATTCTGTTGCCTGAAACGTCATTGGTTGGCGCTTCGTCCGATTCTTCAGCACATCGTCCTCTCTTGCGGCTTGTTGCCCAATCGGTAGTTGACCTCCGCAACCCCGATATCCTTGGCGCAATTCCGCTCTTGGCCCGATGCCCTGTTAGGATCGGAGCGGCACTAAGAGGGGGGGTGAATTAGTGCAGCGGGTTAAAACGTTGGTTTCGATAAATCTTTCGTATGATAAGAACGGAACTTGAAAAGCTTAACTTGAAAGCATATTCTTAAAGTTGTGCAGCAAAGATAATAAGGAAATAAAGCATATAATAAGATTTGCAGTAATGTAAATAGCAATAATGAAATGCAAACCAGAGATCACGCCAATTTTAGAGTGGTTCGGTCAAATGACCTATATCCACTTGCGAGGCCCCTCTTTGATGAGGCTCCCACCTTCCACTAGCAAATCTCTTGAAATGGAAGGGCAAATACCCCTCTTACAACCTTTTACAAGCAGTTCAACCTCTTACAAATTTTCAGCAAGAAAGAAGGAGGAGAACACTCTAGCAAATTGAAAACAAGACTTGCGAAGACTTTCTAAGACTTTTCTCTCAATCAATTGCTTCTCAAAAAGTTGTAATCTCAGCTAAGATTTGAGGGGTATTTATAGGCCTCAAGAGGATTCAAATTTGGGCTCCAAAATTTGAATTCTCTTTGGGTTCCCGAAGTTGGCGGTGCCACCGCCTGTCAGTAGCGGTGCCACCACCTGTCACTGTCAGACATTGACAGTGTTGGGCGGTGCCACCGCCCAGCTCTCGGGTGCTGGGCGGTGCCACCGCCAGACCCTTCGGTTCACTTGTTGGGCTTCAAATTTAGCCCAAACCAAGTCTAATTTTGGGCCCAGTTGGCCCCTAACTAGGATATAGGATTATCTCTTAATCCTAATCCTAATTACAAGTGAACTACATAACAAAACACATCCTAAGCAAGTTTTCAACCGCGAACGTCGAGTCTTGTTCCGGCGAGCTTTCCGACGAACTTCTTCCGATGGACTCCCAGCAAGCTCCCGAACTTGTGATGACTTTAACGAGTAGCCGAGCCTTCTCGGTGATCTCCGTGAACCTCCGACGATCTCTTCGGCGAACTTCCGAAAATTCTGACAGGTTCCCGATTTCTTCTCGATTGGTTTCGGCAGCATCTCCGACGATTCTTCGGACTCTTAAACGTCCATCGAACTTGACTCCGGTATTCTTGCTTTGTGTTTTCTGGTTATCGTAGTTACTCCTGCACACTTAACTCAATAATATGGATTAGATCAATGAACCCATCAATTGATTTTATCATCAAAATTCGAGATTCAACAATCTCCCCCTTTTTGATGATGACAATCAATTGATGACGGAGTTAAACATAACTCCCCCTATCTATATGTCATATTATGAGAAGGTAAAAACACTTGAAATATATCCCATTGAATTCAAGCATAAACCGATAAGTTCTAACCGTAGAACTTATCGTTATTCTCATTGAGCATAAGTAAATACGAAACTTCGATGTAAATCATTTTCAAGTCAAATGATAAGATACAATTTTTACTATGATTGGAGATAAAGATTTTCAACATGAATTTCATGATATACATGTTAGACATGCTTTCAATATGATCAATCGATCTTTTGATATTCTCAAGGATTTTGCAAGGCATATAAGACATTCATATCACACAAGCTTTTGCAATTCATATAAGTCATGCTATTAAAATGATACAAGTCATCACTTTTCTCCCCCTTTGTCATCAACAAAAAGGGAATGAGACTTGAAGCACATAATTTGTCATACAAAGATTTTATCATTGATCATACATCATTCATCTATATTATCATTGATCATACAAAGATTTTATTATTCAAAATTAAGTATGCTAAAATATTTACGCAGAGTTCATTTTTTAGGAAAATTCAGCATTCATCCATATTATCAAATCTCTTCTTTCTATAAATATCAAAAATTGTAGATGTACAAAGAAGAGATTGGGATAAGAAAAAAGTTTCAAGTAGTAACTCCAATAAGTCAAGATCATAATTCGAATACAAATCCATTCAAATTCAATTCGTCAACTTGAAACTCATAATCAAGCCATCAAAATCAATTTCGAGATTCACAAGATATCATAAAATCATTAATCTTGATCAGATGGGAGCAGTGTTTGACTCAAGATAAGATAATTTAACATGTCATTTAGAATCGAAAGAGAAGGATCAAATTCATCGAGGAACCGAGAGAGGATGAAAAACTTTACGGAAAAATCCATTCAAACAAGTTTATTCTTAGGGACAATTCAACATACCTAATTCCCTTCTAATGAATTCAAATTCGTCTTCATTCAAAGCTTTTGTAAATATATCTGCTAATTGATGCTTTGTGTCAATGAATTCTAGAATAACATCATTGTTAAGGACATGATCATGTATGAAATGATGCCTAACGTCGATGTACTTAGTTCTAGAGTGCTGAATTGGATTTTTAGTAAGACATATGGCACTAGTATTATCACATTTTATGGGAATGTTTTTAAAGTGAATTCCATAGTCTTCTAATGTATTTTTCATCCAAACAACTTGTGCACAGCATGCACTTGCAGCAATGTATTCGGCTTCTGCCGTAGATAGTGCAATTGAATTTTGTTTCTTGGAAGTCCAAGAAACAAGTGCATATCCTAAAAATTGGCATTTTCCGGATGTACTTTTTCTATCTATCCTGCATCCGCCAAAATCGGCATCTGCATAAGCTATTAAATCGAATTTTTCAGATTTTGGATACCATAGTCCTAGATTTGGAGTTCCTTTAAGATACCTAAATATTCTTTTAACACTTTTAAGATGTGATAATTTAGGATTTGATTGAAACCTAGCGCAAAGTCCTACACTAAACATAATATCTGGTCTAGTCGCGGTGAGGTAGAGTAGACTACCTATCATTCCCCTATATGTTTTTTGATCGAAATTTTTACTATTTTCATTCATATCTAACTTAGTCGCAGTACTCATAGGGGTGTTTATTGCTTTTGAATTATCCATGTTAAATCGTTTTAACAATTCTAATGTATATTTAGATTGGTTAAGAAATATACCATCACTAAGTTGTTTGATTTGTAATCCCAAAAAGAAAGTTAATTCACCCATTAAACTCATTTCAAATTCATGACTCATACATTTGGCAAATGACTCACATAGTGATTCATCTGAAGAGCCAAAAATAATATCGTCAACATAAATTTGCACAATAAGAAAATTATTTTTAAAATGTTTAATAAACAATGTAGTATCAACCTTGCCTTTAGTAAAATTATTTAAAATAAGAAAGGAACTAAGCCTTTCATACCAAGCTCTAGGAGCTTGTTTCAAGCCATAGAGAGCCTTAGTCAATTTGAATACATGGTTAGGAAGAAGAGAATTTTTAAATCCAGGAGGTTGTTCGACATATACTTCTTCGGAAATAAAACCATTCAAGAAAGCACTTTTGACATCCATTTGAAATATTTTAAAATTATTACTACTAGCATGGGCA
Organism: Musa acuminata AAA Group; assembly: GCF_036884655.1. Classification (NCBI taxonomy): domain Eukaryota; kingdom Viridiplantae; phylum Streptophyta; class Magnoliopsida; order Zingiberales; family Musaceae; genus Musa; species Musa acuminata. The sequence continues at coordinate 14,383,988 of NC_088353.1, read as the reverse complement.
AGGAGCATCCTTATGGCTTCTAATCAAGCCACGGGAGCGAAGGTTTCTTCGTAATCGATACCTTCTTCTTGGTTGAAACCTTTGGCCACTAATCTGGCCTTATTTCTAACCACGATACCATTTTCGTCTTGCTTGTTTCTAAAGACCCATTTAGTACCAATGACTAAATGGACACTAGGTCTAGGAATAAGCTTCCATACCTTATTCCTCTCAAATTGATTCAATTCCTCTTGCATTGCAATAACCCAAAAATCATCTTTTATGGCCTCGTCAATGCATTTAGGTTCGATTTAAGAAAGGAAGGCGGCATTAGCACAAAAATTCTTGAAAGAGGAACAAGTTTGAACCCCTTTTGATGTATCTCCTATAATTAGCTCCTTTGGATGAGCATCTATATACTTCCATTCCTTAGGTAAGGAAATTTCGGAAGAAGGTGCATCCAAGTTGCTATTTTGAGGAGGGGGTTCATTTAAATTCAAATTATCAAAACCAAGATCATCATCAAAATTATTTTTCTTTAAATTAGAAATTTCATTAAAAATTACATGAATAGACTCTTCTATTACTAAGGTTCTTTTGTTAAAAACCCGAAAAGCCTTAGAAACGGAAGAGTAACCAAGAAAGATGCCTTCATCGGATTTAGCATCAAATTTTCCTAAGGCATCCCTTTCATTCAACATAAAGCATTAACAACCGAAAACTTTAAAATAGGAAATATTTGGTTTTTTGTTATTCCATAATTCATATGGAGTTTTTGATAAGGATGGTCTTATTAGGACTCTATTCATGATGTAGCAAGCCATATTTACGGCTTCGGCCCAAAAATACTTAGGTAAACTATGTTCATTTAACATAGTTCTTGCCATTTCTTGTAGGTTTCTATTTTTTCTTTCAACTACTCCATTTTGTTGGGGATTCCTCGGAGTGGAGAAGTTGTGATTGTATCCATTAACTTAAAAAAAATTTGAAAGTCACGGTTTTGAAATTCGCCACCGTGATCACTCCGAATTGATGAAATCATGAAACCCTTTTCGTTTTGAGTGAGTTTACAAAATTTAGTGAAACACTTGAAACAATCACTTTTGTGAGCTAAGAAATAGGTCCAAGTGTATCTAGTATAGTCATCCACGATTACAAACGCATATTTACTTCCCCTAGACTTGTCATGTCAATTGATCCAAATAAGTCCAAATGAATCAATTGTAATGGTCTAGCGGTGCAAATTTGAGTTTTTGGTTTGAAACTAGTTTTTATTTGTTTACCTAGTTGACATGCATCGCATACTTTGTCCTTAATAAATTTTATATTTGGAATTCCTCGCATTAAATCTCTAGATGAGATCTTAGATATTAGTTTCATGCTTGCATGGCCTAGTCTCCTATGCCAAAGCCAAGCATAATCATTTAAAGCAGAGAAGCACATTTCATTACTTAGTTCATCAAGGTTGATGGTGTAGACATTATTTTGTTTTAATGCAATCATAGTTATGTTATGGTTTGGTTTTTCAATAATACACACATTTGATTTAAATCTAACGATATAACCTTTATCTCATAATTGACTAACACTCAAGAGATTATGTTTCAATCCATCAACTAGTAAGACATCATCAATAGAAAATTTTAATTTGTTACCTATGGTTCCCTTGCCAATGATTTTGCCTTGGTTGTTGTCTCCGAAGGTGACGTACCCTTCTTCTTTGCTAGTGAGCATAGAGAAATGAGATGGATCTCCAGTTAAATGTCTTGAGCATCCACTATTTAGATACCATCTCTTGCTCCTAGCTTGTGATGGTGTATGTTTCTACAATAAGGGATTATTTTTAGGTACCCATTTTCTTTTGGGTGCCTTAAAAACTTGTTCATCATATTGCATAGAATTGATCATGGTTCCTTTAGGAACTCAAATTAGTTTGTTCGGACTAATTTTCTTGAATGGACATTTATAAGTTTTATGTCCATATTTGCAACAAAAGTTGCAATTGCTTTGGTGCCGAACATGTAAGACAGGGCCTTTAATGAAGGTGGTTGGATTTTGGTGAGGACTTCTCACAAATCTGATTCCACTTCTTTTAGGAACATGGCCCTTATTTGTAAGGATCATGTTCAAAGATTTGCTACCAACCTCGAATTTCTTCAAGGTGTCCTTAAGTAGCAAGTTCTCCTTTTGGAGAGATTCTAGATCATGACATTTTATACATGGAGCTAAACTATCATGATATTCAGTTTTTAATTTATCGATATCACAAGTGAGACTATCATGCTCCTTTTTTAGCAATTTGTATTTTCTACTAATTGTCTTACATTCATCAAATAACTCATGGAAAGCATTTAATAATTCATGATAAGGTAAATCTGCATCAATTAAATCAATTACCTCTTCTCCGATGGTCATTAGGGCGTAATGAGCAACTTGCTCGGTGTTGGACTCCTCTTCTTCGGACGCGCTTGAATCATCCCACGTTGCCTTGAGCGCCTTCTTCTTTGATGTTCTCTTTTTGGCTTGAGGACAATCGTTCTTGTAGTGTCCCATTTTTTTGCATTCATAGCAAATCACTTGGTCCTTCTTTTGTTCAAATTTATTTTTTGTATTATTTTTAAATTTATTCTTTCTTAAATATTTTTTAAATTTTTTAGTCAAAAGTGCAATGTCATTGTCACTGTCCTCATCACTTGATGTTCCTTTCAAGTGGTCTTCTTGTGATTTGAGTGTCATATCCTTCATGTTCTTTGGAAGGGGGTTCTCGAGCTCGTCATGAGCTTGACATGTCATTTCGTAGGTCATTAGAGACCCAATGAGTTCTTCAAGAGGGAATGTTTTAAGGTCTTTGGCCTCTTGAATGGCCGTAACTTTTGGATCCCAACTTTTAGGGAGGGATCTTAAGATTTTAGTTACTTGTTCAAAGTTAGTAAAATCTTTACCAAGCGCTTTGAGTCCATTGATGACATCCGTAAATCGGGTGTACATGTCTCCGATGGACTCACTTGGTTTCATTCGGAAAAGTTCATAAGAGTGCACAAGGATGTTGATTTTGGACTCTTTCACTCAGCTAGTGCCTTCATGAGTGACCTCAAGAGTTCTCCAAATATCAAAAGCCGAATCACAAATTGAAACACGATTAAATTCATTTTTGTCTAGTGCACAAAATAAGGCATTCATAGCCTTTGCATTTAAGGCAAAAACCTTCTTCTCCGATTCATTCCATTCGCTCATCGGAAGAGAAGATTTTTGAAATCCGTTTTCAACAATAGTCTAAAGCTCGAAATCCATGGAAATGAGGAAGATCCTCATCCGAGTCTTCCAATAAGTATAATCCGACCCATTAAACAAGGGTGGACGTGTGATAGAATGACCCTCATGCATACCGGAGTAAGCCATCTCTCTTGGGTATTAAACCAAATATGAGAGTAAGCCTAGCTCTGATACCAATTGTTAGGATCGGAGCGGCACTAAGAGGGGGGGGGTGAATTAGTGCAGCGTGTTAAAACGTTGGTTTCGACAAATCTTTTGTACGATAAAAATGGAACTTGAAAAGCTTAACTTAAAAGCGTATTCTTAAAGTTGTGCAGCAAAGGTAATAAGGAAATAAAGCATATAATAAGGTTTGCAGTAATGTAAATAGCAATAATGAAATGCAAACCAGAGATCACGCCAATTTTAGAGTGGTTCGATCAAATGACCTACATCCACTTGCGAGGCCCCTCTTTCATGAGGCTCCCACCTTCCACTAGCAAATCTCTTGAAATGGAAGGGTAAATACCCCTCTTACAACCTTTTACAAGTAGTTCAACCTCTTACAAATTTTCAGCAAGAAAGAAGGAGGAGAACACTCTAGCAAATTGAAAACAAGACTTGCTAAGACTTTCTAAGACTTTTCTCTCAATCAATTGCTTCTCAAAAAGTTGTAATCTCAACTGAGATTTGAAGGGTATTTATAGACCTCAAGAGGATTCAAATTTAGGCTCCAAAATTTGAATTCTCTTTGGGTTCCCGATGCTGGCGGTGCCACCGCCTGTCAGTGGCGGTGCCACCGCCTGTCAGTGGCGGTGCCACCGCCTGTCCCTATCAGACATTGACAGTGTTGGGCGGTGCCATCGCCAAACCCTTCGGTTCACTTGTTGGGCTTCAAATTTAGCCCAAACCAAGTCTAATTTTGGGCCTAATTGGCCCCTAACTAAGATATAGGATTATCTCTTAATCCTAATCCTAAGTACAAGTGAACTACATAACAAAATACATCCTAAGCAAGTTTTCAACCGCGAACGTCGAGTCTTGTTCCGGCGAGCTTTCCGACGAACTCCCAACAAGCTCCCGAACTTGTGATGACTTTAACGAGTAGCCGAGCCTTCTCGGTGATCTCCGTGAACCTCCGACGATCTCTTCGGCGAATTTCCAAAAATTCCGACAGGTTCCCGATTTCTTCTCGGTTGGTTCCGACAGCATCTCCGACGATTCTTCGGACTCTTAAACGTCCATCGAACTTGACTCCGGTATTCTTGCTTTGTGTTTTCTGGTTATCTTAGTTACTCCTGCACACTTAACTCAATAATATAGATTAGATCAATTAACCCATCAATTGATTGTATCATCAAAATCCGAGATTCAACATGCCCGACGTCCGAAGCCTTCTCCCATCCAATATCCTAACGTGATCTCCTCCGGCGCAACGTCAATTCCTCCTGCGTTAACTGTCTAATCCTGATCGAGTAGACCTGCATCACTCAAAATGCAGTTAAACATCTGAACATAATTAATTAGTTTCATCATCAAAATCCGAGATTCAATAGAGTCCCTCGAGGTCATGGTGATTCGGAGGCCGAACAAGACGGGAATCACAAGGAGTTGTGATCGGCAAGAGTTGCCTACCTTTTAGGCTTAGTGTGATTGGTCGAGTCCCTCAAGGTTACACTAAGATGCTGATTGGATCATGATCCCCACTAGAAGTCTGTCGGAGACTTCCGTTTCACATGCTAAGGGTGTCGCGTGACTCGTTAGTAAAATAGTGGGAGCATATTAAGATAGAAGTCCATATCTTGATAGTTTATTTCTTGCAAAATCTGCATGTTATTCATTTCTGCTACATCTTTATTTTCAGAAAATGTCGCTTTCAAATCCCTTACGTGGCATACTTGATGTCAACCATCTCACTGGTCCAAATTATACGGATTAGCTCCGTAACTTAAGAATTGTTCTCACAACGGAGAAAATCGTGTACGTCCTTGATACAGTGATTCCTACGCCCGAAGAAGGGGCAAGCGATGATGAGATCGCTCGCTACGTGAAGTACATTGATGACTCCACTCTTGCTCTGTGCTATATGTTGGGCTCTATGACTCCTGAGTTACAGAGACAACATGAAAAGATGAATGCCAGATCTATTCTCCTACATGTCCGCAAATTGTTTGAGGAATAGGGAAGGACTCAACGATATGAGATATCCAAGAGCCTCTTCCGCGCTAGGATGACTGAGGGGACACCGGTTCAGAACCATGTCCTATAGATGATTGAGTGGATAGAGAAACTCACAAGTCTATGAATGGTCCTAGAGGATAACTTGTGTGTGGACATTGTGCTTCAGTCCCTACCATATTCCTTTTCACAGTTCATAATGAATTTTAATATGAACAAGCTTGAAGTGACTCTCCTAGAGCTCCTCAATATGTTGAGGGAGGCAGAGAGTACTATTAAGAAAGAGAAGCCAGTTCTCTACAATAGTGAGACCAGAAGGAAAAGGAAAGCAGAAAGGTCCCTTAAGAAGGGAAAGGGCAAGGGCAAACCAGGTAAAGCAAAGGTTGCTAAGAAAGACCCAACAAAGGACAAAGGATACCAAATGATAAGACCCTAAAGTATTATCGTAGGCTCTGATACCAAATGATAAGACCCTAAAGTCCTATCGTCGCTCTGATACCAAATGATAAGACCCTAAAGTCTTATCGTCGCTCTGATACCAAATGATAAGACCCTAAAGTCTTATCGTTGCTCTGATACCAAATGATAAGACCCTAAAGTCTTATTGTAGGCTCTGATACCAAATGATAAGACCCTAAAGTCTTATCGTGGAAGAAAGATGAGAAAAGGGATGATAATTATCACTTCGAGGGGATCGGCCTCCTTGATCGCTTCGAGGGGATCGGCCCTCCTTGATCACTTCGAGGGGATCGACCTCCTAGGGTTTGTCAAAAGACATAATAGTATTTTTCATAGATTACTGAAAAGAAGTAGTTACATCCCTATTTATAGAGTTCCTCCTAGAGTCCATTAGGACTTGAACTCTAATAATAAATAAATATTAAATAAACCTCTACTTGACTCTAATTGAACCAAACCGACTCAATAAACAATTGGACTAAACAGACTCAACAAATATTATTCAAAAGCTTAGAAAAAGGGTCCTAACAGTTCCTCCCTCTTCAAATCAGCCTTGTCCTCAAGGCTGAGCAGCATCAATCTCAGGGAGCTTCTCTTCAGCACTTTAGTCATAGACTATCTACAATACATCACAACCTGTTGATCAAGTAAGTATGGTCTCCACTTTTTGAGAGTGTAAGCAACAGGTTGATTTTTCAGTGTAGTAATCATTGCATGAAACTTCTGGCCCTGTATAATTAATTTTATCTTTGAACCTTTACTATCACAAGTGAATATCCGTCTATCATTGATCTTTACTTTGAATATGTCATAATCTTCAATGTGATGGGCCAATCGGTCAACAGTCTCACTGTCCATAGAATTGTTAGTGCTACCAATATCACTTAAAACTATAATAGGCTGATGTTCCAGAGTTTCGCCAAGTTCCATAGTTTGCGGGTTAGAGTAGTTGGCTAATGCATGCATTGTATGTATGGTAGGTCCAACCTCTGCATTAGAATTTATACCTTCATGATCGGAGTCCACATTCTTAGCTTTCGGTTCCTCTCCAATTGGTTCAATCATCAGAAGTTGCCCTTGTTTACATCGATGCTTCATACTCCATTTTTCATCATAATACAAACTCTTTGCTAATCTTTCATTGAGTTCTTCTTGGGTTAGTCTTCGGGTGTCAAGGCTTTGGTTAGGAATAGATGGGGCTAATGGCTTACTAATCATCTAGTTGTTGTCATAATAATTCACTGAGCTAGAAAGAGTACTAATATGTATGACTCATGGACAGCTCGATATTGGGCCTAAAGGGTCACACACATATGGTAGGCATTGCGACAACTAAAGGTTCGGATATGAGATATCCGTTGGAGCCCCTATCTTATTGAATATCCAATAAGCCCCTGAATTATTGGATCCTATGGATGAGATCGAATAAGAGCCAACGAGAGATTATTGGATAGAGATCCACTAATCTAATAAGCTTGGGTAATTGGTTGGAGATCCAATACCCAATAGGGCATGATTCATTAGGGTTAAGTTAACAGGAGACTTCTATAAATAGGAGGGAACCAAAGACTCATAGGCTAGATGTTTTCTTAGTTGTCACCTCCTATTTTCCTCTCCCCTTCTCCTCTTCAGATAGGAGACCTGGAGATTTGATGAGCATCGTTGCAGCCCTGTTGTGTGGAACACCGCTAAAGAGGAGGACGTTTGACCTCCTTCATCCTCTCCTACAAATCTATAGGAATTTTAGGATATACTATCTCCCTAGGTAACACAATAATCTCATGTGTGGTTTTAAGTTTCACGGATTTTACGCACAAATCTTCGTATGATGACAAACATATTTTTGAAATTTTAAAAATTTTTGGTTTTTTTTCTTCCGCTATATATGTGATGTCGCCCCCTAGATTTTTCTATAATAAGTTAAACATCTTTCTGATACAAATTTGATCGATTAGAGTTTTCTAAATCGATGAAAATTTATGAAAGTACTAATTCATCCTCCTCTTAGTGTTATTTACGGTCCTAACAGGTTCTCCAACAATCTGGCTTATGGTTAAGTTGGGTTTTTCTTATGTTCAAAGCTACTGTTTCCCCCAAGTAGTTGTGATTAGCTGGAGTCACGAAGAAATCGAGACTCATTTGAGATTGGGTGAAGAGGTATTTCTAGGCACACGAGTTTCATGCGCACACGGAGTTGTATGTGTCTCCTACCACATAGCTTTGATCTGGCCATCCATCTTTGTTGGGGCCGAAGTCCTACTTAGATTAGGACTTGGTCAAAGTGGTGTGCTGATCTTGATCACACGGCATTACCTCTTGCTTTAATGGATAAGATCGATGCTTTAATGGTTAAATTTTGCCTTATATTGTATTTCACTTCAATGGGTAAGATTGATCTTGATCTCAATTCAATTCGGTAAAATTATCTTTGATAAAAAAAATATGGACATAATCGTTATGCATATTTTCCACAAAATTAGCAACCATATATGATTTTTGTGCTTCTTGTTGTATCTTTGAAATATTACATTGTGACAATATATTTTTGGTTATTTTTTGTTTGCATTTTATTATCAAATCAAATAAAAAACTTGGTATGAATTATTTATGCAGTACTATGCAAATATTTTTGTAAATTGTGCTTTAATTTGTAAAATTCCTAAAATTTTAGACTTTCAAGCTTCTAAGGATAGAATCACTAAAAAATAGAATAACTGTGGTAAAAAATATATGTAATTTTCTGAAAAATACATGTCTAACGATACAAGAGTTGGTATTTTAAAAAGTCTCATCTTGAGTCCTCAAAATAAGGCCTAAAGTAGAAATTTTAAAAAAAATCAGCCTATTTATGACTCAATTTTCTCCAATTGATATATTAATATTAAAAAAAATAAAAAAGATGATTATTTATTGATTTTGAATAGGGTTATATTGTTTTTGGATCCTATTAAAAAATAGTATAATTAGGGTTTTTCTTTTCATGTGAAGATTTCACACATGAATCTATGATTATATTAAAGGGGTCCTATGAAAAAATATCAACTTAATCCTTAAAATAAGGTATAGATAGAAAATTTTAACCTATTTATGATCGAATTTTCTCAAATTGATCTATAAATCTTAGAAAAAAATAGGACGATGGACATTTAGACTTCCATAAGACGTTTTCTCCACAACAGCTTCCTTGGACACAACTTTATCCCTCTCAAATTTTTAACAGTTTTATTCAACTCAAGCTTCTTCTTATTGTCAACACTCTTCATTTTGTTTTTCATTTTCTTCCTTAATTTATTGGGATTGTAACCTCTAGCCAGGTTTGTAGGATACCTATCTAGTTTCTGTTCTAAATTCCTCTCGTTACTAAGGAATTCAAATACAATATCATCGAAATACAATATCATCGAGTCATGTTCTACCAAGGTTGTGAGCTATTTCCCAAAGATATCAATCACAAGATTACATTTGGAAGCTGTGGTATCACATAAAGTTGGCTCTGATGGTCTGACAACCTCAAGTGCAACATCATATACTAAGTCATCCATTGGAAAATCCTCTTGTAGGATATCAACTTGTAAATCCTACGTAATGCGAAATGGGTTAATTACCTTAATATCATAATATCACTATATATTGTGACCACTAATGATATAATTACCTTAACAAGTGACATAAAATCATATAACAAATACCCCTTACATTCCAATGGGTATAACTCTTTATGTAAAAAAAAAAAGAAAAAAAGATCAGGAGATGTTTAGATAATATATGGACACATATGGTATTGATATTTACGTGTTCAAGTGAGATCATATATAATATTTTATTGATTGCTTTCTAATGCCATTGTTTGATTATTTCTATAATCACTGAGATTCTATATCAGTAGTTAATTTAAAGCTTGACACATATGCTCACAATATCACCCTTATCAGTCAATCAAGATAAATGCTAAGATATTTGGTAGAACCAATAGACATCATCTCATTTTATCTAAATAATTTATCATACAAAATAATTTATGATACACATGATAGGAGTAAGTAACTTCTTAAATAATCGACAAACATCATCTCATTTTGCTTAACTCTATGAATACTATTGTTAAATCAATTCGATGTTCTCTGTTTAGTGAACAAAGAAGAATATGAACATTGAATACCAAGAATGATAAATGAACCCCATTAATTATAAACCTGTTATCTTTATCCTATCACTCAAGAATGCATGATAAAAATACTCCAGAAAGAGCAAAATAAAATATCTATAAGATATCTAAATGGGGTACATTTTAGAATTTCAAAATGATATTATCTTAGTAAAATTAATAAAAAAACCTCTATTATGCTTAGTTGGTGTGAGAGAGAAGTATTAAAGATGATCAATAAACTATGACTAGCCATCATCCCGTTTGGAAAAGATTTTTTTTCTTTTCTTTCTCTTCCACATATGATAATTTAGGTAGATAAATGTACTACAAACATATGTTTAAAAAATGATAATGCATATATATGAAATAATATAATTTAATAATATATAAGTAAAAACTTACCTATGCGTAATTTTGCTTTGTTGGCATCTTTATTATCCTTTTTGGACCTTAATACCCAAATGATATGGTTATCAAACCTATATAAAACGGAAAGAGTCAAATAATCAGATCATTTACTATGATTCATAATATTTGATAATCAAATCATTTGCTATGACTGTCAATAATCAGATCAATATTAAATACTGGCACACTGAGCTAATCAGGAAAGGAAAGAGGGAATTGGTTCGGTTCGGAGGGGGTTTTTTTCCCTCAAGTATTAGCCAAAGCAATTGCAAAAATGAAGCAGGTCAATCAAGGGTAGGGGGGGGGGGGTGGAGGGGGGAAATTGCTCGCATCGTCCCAATTATTATGGTGCTTATTATTTAAAATCTCTTTTATTATTCATAATTTTTTATTATTTATAAGTTTTTAAAAATTAATAAAATAATATTTTATTATTTATAATATATCTAATTTTATTTTTATCTTTTTTTTTCTTCTCCATAGTTCTCGTCTATTTTTATTGTCTTCTCATCACTTGCATATCCTATAGGATAGTTTAAAAACTTAAATTATTATAATGAACATCAAATACAGATAACCCTATTAGATTATTATAAAATATATAATCCTAAAAATATTAAAATTATTATACTAAATATAAAAATTATTTTTATCTTATTTTTTATTTTCAATTTATCTTATTATTTTTTTTTTTGTCAATTTATTTAACTTTGAGGAGGAAAATGAGGAGTAAAACAACCGGAAGAAGATGAATTATAGATAAGAAGTAAAAAGATTTTATTAAAATTAAATTATAAATTTAAAATATATATCTTTATTTACAAAAAGATAACTTAAGAGTATTCAAAGTTAATACTAAAGAACATGGAAGGTGTTGCAAACAATAATGTTGCGAAAAACCCCTCCTTGTGTTTGGAAGCACCACTGGCCCTTCCCTTCGCCTCCCGGCGTCGCTCGACGGCTGCTGCATCGTTTACCGGGTGGACGGCGTTGGAGATCCGTGGTTGTGGTGGTTTTTTTTTTCTACCAGTGAGCGGCAGGTTAGGGTTTCTTTTCCCGTTCTTTTTTCTTTGCGATGTTCTTCTTCTGCAATGTTGTTTAGATCCTTATTGATTCAACCAAAATGTATTTGGTATTGATCGCCCATTTCTGTTTCTAAAACATTCTAGTTGGCCAGGGTTGTTCAATTCTTTACTTAATTGGTTGGCGGAAGCTGAAACTTCTTGTGATTTTAGTGTGACTGGCAAGAACATATGGCCCGTGGTCAATCTCAGAAGGACGAGGATACTAGCAGCTCGACGAGTAGACGCGCTAGCAAGAAAAGGAAAGACATAATTGACTCGAGCATTTCTGGTTCGACGACGAATGCTAGCCCTAAAACCAAAGTTTCGAGTGGCAAAGCGAAAGACAGCAGGACTCTGACTACCACGAGTTCAGCAGCGACGGATTCTTCCAATTTGAGATCTGCTAGGGAAACAACTACCAAGAAAGCGAGCGTGTTGGGTCCTATCTTGCGGAAATCAGAACGGCTTGAGAAGCAAAATATGTCAACCCCTTTGCAGAAAAGGGGTTCAGATATGGAAGTCAAGAATCATAGTCCGCTAAGACGGTCAAAGAGGATTGAGAGGTTCTGCGCATCAAGTTCCTCAGGTTCAAAGCTGTCTGGAAAAAGCTCAACTCCTTTGGTGAAGAAGAAAGTGAACGAGGTGAAGAATGAAAAAACAAAATCAGTTTCAGGCACCACAGGAACGAACAAGTCTAAGAAGCTTAGCAGTGGTAGTAGCCGATTGTTAAAAAACCGAACGAGAATGGATGCCCGGAGTTATAGAGCTTTATTTACACCACTAACTAAAAAGGCCAAAATTTCAGGTATTTCATGCCTGTAAATCCACAAGTATATTTCATTGGCATCTTGTCTGCTGACTCTGCTCTCTAAAATTGGAATAAAATAAACCTTATTGAATTTTACTTCTTTTGCAACATTTAGATGTTACATTAATGATTAAACTAATAATTTCTATTTGTTTGCATGACACCATCTCAATGCAACCAGTTCAATATGGTCCTCTGTTCAGCATCTCACTTGATTTCATCGTTCATTTTTTTGCTATCTGATTCTCTGTCTTGGATACTTCTAGATTCCACAGAACCATTGAATGACTGTGTTTCAAGGGCTGCTGATTCTGCAGCAGTAGTAGAGCATGGAGATGAGTGTAGTGGAAGAAAGTGTGACGAGCCTATAGTGAATCCTTGTGATAAAGAATTAAAAGAAACTGCAGAAGGTTCTAGTTCAGTTTCAAGAGAGCTTGAAGAGTTGGTCCAGGGAGTTGATAGAGCAAGTACATCTTGTTTTAACGTGAAGCGAAAGTTAACTGAATTAAGTGAGTCCAAATATGCTGATAACAGTACTAGTTCACTGCAGCCTTCTCTAGCTGGAAATATTGCCAAAGAATATGACAATGGCATGTTTCAGAGAGAGACTGACATTGATCGTGACGAAATTGATGCATGTAAGTTAAATACAGAAGATTTTGGGTTATTACAGCCTGCAGAGCATGCTTTTCAAAATAGACCCTTCACTGCTGATGTTATTCAACAAAGTGGGGATACTTCAGCATCTCCTAGAAGTGCAAAGCTGACTTGTGATCTTGATTTGAACACTTCATTAACACTACAAGGAGAACATATGTTGATTCAGACAATTTCCATGGCGGATGCTTGTCTTTCATCTCCTTCTTTGACTAGACGAGATAATCTACAGCAGTGCACAAAGTGTTTTGAACTCCAAAGGTGCTTCTTGTCTTATGCTCCTATTTGATCTGAATCCTGTTTTGTTTTTATGTTCGAGAGTACTATTATGCACCCCAATCCATTATTTACCAGCAGCATGTCTCATTGCTTATCTGTGAGATAAAAATTAAAATTTGTTCTACTAAGTAGTTTAACAATATATCTGAGTGATCATAATGCAAGTCTGAAAATGTATTTAGTTAGATATTTCCTGGAGATTCTGGATCAAGACAATTGCTTGACCATTATAATTTCTCTGCTTCTGGGTTGCTTACATGAAGTCAGTTTGTTCTGAAGACATGTTTATTGATAACAAGAAACAAGGAGATTTAAATTACAAAGAAACAAGTAGACGAGATTTAGATTACACCAGATTATGTAATCGTTGATTCTCTAGTCGACTTCTTTTCTTTGTATGAATCTGTCATATCCATTTAGTTGCATCATTGTCTAAAAGAGAATAAATTAGTTGAAATTAAAATGTTCTTATATATATACATTCTCAAAACCTCTAATTTCTCTCACAATCTATAGCACTACAAGTCAAACTCGGAATTTTTCGAGTTAATTGCAACAAGTTTGGTGTTTTACTTCTAATAAGCCCCACCACTCAGCTACAAATTGAAGTTCAACTATTAATAATAACTTACTCTAAAAATTGATATAATGTTAATCGTATAAAATTTTAAATACATGGGGACTTTGTAGTCCTTGATCAAATTGCCATAAGAATTTCAAACATACCCTTAGCATTCAAGATAACTCATTTGTGATATTGTCTTGAACTTAAATGCTGCGAACCAATCTTGCATTGCATTGATATAACCCGGATATAACTTATAAATAGAAGGGTTCTTATAAAAGAATTTAGGGTTTAAATAGTGTCTTACTCGACGATGAAGTTGACATATGCATATTCCATCAATGATTGTAAAGATATTCTTATAATTTTCTTCATCTTTATCAAAAAATTTTTGAATTGTTTCTTTGGTTCTATTTATAGCCTTATAAAGATATCTCATTACTGGATTTCTCATTATTTGTGAACTAAAGCACTCAAACAAGAGAGCCTATCACTTTTAATGCACAAATCATATGATTGCAAAATAATAGCATCAAGATGATATCAATTGCCTTGCTGCCTTTTGCTTTTTTTTGCCTACTTACTTGTCACCTATTTCTCTGAAGTAAACATATTTCTAATATTGTGTTTTTGCTTTTGAATACTATACAATGTCAAGAATGAAAGGAATGAATTGACAAATCATGTGATACTATACCTCACCAATTCCTTGTTGTCTGTGAATTTCTCATCATATTCAATGCTTTGATATGATTATATATAAAACTCATAACAAAAATTGCCTTCTCTGATCTCTAATATTTTCTTGATATTTGTAATCTTTCCCATATCCTCTTAATAAGATCAATACAATGTGTCGCGTATAGAGTCCTTCATATAAGTGCAACCTTTTTGCTTGTAATAATTTCCCTAATAAAGAAGAAAATAAAATTGATAATTATTTGAAAATACAAAAATAACATAATTAAAATATTTAAAGAAAATATCATACTAGCTAAAATATAATTGCTTTCATCATTTGATATCACTTGAACCACATTTTGCTATCCAATTTTGTCGACAAGCTTATCAAGCAATTTAAATATTTTTTCTCCAGATTTCATAAAATTAGGATGTAACCATCTTATCGATCCATGCATATGACATAATTGAACAATCATGTTTTGCCCATGCTTCCTTCTGTCTCTTCATCAAACTATTTATGTAATGCAGCTCATTTTACAAATATGAAACTCTGAACTCATGGTACTTGGAGGCTTCAACTTAGAACCATATGTTTTAATTACTTCAATTATATGCTGAAAACTTCTAAACGGGTTGCAGAAGGGAATACCTGTCTTTATGATATTAACAAGTGGATACACTAATCTGTTTTTGAAGTTCACCATAATAAATATTTAAGATTCTATCATATGGTTTTTCTAATTAATAAAAATCATAGTAAATCTTTCTCTTTTCTCCATTTTTTATCATTAATTGCCTTGATAAAAATATAAGTAGCTTTTATGATTGATCTTTCTGGTATAAAATTAAATCGGTTCTTGGAAATATTCATTTGCATCTTATTATATCTACAATTTTCAAAGTAATATAATATGCTTTATTATTGTAATTCCTTTGTAGTTAAAGCAGATTTTAATGTCTCTATTACTTTTATAAATTTGTATTAAAATCTCTTCATTCATTAAAAATTTTATTTTTAAAAAAATATTAAATAAATTAGTTGATCAAGTCAAACCATTGTTGGATTTTCAAAATTCTTCCAAATCTCAATAAGGATAACTTTAGGATTCACACTCTTATGCAAGGTTTGATGTATTGCCTGAAACGGTACAAAATGTGTGGTATGTATCAGTTCACTTGCTAAGCATACATGTACTAGCTTGTTTTGGATGGTATATAGAAAACTAGCCTGATATTTGTCGGCATTGATGGTGTATTGGTCAATATGATCGAAACTCGCCTATTATAAATCTGACCCGGTCAAATCTGGCCCAAATGATCAAATTGACCATTTTATGGCCTCTTTTGGGGCATTAATTCCCCCTCCCTCCCTCGCTCCCCCCATTCACTTACTCTCTTTCACTCATGCACACTCATTTTCTCACACTCACTTATGATTAAAACTCCTATTCGACGATTAGTGGTAATCAAGCTCTAGATTAGTGATTAAAATTCCTAAGAAAAAAGATAAATTCAATTTTGCCTCTTGATAACCTAGATTTTCTATTCATTTATGGCTTAGATACACTTTATTCCTATTTAAATTTAATTTATATATCAATACATTAGGAAAAATTCTAAAAAAAGGGGTTTTTGAATTTCTTATCATTTTTTGGCCATTTTTCGAACAATGGGTATGAAATGGCATACCAACACATGGTACTATTACTGATCGCTATGTATCGGTCTACCTAGTGATTGATGGCTCGATGGGCACGATACAGTGTTCCTTGCTCTTATTTTTATTTTTCTTAAAAATTCATTTACTTCATTTTCTCAAATTTTAAGAAGTCTATTATTTTTAACTTGCTGCTATTGTATATCTCTAAATCTAAGCTTTTTAAAGAATGTTTATTCCAAGGATCGCCATTACAAGTGTTAGACTCATTTCGGTTATTCTGTTGGATTGGTACATACTGATCAATACCAGGGTACTAGGTGTCGGTACACCGGAAGGGTAGGTGGAGGAGGGAGAAAAGAGGAAGAAGAGGAGATAATGGAGGAATAGAAGGCAGTAGGAGGAAGAGGAAGAGGAAGAGAAGAGGCATACCCGAAAAGTAATTAGCGCAAAGATTATGTGCGGTGGTAGTGTGCAGTGAGGTTGTGGTAAGCGCAGGTCACCAGTATCGGCCTGCATGAGATGCGAAGGTCGATCGTGGTGAGAAGTGTTGGGAAATCTGGGGCGATATCACATGCGTAGCGGAAGAATAGAAAACAAAATCCCAGAATTCCCGTAGAAAAATAAGGTTTTATCGTCGTGCAAAGATTGGTGCGCAAAACCCCGTAAAACCGAAAAAACTGCACGTATAAGAAAGATGTGTTACTTAGGGAGATCGTATATCTCTAAAAATCTGCATATCTGTGAGAGAGGACGAAGGAGGTCAACTGCCCTCCTCTCTAGTGGTGATTCACACGGTAGGGGTTGCGAAGATGCTCTTCAAATCACTGCCCAAATCTCTTCCTCGTACGTACTATACAATCAAGAAAGGGCTGCCCCTTCGTGCTGTCCACACTGTCACGGACTTAGCTGGTTTTGCCTAAGTCGTGCGACACCCTTGCGTGTCCATCTACAAAGGTCAGCCTCCCCGAAACCTCCCATGGTCCCTTAGGACCTACAAAAGAGAAAATGGGTTGGAGAAAGCGCCTCACTTGGGATCCACAAGCAAACATTCTAGGAAACACTTCATAGACAATACAAATTACAAACAGACTTTACAAGCTCTAAACATTTGCACAATAAAGGGTCAAAATGGTCCACTACAGACCGAAAATCTCTCACAAGTGTCCACATGACACAATATTTATTTATAAGCCTAAAGCGGCCACCAAACCCAACTAAAATAGGACTATTAAGCCTTCGGTTGTCCCTCTACATGCTGTGCAAAGCATGAAAATACCAAAAGACACCGACATATATAAGTATTACATCAAACATCATGTTTAGAACTTTATCCGTGACATTCTCCTCCACTTATTCCTTCGACGTCCTCGTCGAAGCCTTTTGCCGACACTGCAACTCCTCACCTTTGCTGAGTCTTCAATCTTCTGCTCCAGCTGCAATGCGCCTCTTGGCTCCCAATTGCTCTCCGTTGCTGTTGTTGAGTAGTCGAACTTTTGATCCACTATGCTGTTTCAACTCGCCAATGACTTTGACTCTAGTGTGGGGTTGGCTGAGTTGTGTTGATCCTTGTTGATTCTTGCGGATCCTCCAGATGAAGGAAAAGACCATCCTTACTATTCGCCAGTCTCTCAAATACCACATGTTACTTGAACTGGGTGGATGCTTGTTGGAGCTTTAACGAGCATCGTCTCGTAAACTTTCGAAGTTTTGGGTCATTCCTCCACAAAATGTCCATCGACTCTTCTTTCATTTAGTTGTCACTTCCAAATAGATTCGCATCACTTCCGCTTTCGATTGGCATTCTGCTGGGAAATGAAGCGGATAATCTACTCTTAGTAGCACTGATCACCATTGGTGAGGATTTGATAACTATTGTCTTCTATTATCTTCGAACGGTCTTTGAACCTGTGTAACGCTCCTCTGCTGGATAGATAAGAAAATTGGGGTACTCGGTTTCGCCCATTCTCTTAAGAGTTGAGAAGGCAATGGTTACTTGACTTCGCCCGCCTCCTCAAGGGTTGTACTCCATGCATCGAGTTGGTTACTGACATTTGCCTGCTCTTTGCTCACACTTCTGAAGCACTCGAAGTATTTGCACTCTTTGCATTGAGTTAGTTACTATGATTCACCTTCTCAATGCCATTGAACTTCTGGAATGCAAGAAGTTTTCACCCCAACTTGAAGTAATTCTTTAATAGATTTGGTCGCCTCTGAGATTGTACCATCTTCTCCATCAACCCGTCGCCTACTCCACTGAGTAGCAAAGGTACAGCACCGCGTACTGCCTGCTTCGTTCCTTGGTCGTGCACTCTTGTATGACCCGAAGTCCTCCATTTTCGACTATCTTGATGAGAAGCTCGTTGACACCGGTCTTACGAAGTTCCTTGGTCTCTGCCCTTCAGCCTTGTCTCGGTACTTGGAGTTTGCCTCTGCATGCTCCACCTCTTCAGCCCCTTTCACGACCAAGCGCTCTCCCTCCATGAGAGCAAGGGATCAATGACTTTCACGGAAGTCCCGCCTATGCGGTACCATAACGCTGCCATGCCCATGACTCTACTATTCGTCGCCTTACAACTACATCCCTTTTCTTCATGATCAGTAGATATGTCTCTATGGCACTCCTCCGAGTCCACCTCCATTCTAACTGATGCTTGATTTTGGGTAGCTAAGTCCCTCTGGACTCATCGTCGCTTCCTCGCCCCTTTCGACCCTCTGCTTCAATACCTTTGTGTTCTCCAAGCAGCTCCCTTTGGTTGATGGAAAGACAGATTGCAACTCCCATGCATGGCCTCTGCCATCACGTTATAGGGTTTGCACCGATTCTGTTCTCCTTAGCTTCCTTGGTAGCAACGTTCGCTTACTCGACCTTGTTCTTTGACTTACCGAGCTCCCATAAGTGAATATGGGCTCTGGAGCAGTCCAACTCTCCAGCTGCTTCGATCATATCTTTGCATGATCAAGTCCCTCCCATGGGACTCACTAGTACTTGCATTCGAACTTTTCCCTTGGTGGAACACAGCCCTCATATGTTGATGACCAAGGCTTTCATCCGATGCAAAATTCGATGCACGCACGGAAGACTCGCCTCTGCGGTACCATGGCCTTCACTCCTTGAATCCATATCCCTTCTTGCCGTCGTATTGTTCACCGAAGTGGAGCTTCCAGTAGCTCCCGATCATACCTCTGTATGATACAGTCCCTCATGGGACTATGTCGTGTGTATCGCATTGCTACGAATTGTTCCACTACGATCCGCTGTACCATGTCGTCTCCTGGTGACATCTCTATTGCATTCTGATCCTTGTGGGATGAACTCGAATTGTGATCCCTCTATGTGTGGCCTCTGCCAATACATCGCAGGGTCTCTTTCACCTTTGATTTTGTTCGCTCCTTTGGCAATTGACCTTCATCCATCAGCTCTTGGGTCACACCTAGATGAAGCACCGCTCTAGGATAGTTCGTCGCCTAGTAGCTCCCGAAGTCCATCGACTTCGCCGAAAGTGGTGCACCATTGTCTAGATCCTAGGCCTCTGCCCCTACCAACACAATCTCCGCTGCGCACCGCTTCCTTCATGGCTACTTGAATGGCAACACTATGGCATATTCTTCAAGAGTACCCGCCTCCGTGTCCTCTTGCCCCGTGCCAAAGCCTTCTGAACCCAACTTCACCTTTGCAAGTTGAGTCGCCTTAGTTCCTCCGTCAAATGCTTCTCCGAGATAAGGTGCATGTGCCCAGAAGCTCCCTTCGTCTTTGGCATCATGCAAGATGAGTCCGCTCCGTCAGAATGAAGGACCCATGAAACAATATGATCTTGCTCTTGCCTCTGCAAGAGTTCATGTCCTTGACCTCTGTCCAAGGAAAGCTCTGTGCCTCCACTCTATGTTCCATCTTCTATGCCGGCTCCTTTCATACGACTTGGGTACTTTGCCAAGTTGCACCCAAGTTGCTCCGCTCCTCGTTTTTGCATTGAGTTGATGGTGGCCCTCGCGCCCACCATTCCACGGGTCAGCCCTCTCTTGAGTCTGATCTCCATATCGACTCAAAATGTGCCTTCATTTATGTTGTATTAGGTCGCTCCCCCACTTGATCTCGCAATGCATCCACCAATGCATTCTCTCAAGCGAGATCATGCGACGACTCCTCGCCGCTCGCTTGGTCCATTGAGCTTCATGGAGTTGTTGTTTGTTGAGGTACTCCTCCTCAACATGTGCGGTCTGTTGCACATGATTCTCCCTCTGGAGAAACCGGGATCTATCCCTCCTGGATAACTGTTCCGTTGGAGCAACATCTCTCTTTACTTCTTTCTCTTTGAAAATTTCGGAGACCACCATCCCTTTCGGAGTACTCCGATTTGCTGAACAAACTGTGCATTGTTCTGCCTCCTGCAAACGCACTTGCTAGATTGCGACTCCATGTCAATACAGCCCCCGCTGCACCACTCAAGGCCTAGCAACATGTTGAACTCGCTGCACACTTCCGCCTCCTACGGACGTATCCTTCACATGCCGAAGAGAAAGTTTCAATGCTCCATGGCGCCGAGTTTTGATCGCCTTGGGATGGCCGCGAACATTCCATCGTCCGCATACAAGCCTATGGATGAGTACCGAATTCTTTGAGTTAGCAATTCCCCTCACCTCTGTGAGCTTTGTACAACTCTTTCGGTCGTTGAGCAACTCATTCCACCTTGGATGGTCTCATCCTTTACCAAGCGCCTCGCTTGCCTTGAGCACCATCAAGTATAGTTGTCAACGTCGAGCCGTAGCTCGGACTCAGCTATCCCAACCTTTGTGTGCTCTGCATTCTTCCAAGCTTGCTTGTTCTCGTGGTGCCTCTTGCGCGAAGGGTTGGCCATTCCTCTGAATGCCAATCTCAGATGCTTGCTCCTCCGAACGACTCCTTTTCCCTACATCTTCATGCTCGTTTTCTCCTAAACGGTCGCGCATGTGCTGACTGCCCTCAACGCAGCCCCGCTAGGTCCCCCACATTTGCATGCCAAGTGTTTCTATGAGTGCTTGTCCCGCTCTGATACCATTTGTCACGGACTTAGCTGGTTTTGCCTAAGTCGTGCGGCACCCTTGCGTGTCCGTCTGCAAAGGTCAATCTCCTCGAAACCTCCCATGGTCCCTTAGGACCTATAAAAGAGAAAACGGGTTAGAGAAAGCGCATCACTCGGGATCCACAAGCAAACATTCCATGAAACACTTCATAGACAATGCAAATTACAAACAAACTTTACAAGCTCTGAACATTTGCAAAACAAAGGATCAAAATGGTTCACTACAGATCAAAAATCTCTCACAAGTATCCACATGACACAACCTTTATTTACAAGCCTAAAGCGGCCACAAAACCCAACAAAAATGGGACTATTAAGCCTTCGGCCGTCCCTCTACATGCTGTGCAAAGCATGAAAATACCAAAAGACACGGACATATATAAGTATTACATCAAACATCCTGTTTAGAACTTTGTCCTTGACAACACGCCCCAAATAGGGGCTGCAGTATAAGGAGGAGAGGGAGAAAGAAGAATAGGAGGTGGTAGCCAAAAAGAACCTAGCCCATGGTGCATTAGTTCCCTCCTATTTATAGAGGCTTCTTATCAACTTACCCTAATGGATCCTGCTATATTGGGTACTGGATCTCCATCCAACTACCCATGCTACTTAGATTAGTAGGTCTCTACCCAATAATCTCTCATTGGCTCTTATTGGATCTCATCTATAGGATCTAATAATTCAGGGGCTTATTGGATATCCAATAAAATATGGGTTCCAACGGATATCTCATATCCGAACCTCTACTCGTTGCAACACCTACCATATGTGTGTGACCACCCTCTAGGCCCAATATCGAGCTGTCCGTGAGTCATACCTGTCAGAACTCTTTCTGGCTCAGTGAATTATTATCTCCATAATAATTCACTCGACTCATCGACCGCGGATGTATTAGGCCACTGCGCTGCAGTCTTCAGACGATACAGGGGAATCAAATCCATTGGACTTGTTTGTCCTCAATTACCGTGTATCTATAGTCCCTCATCCATCTAATACTCTAAAGATCGTATACCGGGCATAGTGCCCATATGGTTTCTATTCGAGTCTCGCACTAATCGAATTCTCCCGGAGAATTCTCTCTCTCAATCTGAATGACCCTGGTTAGGGATTTGTCTGAGCGAGAATACATGAGATATTTCTCTCATGACACCGAGAGCGGATGATCTTCTATTGACACTCAATAGCCCTCATAAGGTTGGCTACCACTCTCGATGATCGGCTATGCTAGATTTGGAATTTTCAAGCCTATAAGTCCAGTATCAAAGAGTGGAGTACTCGTACAGGACATTCTTGGTGTCTTAAGTCTAAGGACCAAATACACCATTGGGACTACGAAATCGTTGTTTGATAATAAGACATTATTAACCATCTAACATTCCGTGAGCGGATCAATCAGTGAACTCATTCTCCAATGAGCACCTGCACTGTATCCCTAGTGTCCCCACACGAACAGCTATGAGGTCAATTGTCTCCATCATATGGACGGGTATATAGTACACCAATCTGTCCAGTTATCTCGATGTCCCTCTCGAGTAACCTATGACCGGGATTATTTAGGGTTTATGTTTAAAGGCGAATCAGTTTCATTATCGTGATCTCATCATGATCCGATTCTCACTGTACAGATCCATGAATATCACAATATATATATTCATGCAACAATCAATATGAAGTGATAAAATGTCAAATAATAATAAGAAAAAAGAGTGTGTCATGTCACACCTGTCATCACTTACGTGATTGGCTTGCAGGGCACTTATGATTAGCAAGAACTTGTGGTGAAAAGTCACGGTGAGAATCAGAGGCATCGGTCATTGTGAGAAGTTATGGTGTGAAGCTGAGGCATCGATCACGATTGCCTGAGAAGAAAAGGTGGCGTGCTTGAGAAGTGGAAGTGATCAGGGTTGCCCTTTTATATGGCAGATCAGACTAGGGTGGTCCGCATACTAGTTGACACTCAGACCGATATCTATCACCCATCTCATATCGATCTGAGTGAAACAACATTCCTTAAGTGTATTCAACAATTTGTGTAAATATATTTTTTTATAATTCCATGATACTTATATTATTGATAATACTTCTTATCTTACTCCTAATGTAACTTAAATATTTGCTCTTTTTTTCTTTAGTTTTAGTAATTTAAAAAAAAAATATTTTTTACCAATACTTAGTTACTAGATTACTAGGAAAACTGATAATTTGTATTTTGCAATGCTTATAAATTTTTTTGCCTCTTTTTAGCTATTGCATATCTTTTAAAACTCTTCTTGTTTTTATAATTTTGTCAAATCTTGAAATATGATCTTTTAATAGTGATTATACTCCGTGTTTGACATTTCATTTGGACCGGTTATATGCAGGCAGTGCGTATTCATCGGGCATGAACCAGTACGTGGATCGCCCTTGTTTCGAATGAAATGGTCTAAGCCATCTAGAAAGAAAAAAACAATAAACACACTTTAGGGCTTGTGCTTGCATGCTCTCTTTGTCCAAACATGAGGCCTTTCGTCTCATGCTGCCACGTGTCGCTGTTCGCTCTCCTCTTCTCTTCATCTTTCCTCTTTTTCCACCGTGTCCTCTCCTTTTTCCTCTTCCACCACGTTTGCTTCTTCCATCGCTTCCTCTTTCTTCTTCCATCACTTCCTCTTCCCTCCTCTTCCATCGCTTCTTGTCCTTCCTCCTCTTCGTCCATTGCTTCCTTTTCCTTCCTCCTCATCTTTCGTCGCTTCTTATTCCTCCTCATCTTCTGTCGCTTCTTCTTCCTTCCTCATCTTCTATCACATCCTCTTCTATCGCTTCCTCTTCCTTCTCTTCTTTCGTTGCTTCTTCTTCCATCCTCCTCTTCTTCCGTCACTTCCTCTTCCTTCCTCTTCTTTTGTCGCTTCCTGTTCTTTTTGATCTTCTATCGCTTCCTCTTCCTTCCTCCTCTTCTTCCGTCGCTTCCTCTTCTTTCCAACTTTTCTTCCGTGCTTCCTCTTCCTTCTCTTCTTTCATCGCTTTATGTTCCTTCCTCTTCTTCCATCGCTTACTCTTCTTTATCCTCTTCTTCTTACTCTTCCTTCCACCTCTTCTTTCTCCTCTTCCTTCCTCATCTTGTTCCTCCTCTTCCTCTATTGTGCCTTCTTCTTCTCCTTCTTTGTCTTTGGAATACCGTTATATGTACTGGTGTACCATGTGGTTGTACATCGGTATCGACTAGTAGATATCGGTCCGACCCGGGAACGATATGGGTTTGGTACGTGAAACGACATTCCTTTGTTAGACCAAACTTCACATGATTACCTATTATTTTTCTTTCATTCACTTCTATCAAATTTTAAGACGTAATCTATGATTTTTTAACTCGCTAGTATTGTATATCTCTAAAGCCAATCTTTTTATTAATTTCTATTCAATAATTTGTGAAATTATCTTTTTCTTTATCCTATAGTATTTGTATGCTTGATAATATATTTAAGCTTCATTCTTTGTACACCTAATGAAACTTAAATTTTGTCTCCTTTTCTTTCTTTAGCTTTATCAATTTGGAAAATATCTTTTCTGTCCATTCCATAATTAGTAGCTTACTAGTTAAAAAAACTATAATAAGTTCTGTATTTAGCCATACGTACAATTCTTCGTCTCATTTTAGCTGCTACTTATCTTCTAAAACTCTTTTTGTTTTTATATTTTGTTTTAAATCTTGAAATATGATATTTTGGTAGTCTTCATACTTCATATATGTTAACAAAATTTTCTCTATTATTTTTATTATGATTCTTACATTTTATTTTTTACATTTCAATTTATTGTACTTTAATAAGAGATCTTATGAAGTATGTTGGTACCATATATTTATTTAATTTTCCTTTTATTGGTTTTTGAATTATTTTGAAAGTTGATTTTTATCTTATTGTTCCAATCTGACTGATCTCGTTGATCTCTCTTGTGGCGTCCCTTGCCAGTCACAATACTGATACTGCAAAACAATATTGATACTGCTTTTGCAGTTTCTGGAATATAGCTAACTTGTTCTAATTTAGTTTACAGAGTTAAAGAGTCATCCTTTTTGTTAGGTCTGGTATGGCACTGACAATTTAGAAAAATAAAATTATCATTTCCTGTGTAATATTTGATCCAGCTAAATACAACTGAATTTGGTTTTGAGCTAGAAACTCGTAGTTGCACTGCAGAAATATTATTTTTTGGGTGGTCAAATATCCAAATGCTTGTGATTGCTGAATCTTCATACACAGTTCTGTATGATAAATATGTGGCTGGTGCAATGATTCAGCTACTAAATCTTTTAACAACCTCAACAATATGGTTGAGTCTTAATTACTAACTAGATCTTGGTGGTCCATAACAACTTTTTAAAGCTTTTCTTTTCGTTTTAATCTGAACATGACATAGTTGGTTGGCTTGTGTTTGCATGTGGCAAGGCCCATGTGTGGCTTATTGAAAATGCCTTGCAGTGGCTTGGTACACCAAGCAGACACTTATGTCTGACAATGCACTAGGACAAAATAGGTCTCTGTACTATCTAATACTTCATGTGTGAGATACATGCTGCCATTTGTAGCACTGCTATGGACATCACCAACAAATTAGTAGTTTCATGACTGACAGTCTGAGACATCAGCTGAATGTTGCACGCTGACGTAATAATCAGTACATTCTTCTTCCTTTCAGCTATTTTGTCCTGGGCCTACTGGTGTTGCAGTAAGAAACTTGCCTATCATCCCCATGCGTGACATGTGCAACTTATATTCTTGTCCATTCCTGCATCGCCAGATAACCAGCTGTACAAGCTCTAGGAGCATAGTATGAGCCTTGGTTCTTGATACCCCTTTTTGTGTTCTTCAGAATTTTCTTTGATGTCTTTGAAAATGGATGTTTAATTTTGTTAATTATGAGTTCTGATGACATTATTTGTCAAAATCTAGAAAGAAGGAATCGCTTTCTAAGATTCCTTTTTAGTTTTATGTATTTTGATTATATCAATATCAGTTATTGTATATTTTGTTGAAAAATTTATTGCAAACTTTGTGCAGGGTTCAGGATATGCAAGTTAAGGAGCAATGTTCATATATTGCCAGAAGCCATGATTTATCCCTCGAATTGTCTGAGGTTTGATCCATTCTGCTCTATTTCTTTGTTTGTGTTTATGTTGTCCTTTGATTTAAAAGATATATTTGGTTTGATCCATGATTTATCCCTCGAATTGTCTGAGGCTTGATCCATTTTGCTCTATTTCTTTGTTTGTGTTTATGTTGTCCTTTAATTTAATATATATATATATTTATTGTTATAAATAATGATTTTTTTCCCTCTGAGGTTTGACATCTGTCATTACTGTCTTGCTTACAATTCTTTGGTCTTCAATGTGGTTTTTTGATGAAATTCAATTTACTGTTGCAATTGGGTTCTGGTTTCACATTTTTGGCTAAGATACTCGCCAATAAGGTGTGACAGAGTAATTTGGTTCCTAGTTGATTATGGCAACATGGTCCATTATAAAGTTATCTGCTGCGTACAGTTGACCATTGTTCTAAATTTGGCAATTCCTGTGCATGGTTTTAATCACCAATCTGGGACCTGTTTTGACAATCTGTTGGATTGACACTGTATCAAGATACTGAGCGGTACTCTAGATTGTAGCACCTGATATCCTTTAGAAAAGAAAAGGAAATGGAAATGGAAATGAATGATATACCAAGTAATACGGTGCTTTATGTCCTGAGACTGGTGCTTGGTTGGCCTAGTAAATTTGTTGGTATATATCAGAGTAACCAGTATTTTAAACCACGGTCAGTCGATGCATCAAGTTGCCAGAAAGGCATGTACTGGCATGCTGTGCCATGCTATGCCTGACAAGACACCGATGGAGTGTGCCGTTGGAACTGAAAAAAACAGCAAGGAGAGGGTGTTTTTATTTATATATTGTTGTTGGTTGGGGGCGAGGGTGGGTGGTGTAAAAGATAAAAACACATATCTCCAATGTGTGCTCTCATGTGGCATCTGGCTTCTTCCTAGTCCACTTTGGTGGCAAGAAGTGGCTTCATATGGTAAGGTCAAAGGCAGTTGCTTTCTTTGGCAGAAAAAAGGTTTATTACTAAGAAACAAATCAGTTATCTTTGCTTAAGTTAATAGCAAGCTGGTCGGTCTATTTGGAATCAGGTTCCTCCTACCAGCACAACCCAGGTTATTCAATCCTGTTGAATATGTTTGGACTGATAGCTCCAGTTTTGTCTCTGTGATGGTCAAACAACATGATAATCTATTCCATTGATTGGACAGCTATGCCTGCTGTCTCCCTCTACTGGGGGCTGAAAATCTAGAACCATATAAGCCGCCATAGATGAGACAGTAGACTGCATTTGTTGTTTTGTTTTGTAATGATGATTTTTCATATTGTTTAACTGTTGATAATTCTGTGTGCCACATTAAGAAGTATCTCCCAGGTCATCTGGGGAGACATATTTGTGTGATGAATAGAAATTTGTACACCCTGTGTTCTTATTATAGCAGCTTACCGCTGATATAGTTTTGTTGTAAACTTGTAATGCTCTATTGAAGTAGGATCTGCTGCTTTTAGAAGCAGAGAGATAGTTCCTGTAGTAAGCAAGAAGAGCATAACATATCAATTATCATGTATAACATATGCTGACATCTGAATAATGCTTGCTTTAAAATTTTCCATTTAAAGTTAGTCAAAGGATTCAGTTTGATGAGAATTTGTAGTTGATTATATCCTGCATTCATGATGCAACAATGATCAATATTAAAATTCAGATTGGATTTTTCTTGGGTTCGAGTCAAGTCTAGGGCCATCGCAACTACTATCCTATAGGATACACTGCACCAGAGCTATGGCTTTTGTCACTGTACTGTTGGTGTGTACCATAAGATGCATCTGAGTCATGGAAAAATGACTATCACCATAAATCTGTTGGCCATGAGATCCTGGGATGTAGGAAGACTGATACAATAAACTCGTATTGGTCTAAGACAATATATAGGCTCTGCCTCATTTTCTCATAATCATTTTCCTTCTCCTTTCCTTATCTTTGTAGCAATAAATAAGCCTTGTGGATTTACATGTTCATTGATCAGTATCCTAAGTAGCATGATTGAAATATTGCTCTTCGATCTATGCCTCACCTGTCTGGGTTTCAGTAGCAGAAACATGAGACTGGCCCTGGCCTGCAACATTGGTGGACTTATTGCTGTTTACGTCTCTACTATCTCTGCGGGCCTCACCAAACATAGACTGTGAGAGTGGTGTCCTATCATCCAACTGGACTTGTGGCTTATCAATTGCACCAAGTGGATAACCATTTCCATTTGCCATAATGGTTGAATATCTCACCCTGTTGTGTCATACTAGAACCCCTAAACGATTGACTGCTTAAAACCCGATATTGTTTTTACGGAGGAAGTTGTTGCTCGTATCAGTTCACATCCATAAAACTGGACTGCCTCATACTGCCTATCTTGTCCAATTGAGGAGGGACACTTGATTCTCTCATGTTACCACTCCTGCCCAACCCCTATGTACTGGGAGTAATGGTCTGCCTCAATGTGGAAGATCAATTAAATTGAGTCAGTCCACTGTTGTTTTCACTGCCATGCTCATCCTGTGAATTGGTTGGCTCATGTCTTTCCGTCATCTCCTCGTGCATACAGTGATGCACCAATGATGGACAACTCTCGACTATCAGATTGGTGTTAGTGTTGACATCATTGCTGTGATCCTTGCATGAATATTAGGTTGGGGCTCTATAGCACTCTTGTCAAATTCCTCCCGTTGTGCCTTTTCTTTCAGCCACGATGCTTTCTGGACCGTTTCTTCAACTTCAAACTTGTGAAATTAGGCGTCCTCTTGATGACTTGAGTGATTTTGGCAGACATTTGCAGGAGGCATGAGAGATCTGAATGAAACTGGAGTGAGAAAGAAGGCGAAGCATGCCTCTTTAAAGCATTTAAAGAGACCCTAATGGGTCTCTTGGCTTGGGTAACCACTGGGTGGGGTTACAGTCCTGTATAGGCTTGGTAACGGGTCATAATTTTGTGGTAAGCCTAATTCACTAAGGTTATCGGACGGTAACCTTGGACTGACCAAAAAGGGCTAGATTGACCTTTGCCTGAACCAAGAAGTACTGATTTGAAGTGAATATGCAGTATGTTACTTTGTACTTGGTTTGTGATGAACGACATAGGGACCTGTGGTTTAATCTGCTGGTTGTGCTGTTCCATGATAACCACACTGTATCGTGTTGGCATGTGTCAGCCTGTGATGTTCTAGTGAAAGGAAAACCTTGACTAGAGTTTTGTGCTAATGAGAAAAGCCTCTTAAACCATCATGTTGTTTGAGGATTACAACTTGGATTTTTCTGTTGAATCTTGAAGATCAAATATAGGATTCAAGACACCCTAATAACAAATAGCTACAAGGACATGAAATTAAGAGGTAGAGTCCATTTGGGCTGCACTTTAGGTTGAGGTTAGTTATATTTGTAGGATTGAGCCATTGGGATCTAGTAGTTCTTTTGTTATGATTTTTGTTCTTATTTAGTTCTTTTCAAAGTCTAATACAATTGATTAGATTTTACATTAGTTAAGTAACATTATTCATAATTTAGGGTTCTTGGTTGAATGAGTTATTAAGTGTACTTTGATTTTGGAGAGTTTGGTTGAGATAGTTTTTGATAAAAATGATCTTAAATAAAAAGATTAATATGCATATTTGTAGTTTTAGGATTTAATATAGTATGATAACATGTTTTTATTTGATATGATCTTAATATGGATATAATGACACGTGGAAGGCCGTCAACACCTCACCGCCACATGGTCGATGCCTCCTGGACATGTGTCTGACACCTTATCCACGTGTCACACCTCATCGTCATTTGGATGACGTAGCAACCATTCAATCTTGTGGAGTTAGCTATGCAAGAAGCTGACTCAGCGAACCGTTGCCCCACGTTTTTTGGATTCTATGCTATGCGATCACATCTGTGCTAGAGGAAACACGTAACCGTTTCTGGCATTGAACTTTGGACTCAAACACATTGGTCCTAAAACTTCACTATAAAAAGCCCCTCAGGTACATTTTCATGAGGGTCTTTGTTGGGAACACCCTCAACATAGTTTTGCAAGGCTGGGTGGAGTTCGGTAGGGTTCAGTCTTGGAATCTCCTCGCTCGATGGACTTAATGTAGGACCTTAATTGGCTCCGAATTAGCATCCTACTCAGAGAATAGAATCTGCTTTAACATATCTTGATTTGATTGATTATCTTCTGATCTCAAGGTTTTAGCTATCAACTTGCAGTCTATGAAAAAACTGGTAGTCGCTTTTTGAGGTTGTAATGTGGATTTTGATACGTAAAAGGTCTCTTCTAGTGGTCACATTAGCCCTGCTTTTTTCTTCTTAATTCTTTTATATT
Source organism: Musa acuminata AAA Group (assembly GCF_036884655.1). Lineage (NCBI taxonomy): Eukaryota > Viridiplantae > Streptophyta > Magnoliopsida > Zingiberales > Musaceae > Musa > Musa acuminata. The sequence continues at coordinate 14,353,356 of NC_088353.1, read as the reverse complement.
TCTTCCATTGTCTCTCTTATTCGTCTCACTATTGTTCTTCTAACTCCATATTTTATTCATTCACATTTTTTGTTGAGGTTTTCTCATATTTACCAGTATTCTCTGTGCGAGTAATGTTTGGATTTGGTACTCCTGTGGTTTGTATTGATGACTCAATCCTGTAGCATACAGAAGGGGATGCCTGGCATGTGTCTCTGCTGATATTATGACTTATTTTATATATGTATTGAACCCAAAATCATATATTCATATTATGAAAGTTTATTAAATCACCGCATCACATGTTGTCTATCAATGGCCAGTTGTTTCTTATAAAGTTCACTTCTTTCTCTAGGAAGCTCATCATAAAGTTGCTCCAGATAAACATGGCAATGCTGCTATTTGTTTGCAAGAAGATAAATGTAAAGGAAACTCTTTGTCAGAAGCTGAAAGTGGACTGGCTGGAGCAGAGAAGTATTCATACCTATGCTTTGTTTTTTCTACAAATATCATGAATTTTCAATTAATATATAACTTTGATAAATGTTTTTCGTGAAAGCGGATGCATCATATGCATCTCTAAGTCTCCTAATTTTTTTTTAATAGGTCAAATTGTTTTGTAGCTTCAGCCTGTACAGTAAGTCTAAACATGCTCATGGAAAGTCGGGAGGTATTTTTTTTATTCTCTATTTAGGTTCTTTTTGGTTCTCTGTTTATTTTTGATAGTTATACTTGATAATATGTTCTATTAGGCTATCAGCTTCATGCTTATTGTCTAATTTTCTCTTTATATTGTTACATTAGATTGGGGCCAGACCAGTGGACTGTAATCTCATGGATATTTCAAAAGAACATGATAATTCAACTCATTTGAGAAAGTCCTTGTTTGAAATTAAGACAGATGGTGGTGCCAATGCATGTGTTGTCTGCAAACACCCAGAAACAGAACTGTAAGTTACCAGGATTTTCTATTAAAATTTGATTATGGTGCAAATTGATGCTTTCTAGCTTACAAATAGCTAATTAAAATATGGCCTTTATTAACCTTTATATTGGCAATGATTAGTTTAAAGTGTGTGTGCGCATATGCATGCTCAAGATGTCTGATAAGAAATATTTTGATGTTAAAATTTTCCTCTGTAGCCGTCGACAAGTGTGATGGCTACTTAGTTTTCCTCATTTAATTTTGGTAAAATTTCTCTGTAATCTTAGGTCTTGTGATGGGAAAGGTTGCAACAAAAGCTATCATCTTTCTTGTCTTGATCCACCCCTGCAAAATTATCCTGGTGCTTGGCTATGCATTTTTTGCATAAAGAAGAAAATAGAGATTGGTGTACACTCCATATCTGAAGGAATAGATTCCATTTGGAACTTTAAAGAAGGTGAGATGATCAACAATCTTTATGCTAATTGAGCTTGGTATCCTTGTCTTTTTCTAGGTTGCTAATTATGAAACTCATCTTTTTCATGGGTGCTCATGGTCTAGAATTGCAGAATGGCAAGCATTACTTTGTCAAGTATAAAGGTCTTGCTCATATCCATAATCAATGGATTTCAGAAACCCAGATGCTTCAGGAAGCTCCTACACTTTTGTCTAAATTCAAAAGGAAATATTACAAAGAGAGGGTTGGTTACTTACAATTTATTTTTTCTTACCTTGTTCAATGTAAGGTGAATATGTTTGCTGGTATCATTCTTGATTTAACTCAATGCTTATTAGGCTATAAAATGGAAGCAGGAGTGGGCCGAGCCTCATCGGCTATTGCTAAAAAGATTGCTGATGCCTCAAAAGCTGACTGATGACCTTTTTAATGGGCTTGCTAATAGCTTTCCAAAATGCTACCATGAGTGGTTTGTGAAATGGAAAGGTCTTGGTTATGAGGATGCTACATGGGAGCTTGAGACTTCACCAGTTCTATGCACACCCGAGGCTATGACACTTATGAAAGATTATGAAGCACGTATTGAGGCAAAGACAGCATTTGATTCTTCCAAAGCTGAAAAGGTATTCTATGATATGGAGTAAATTTATTTCTTAACAGCATTTTCTCTAGTCCTTATAGAAATTAATGACATCAAAATTAAGGAGGTCTTTTGAAAAATAAAAGGACTAAACTTCACTACCTTTTGACATGTTTGGAGTTGCCCTTCCTGGGTGTTTTAACCTCAACCACAGGAAGCTTCCTACTGAAAGTTAATTAGATAATTATAACAGTTAAATATGCTCATGACCGAAAGACATTAACAAGATAAATTACTTCTGAAATATGATATACTTTAACACATAGCTCTGCCAAATAACAATCCGGTGGATCATTCTCAATGAGATTGCTAGATATGGTGGGCTCCAAAATTAGTTGGGAAAAAACAAACTTACAAGTAACACAAAATTAAGTAACAGAAATGAACTGACCTGTTTTAGTATATAGAATTTTCCGCAAAATGTTTGTTCTATGCTTATTCTGATACCCTTGCTTGTTGTTTCTAATGAGATGATTAATTGATGGGAAATTTACTTGGGATTATTTTTGAACTTGGTTTTCAAGACTAACACTAGAAATTAAGGGGTTTATACTAAATATAGGACTATGTTTGAATTTATCAAATCTAGCTTTAGCAATACCAAGATAAGACTTGAGGTGTCCCAGAGGAGGCACTGACATAAGAAGTGTGAAGGGACAATTTGGCATGTTTGTGCTCTATCATCACAACTTGGTAATTTGCTCAATTCCAACCGACCCCCGTACTGGGTACCTTCCCTTGCTGTGACAAAAGTCTGCATGTCCTATATATATATATGTGTGTGTGTATTTTTTTTTGAAGTTTTCTTGATTATGACTTCTTTTTTTCCACATTTGTCTAGTTGTCCTTGATTTTGTGGTATCATGCTATTCCATTCCTTTTGTCTGCCTTACATGCTAAGTCATCAGTTTTGCTTTGTCTGTTTCATTTCAGTGCAAATTGCTTGTTAGGGTTTTGTGAATGCAACACAATTTATGTGGTTTCTATAACTAAAATTTGTTATTCCTAGGCTCTGGAGTTCAAGACAAATCCTTATAATAAATTGACGAGGTTTCCTGATGGGTGTCCACCTGGACTTGATAATGATCATTTATATGCTATCAACAGGCTTCGTGAGTTTTGGCACAGGAATCAAAGTACTGTTTTAATTGATGGTCAGGTACAGTATGTTATTCTCACCATTTAGAATTTTCCAATATTGTAAATTTTTCGAGGCATGCTTGGTGTAGAAGAGCCATATTTGCCTATTCTATATACTCACATGGCCTATAGAACATTATTTTTTTTTGCTTCATATCCATTCCACATACTTGTGTCTGTACTTCAATAGTTCATTCTATGCAATGTTCGTAATTTCGTACTATACTGGAGTATTGAGCTCAGCTCGGTATGGTACGATACGAATATACTGAGCGGTACATTTCGATGTACCACTCGGTATATATATATATATAAAGTAAAAAAAAAGGGCGACTACCTCGTTGCACTTTTTTGTGCAGGGAGAAGACCCCACGCAGGCAGAAAAACGAGGCGACATTGCCATTATTTTTTACTTTTATATATATATATATATATATATAAGTAAAAAGAAAGGCGACGTCGCCTCAGGTTTTTGCCCACGTGGGATGAAGGTTTTCTTCTTTCCGTGCAAAAAAGGGCGACGAGGCGACGTTGCCTTGTTTCTTCTGCTTACGTGGGAGAAGAAACGCCGCCAAGACGATGTTCGGTTTCTTCTCCCCGCGATGTCACCGAGGCCTCGTCGCCTCAGATGAGGGAGAGCGGCGTCGGATCTCTAGGTTCTCCCTCTTCTTTCTTCTCCCTCAACTAATACCACCCGATAGCAGGCGGCGATGGTCGAAATCGATCGTCACCGACCGATTTAGGGTGGTAATGGGGCGGAAACTGCCCCAATCAATGGTACCGCCCGATAGCGGGCGGTCTGCGTACCAATCTGCCGGCGGACCGGTATGTACCGCCCGGTACGTATTATTCAAAATTAAAATCCTTGATTCTATGTACCAGGTGGTATTATTCGAAATTAAAATCCTTGATTCTATGTACATGTTTATGCGATACAAGGTTAATTTTGAGAAAAAGTAATTAAGATATAGTTCTGTTCAGTATTCAGAAATTCCTCTGAGTGATACTTGGCCAAATTTACATGATGCATAGAGATATCTGCTTCTGGGAAGAATGTGATGCAACAGCTAAAACCCAGGACTGCTACACCCAATTTAAGAACATCAGCAGACATTATGATCATCAAAGAAACTATTTTTAGTAGTTTATATAATTATTTATTGCCTACTGATATTTGCTTCTTTGGTGTCTTTGTCGTGGTTGACTTTCATGATTATCAGTTTATATTAGTTTCACTGACTGAGGCATTGTTGCATTATTGAATTCACATAAGATCATATGATCTTGCAAGTGATCTTGGCAAAATTTTGTTTTTTTATGTTTAAATTCATTGTGGACCAGTTTCAGTTTCAAAGACTAAGATACTTGATTGACACAGTGTTCCATTATAAGCTTGAATGACAACACACTCCTCATGGATCTATTTGTATTTAACTTTATTGATCTTAGCGTGGTTCTGAGGTAAGGTCAAATTTGTTTGAGTGGCTAAATTAATCTTTATGGTGGCTAAGATCCATGAGTTTGTTTACCATCTTTGAATCTAATATGTTTAGCTCTCGTGATATAGTCTAACTTGTTAGCTTCTCACTCTTGAGCTAGCTTCACAGAACTTTACTAGGAGTGTAGATCTTGGCTGATTATTTCTGTCTGAACTTCGAATTACTTGCTTGCTTTGGTTCTTCTACTCTTATCGTCCATTTTTTTAGTCGTGGACCATAAATAGAAAGGGTATCTTTTTCTTTTAACCCTCATTAGACAACCTCTAGTGGTTAATATTCACTTATGCAATTTTCGTTCTGTTCTTATATACAAATCTGATTTCCTAGATTTTAGTTATTCTTTTCTTTGAACATTATTTCTGCAATGGTTAAGATCATGCATCTGCACCATAAGAAAGATATTTTACTTAAATCAATAGCTTCGTTTCTGTATTTATTGTCAATTGTCTCTTGTCTGTTTGTTAAATATCGATGCCTTTGGAGATCAAGTTCCTCTATATACCATGAAGCATTGTTTCATTTACCTCTTTGTGGTTTATAGTCTTATGATTGTTTGTGATATTTTAGTTTATTAGATTTACAGTTACTGCTCAAGTAAATGTAAGAGTCAACAATCTGTCTGCTTTAGGTATGTACATTTTTTGTGCCTAACTTGATTGATTCTATTTGTAGGAGCGGGTTACGAAGTCCATTTTATTCATATTTTCCTTGCTATCTTATGCTTGTCGGCCTTTTCTCATTGTCACACCTTGTACTTCTCTTTCCTTATGGGAGACTGAGTTTAATCGCTTGGCACCTTCTATCAATCTTGTTGTCTATAATGGGAGCAAGGATGTCCGGAAGATGATTCAATCTCTTGAATTTTATCAGGGAGGTGGTTGCATAATGTTTCAAGTGCTCTTGTCACACCCTGATGCTATACTTGAGGTATCTTTGTTTGTTTGTTTTCTACTTAGCTGTTGAGTTATAACATGTCAGCTTAATGCTCTATTGCATGCTTCCCGCAATTCAGATGGACTCAACATTTCTCATTTGCTATATAAATCTTCGCATATTATTTGTACAATACATAAATCCAGTTTTTTAATGCGATCCTGGTTAATATTCAGGATTTTGAAACACTAGAATGCATTGCCTGGGAAGCTCTCCTTGTTGATGAGTGCCAAAGTTCTAGAGTGTTTAAGCATTTGGAACTGCTTAAGCGTCTTTCATCTTCCTTCAGGCTGCTTCTTTTAAGTGGTCATTTGAAGGTATGTAGAAGTATCAATCCTTCATGCTGATATGATTTTTCCGAAACTCTAATAATGTCTAATGAACTGTTGGAACTTTCAGGACAATATTGCTGAATACCTCAACCTGCTCTTGTTCCTTGATCTAGGGACTGATGGGAATTTGGGATGCATTATGAAGTCTGATTCTGTTGGTGTTGTTGGCACACTTGCTTTATTGAAAGAGAGATTGTCACAAAATCTTGCTTATGACCGTAAACCGGATTCCTCTAAGTTTTTGGAGTACTGGGTTCCTGTTCAGCTTTCTAATGTGCAGCTGGAACAATATTGTGCTACTCTGATTTCAAATGCCATACCTCTTTGTTCATGTTCAAAAATTGATCTAGTTGGAGCCCTTGGTAACATTCTTATATCAACCAGAAAGGTTGGCAGCCAGATACTATTTGGTTATTGGGATCATGTAGTGTAATGTTGGTAGTGAATAAATAGGAAGCTAATATTATCTTTTTGTTATCTCAATTATTATTTTTATGGCAGTGCTGTGACCATCCTTACCTCGTTGATGAATCTTTGCAAAGCTCACTTACCAGAGGTCTTCCAGTGACTGAATATTTAGATATTGGGGTAAATGCAAGTGGCAAGCTACTAGTACTTGACAAGATTCTCCAAATGATACAAAATCAAGGATTGAGAGTGCTGATTCTTTTTCAGGTTCGTGACATATGTTCTTTCAGGTTTGCTTATTCTGCATTTTGTAGTTCCTTTAGATCACAGGGTTTGCAGGCTGACGTCATTGGATGAACCTGTGTACCATGCTAGTCGACCTAGTTTGCACTTTGTGCCTTTTAAGTGAATTAGTTATTCGGCATGAGCACCACAAAATCTTGAATGCCTGGAAACATCACAATATTATAATTTACTGCAGTAGTTTGCACATTTAGTAAGTAATCAATATGGTGATATTTTAGTTGGAACTCGATCTTGTGTCATCCACCTTATTTTAGTAGTTGGAGAAAATCATTTATGTATAATTTTAAGTTTTATTGGACTTTTCATTAAAATAAGTTTATGCAGAGAGACATTAATATGCTTTGATTAGTTATCTTATGGAAAGTGAATATTGTTGACCTTAAAGTTGGTCCTTTGGGGTATGGCAGTGATGGAGTGACATGGTTGGGTTCGGGCTTGAGTGGGAGCGAATCAATTGGCCTGAGATGCTAGGTGGTCGTCGTTGAGGACTTTGTCGAGTAGGATTTGGGTGTTGATCTGGATGCCGATTTGGTATATGTTGCTCGTGAACACTGTCTGGGATCCTACAACAAGACCTAGGTCAAGGAAACCTAACTCAGTCCCTCTGATGCTTAATGGTTTGTTCGAAGTGTAGACAAATATGGGACTCAGGAAGACAGAAGAAGAGAATGAAAGAGACTATTTCTTAGGAATGATCATGCACTGTTGTTGCCTCTTTTGTACAGCGTGCTAGTTTTGCCACGCGTTTGCTTGATTTGCTCTTATATCACTTTGTCACGTCCTTATTTGTCCGCAAGGGTCAACCTAGACCTTAACCTTGTGTGGTCCACAAAGGACTTGTGGACCATTGCACATGGTGAATATACGAGTAATATGCTACCATTGCACATGAAAAGAGTACAATATTTGGGATCACAAGCAACTTAAAGTAATCAACTTTTATTAGGCACAAAAGGCTCTTAAAAATGGGCTGAATGGTTACACACAGAAGGGGGTCTTGAAGGCCTAATGTTCACCAAACACTTTCGTTGAACAAAAAGCGGACACACTAAAGATGTTGCCTCACCTCTCAGACATGTAACCAAGGCGGCATCTGCCCTGGTGCCACCCAAGGGTTCTAAGGTGTTGAGACAACTGACATTTCACATCGCGTGGCTGTCGATTAGAAATTAGCTTGTGGCACACGAGAATGGGGTTGTTTTGGCTATTTTCCCCTTTGTATGGCACTACACAACTAAAAACATTTTCGAGTTTTACAAGATAGAAAAAGAAAACAAACCAAAATAGGGTTGTCTAATAGTATTTTCTATCATGTACTTCGTAAAAACACTCGAAAATATAAAACAAAAGAGCCGAAATGCATCATGGACATGCGTCAAACACCCGTCAAGTTTCGGTTGACAAGGTTGAGCCATAGTTTTAATTCGGCCACTCTTTCTTCAGTGTCTTTATCACGTTCAGGCTGCCCTTTAACTTTTGCCTCTTCTACGTGAGAGAATTATTGTGCTGTGGGAACATTGCTGCAAAGCGTCGAATACCTAGTTTGTATTGTTCCATGACATTCGTTGCTTCACCTTGTCTTATTAGCATGTGAGGCACGTCCGAACATATACCTTCACATCAGTCCTCAGCATTAGTCAACAAAAGGTCCACTCTACTAGAGTCGAAGTTTCATAGATACTTGAATGCCCCACCTATTGGGAATTGTGACACTCTTTCAAGAGTTCATGCATCAAATTGTTTGCTCATGAAACATAAACTCTATTCCCTTAGGTGTAGACAAGTCCCTTTGGGACCTAAAATTGTCGAGCCTTACTCTCTTTGATCAATTGCATCGAGGTTACTATCTAGGGATCATTGTACAGTCTATCCTTGATCTTGGAAAGAAAGTAGGATTGCAATTGACTCGCTTGGCTGGAAGCCTTTCGGTTGCATTGCATTCAACAATTCCACCTTTTTGCCTAAGGCATCAGCCACGATGTTTGCTCGTTTGGGCTTGTCTGCCCAAGCCTCCAATGAGGAAGTAGTTGGATGAGCTATTAAGCGATGGTCGTGTCCGAGTTCGAAAGCATTGTTTGGATATCCAATTCTCTTCTAAAACAAACAATGGTCTCTTCAGAATTAGGCTTCGTTGCCTGGAAGTACTTCTCCACGTCTAAAGAAAATTTTTGAGTTCCTTTGCGTCCCTAGAACCCCTGTAGTTGTGTGGCTTGGGTGCCATCAAATTTTGTGGCAGAGTGATGCATGTGTTGTCCCCTCCTACATATAGATCACTTTTGAGCATTGTAATTCATGCCGTGAGATCAGCCACTACTTCTCGTAGGTGTTGCACGGGCTCTTTGGTGTCTTCCATTTGTTGGTCGACTCGAGATTGCATTGTGTCGATTCGAGATTTTGCCTACTCTTGCGAGTTCTCTACCCCAAAGAGTTGTTGCTGGTGTTGATAAAGTTTCTCTAAGCTCATTTTGAGGAACTTGCATTAAGTTCCATTAACTTCCAAAACATCGTAGTAGAGTTTCTTTAAGTTTGTATTAGGCAAGTCTATGCACACTTTGTGTACAAACTTGTGAATGCAAAGGGCCCAACACTACCCAAAAGCCCTGTCCAGCTCTGTGCCACCCTGTCCAGCTCTGTGCCACCCTGTCACGAACTTAGCTGGTTTTGCTTAAGTCGTGCGGGACCCTTGCGTGTCCGTCCGCAAAGGTCAGCCTCCCCGAAGCCTCCCATGGTCCCTTAGGACCCCTAAAAGAGAGAACAGGATAGAGAAAACGCCTCACTCGGGATCCACAAGCAAACATCTCCGAAAACACTTCATAGACAATGCAAATTACAAACAGACTTTACAAGCTTTGAACAGTTGCATAACAAAGCGTAAAATAGTCCATTACAGACCGAAAATCTCTTACACGTGTCCACATGATACAACATTTATTTACAAGCCTAAAGCGGCCACCAACCTAACTAAAAATGAGACTATTAAGCCTTCGGCCGTCCCTCTACATGCTGTGCAGAGCATGAACATACCAAAAGACACGGACATACATAAGCATTACATCAAACATTCTGTTTAGAAGTTTGTCCGTGACATTCTCCCCCACTTATTCCTTCGACGTTCTCGTCGAAGCCTCTGTTGACACTGCAACTCCTCGCCTTTGCTGAGTCTTCAATCTTCTGCTCCAGCTGCAATGCGCCTCTTGGCTCCCAGCTGCTCTCCACTGCTGCTTTTGAGTAGTCGAACCTTTGATCCGCCATGCTGCTTCAACTCGCCAATGACTCTGACTCTAGTGTGGGGTTGGCTGAGTTGTGTTGATCCTTGTTGGTTCCTGCGGATCCTCCAGATGAAGGAAAAGACCATCCTTACTACGCTAGTCTCTCAAATGCCTCATGCTGCTTGAACTGGGTGGATGCTTATTTGAGCTTTAACGAGCATCGCCTCGCAAACTGATGAAGTTTTGGGTCATTCCTCCATAGAATTTGCTCATTAACTCTTCTTTCACTTAGTTGTCACATCCAAGTAGGTTCGCATCACTTTCGCTTTCGATTGGCATTTCGTTGGGAAATGAAGCGGACAATCTACTCTCAGTAATACTGATCACCGTTGGTGAGGATTTGATAACTATTGTCTTCCATTATCTTCGAAAGGTCTTTGAACATATGCAGAGCTCCTCTGCTGGATAGATAAGAGAATTGGGGTACTTGGTTTCGCCCATTCTCTTAAGAGTTGAGAAGGCATAGGTTACTTGACTTCGCCCGCCTCCTCGAGGTTGTGCTCCATGCATCGAGCTGGTTACTAGCCTTCGCCTGCTCTTTGCTCACACTTCTGAAGCACTTGAAGTGTTTGCACTCCTTGCGTTGACTTAGCTACTGTGATTCACCTTCTCAATGCCATCGAACTTCTGGAATGCAGTAAGTTTTCACCCCAACTTGGAGTAGTTCTCTAATAGATTTGGTCGCCTTTGGGATTGTACCGTCTTCTGCATCAACCCTGCCGCCTACTCCCCTGAGTAGCGAAGGTACACCACCGCGTATTGCCTGCTTCGTTCCTTGGTCGTGCACTCTTGCATGACCCGAAGTCCTTCACTTTCGGCTATCTTGATGAGACCACCGTTGGAGTAACATCTCTCTTCGTTTTGGAGACCACCATCCCCTTGGACTACTCCGATCTGTTGAACAAACTGTGCATTGTTCTGCCTCCTGCAAACACACTTGCTAGATTGCGACTCCACGTCAATACAGCCCCCGCTGCACCACTCAAGGCTTAGCAACATGCTGAACTCGTTGCACACTTTAGCCTCATACGGACGTATCCTTCACGTGCCAAAGAGAAAGTTTCAATGCTCCATAGCGCCGAGTTTCGGTCGCCTTGGGATGGCCGCGAACATTCCATCGTCCGCATACAAGCCCATGCATGAGTACCGAATTCTTTAAGTTAGTAATTCCCCTCACCTCTGCGAGCTTTGCACAACTCTTTCGGTCGCTGAGCAACTCATTCCACCTTGGATGGTCTCATCCTTTACCAAGCGCCTCGTTTGCCTTGAGCACCATCAAGTATGGTTGTCAACGTTGAGCTGTAGCTCAAACTCAGCCATCCCAACCTTTGTGCGCTCTGCATTCTTCCAAGCTTGTCTGTTCTCGTGGTGCCTCTTGCGCGAAGGGTTGGCCATTCCTCTGAATGCCAATCTTAGATGCTCGCTCCTCCGAGCGACTCCTTTTCCCTACATCTCCATGCTCGTTTTCTCCTAAATGGTCGCGCGTGTGCTGACTGCCCTCAACGCAGCCCCGCTAGGTCCCCCACGTTTGCATGCCAAGTGTTTCTATGAGTGCTTGTCCCGCTCTGAGACCATCTTTCACGGACTTAACTGGTTTTGCCTAAGTCGTACGGCACCCTTGCGTGTCCGTCCGCAAAGGTCAGCCTCCCCGAAGCTTCCCATGGTCCCTTAGGACCCCCAAAAGAGCGAACAGGATAGAGAAAACGCCTCACTCGGGATCCACATGCAAACATCTCCGAAAACACTTCATAGACAATTCAAATTACAAACAAACTTTACAAACTCTGAACAGTTGCACAACAAAGGGTAAAATGGTCCATTACAGATCGAAAATCTCTCACACGTGTCCACATGACACAATCTTTATTTACAAGCGTAAAGCGGCCACCAACCTAACTAAAAATGGGACTATTAAGCCTTCGGTCGTTCCTCTACATGCTGTGTAGAGCATGAACATACCAAAAGATACGGACATACATAAGCATTACATCAAACATCCTATTTAGAAGTTTGTCCGTGACAACCCCGGGTTCTAGGGGTTTGAGATGGTTAGCATTTTTCATCGAACCAAAAATTGGATAGTTTTGGCCCAGTTTAGCCCAATTCAATGAGTGGTCGCTGTGCAGCCTTGAGAGGGGAGGAAAGGAGAAGAGATGGGAGAAGATGAGTGGAAAAGTAAGGAGAGGGGACAAGAAGAGAGGAAAAGTAAGGAGAGTGGACAGGAAGAGAGGAAAAAAGGGAGGAGAGGAGAGGAGAAGGAAGAAGATGGTAGGAGAAGAAAGGAAAGGAGATGAGACGTAGGAGAGATGAGGAGAAACGATTCTTGCAACAATAAGCAATGTTGAATGATCATCGAGGTAGGGAGGCTGCAACTCGCTCCCCTCACGGGCCACAGCAACAGATAGGGTTCATTTCCTTGTCGCTTCTGCAGGAAGCTGTGGCGATCAACAACGTTGAATGGCTGTCGACGAGCTTCTCGTCTCTAGCGACAACAATGATTAAGGCATGTTGTGTCTCGTAGTATCGTTGCTCCTTCGACATTAAGGTGAGTTTTTCTTTTTTTCTTTTATATACATCTGAGTTGATTCAATCAGTTCGAGTCGACTCATCCAAATTGACCAATCTTAATGAGTCGACCGAACTTATTAAGTCAACATGCAAATCGGGTTGATTCTACCCTTATTATAGTACAACATCTGACCGGACTCGTGAGGTCTGACCTGGGCCATAATCACATGATCCAACGGCCCAGATCATGAGTTCAACAACCTTGAAGATAACTAGGAGATGAATTGGTATCTAATGACACTATTTCTGTGAAAATTAGATGCCAAACAATTAAGTTACAATAGTTTGGTAGTTCTATGCAATTTAGTCTTGAAAACTTTATATAGAGATAGTTTGGATACTTCGTTGATTTCGATTTGATACACCTGATTTTAGCAAAGTTCTTAGCTTTACTCAAAGATGGGTCAAAATGAATTAGATGCATCAACCTTAATTGAAGTTAGTTGATTTTGGTTAATCTAGGTAATATGGCAACCTCAATAGAAGAAAAAGAATAGGATAGAAAAAAGAAGAGGAAGTTGAGGTTGAAGAAAAGACAGAAGCCCATCATGAAACAAAGAAGATGCTTCCCTCATTTTGTTTGTTATTCACTACAACTATCATTGCAGTCATCGCATTTGCCACTACTAACTATTTTTATTATCTTAAACATCCATTGTTAGTAAAATAAAGAAGAGACTAGAGAGTAGAGAGTACATTGTGAGAGGATAAAAGAGGACAATTATTGCTCTTACCATATATGTTGCTACAGAGAAGTGAGGTGTTACAGTGCTTTCAATTAATTTCAAGATCCATAGGCACTCTCTCTGAATGACACCTTAATTTGTCTCATTATTACCTGATACTTCTTTTGCATGGTGATTAAAGAGCCTTTATGGTTATAATTGGTCTGTTGCTATGTTTAAAACTGCAAGTGGATGAATTTTGAGCCTTGTGTATAAATGATTTTTTTCTGGATTTTTTTTCATTATTTTTATTTTTTAGGATTATATTTCACATAGTTTTTAACTTTGTGTTTTCAATTTCATATGTCATTTTAGAAAATTAAATATTTATGAAGGTAAAGGAATGTTTAGCATATAATATTTTTTTCCTCAAATTTTCTTTAGTGAACTTTCTTTTTTATTTCTTATGTTTTATATTTTTATGTTGTATTCCCGGACTGATTGCAATCATTTGATCTGATACTGATTTATTTTGCTGAACCCAATTGTAGATCACGTGCTCATCCTGATCTTAATTTATCTTATGAATTTATCTATGAAACTGGTTTTACAACTAGGTTCCTGATGAGAATTGATCTCTTTTGGTTCAATAAAAATGAGCACAATCCCGATTAGATACTCACTTGATCAAATCTAGCAGTTATATTAGATTTATCTGATTAATTTAAACCAACACTAATTAAATTCCCACTCGATTGTCCTCAAACTGGGCACTTTGCTTGAGCTTGTCCTCAATGAAGTTGTTTGGACCAATTAAACTAAATACAGTTACTATAGAAATAAGCAATCTAATACTGTAGTCAACTTGTCTTGTTTGATGTGGGTGTGAGTTTTCAGTTTATGTGGATCCATACATGACCTATACTCATAATTGAAGTGTATATGTACTTCCTTTTTTCTTATTTTTCCTCCAATCCCAACTATTCTTACCTCCCTACTCATCCACTTCCAAACTCTAAATAAAAATATTACAATATCTGATCTTCTTATATGGTTAGCCAATATAAGTACATGCTGTTGGCAAAACATGCCATATGCCTGTACAGTTACACAGCATGTCACGGCCTTAGCTGGAATTGCCTAAGGCGTGAGGCATCCTTGCGGCCAAGACGCGAACTTAGCTTGCGTTGCCTAAGTCGCGCTTCGCCCTTACGATATTGCTCCGCAAAGATCAGCCCACTTGCAACCTCTCGCAGGTCCCGAAGGACTTGTAAAAGAGAAAGTTGATTAGTTCGAAAGAACGAGCGACGGACAAGTCCCGACATCTCGCGAAAAGAGGGGAAGCTTTACAAGCAATTCAGCGAGCACATTACGTGCACAAGAGAAAAGAGGGAGAGGGGGAAAACAAGGGCTTTAGAAGGTTGAACGAACAGCTGCAAGCCCACAAACAGTTGCTCACCGAGTCCCGGGCGCGACAACAAGTTCCCGTCAAGGCAATGAGCGAACTTGCGAATGAGTGTTCAACGCCCGGTACTATACCGAAGCCCTATCCAGCCCTGTGCCACCCGAGGGGTTCCAAGGGGCTGAGATGGCTGACGTTTTGGTAAGTGGAGGCAGATTCCAGAAATCAGCCCGCGACACACGAAAACGGAGCTGTTTTGGTGCTGTTTTGCTCGGTTCGGTGAGCGGTCGCTTTGTAACGCTGCAGCTTGTTCGAACTTACATTTTTACAAGCAAAATGACCCAAAACCAAGAGAAAACATGCTGTCAAGCAGCTGTACATGTAGGTGTCAATGATGAACGGTTCGTTGAATGGAGTTGTTGCGAGTGCGCGACGACCGTTCGTGACAAGCAGGCAGAGGAAAAATAAAACTAAGAAAAAGGGGAACAAAGAAAGAAAACAAATAATGAGGGGGTAAGAAACTCCCGATCCATGTACCACTATTGATGCAGATCGTTTGCCTTTGTGATATATATAAATATTTTTTCTTCCCTTCCTGCTTTTTGTTGATATTTTGCCAACCTAATATGCGCTTTGCATGATACTCCTAATGCGAAGTGGTGGCCACCTGGTCAGATACAGGACTTTTTTTTTCTCTTTATTTGCTTTTTCTGAGCTTGCTGATTCTTGATTGTTTACACAAACAACTTGAGATGCTTCTCTGCAAAACCACACCTTAAAAATATTATTATTTGTTGGTACCGTGGATGGGATCCTTATTCACTTGGAGCAATATGTGCCCTTTCTTTATTTGGTGCTTTCACGTATAAATAGCATAGTTTATATGGTCTGATAAATAGCATAGTTTCTTGCTGAAGTTATATGACATGACAAAATATTATATTTATAAGAATTACTTGTCTTCTTTTGCAGCCCTGGTTAGTGCTTTCATGTGTTGCTTCAATGATCATATCATGATATATTTGCCATAGAATTGGTTTCATATTTTGGATTCAGTTAAGATTCCAAATAATTATTTTCCATTTTAATATTGGACTGAGGCACTCTGGCATGTTTAGTTTACATAACTGAGTACCCTTTTTTTTAAAAAAAATCTCAGAGTCTTTTGTTGCTCATTTCCATGATTGTGGATTAAACCGAATTATTTATTCGAAAAACCTATGGGCAAAGAAACATTTAAACTTTTCCTGCTTATATGATATTTTAAATGTGAAACTTATGTTTGAAGTCCTGATGTTGCTGGCATTAATTTTGTCAGAATAACTTTCTTTTTTGTTATTAAACTTTGCATTCTTTATTTGTTCTCATTTAAACTTTTGAATATGATAGTCAACTGGCAGAGCTGGAAAGACTTCAATTGGTGATATTTTGGATGACTTTCTTCGTCAAAGATTCGGTGGTGATTCCTATGAGCGTATTGATCGTGGAATAGCAATGTCAAAGAAACTGGCTGCACTGAACATGTTTAATGACAAGGAGAGAGGAAGATTTGTCTTTTTAATTGAAAATCGTGCATGCTTACCAAGCATCAAACTTGCATGCATTGACGCTATTATAATTTATGATAGTGATTGGAATCCATTGAATGATCTACGTGCGCTTCAGAAGATAACTATTGAATCACTGCGTGATTATGTAGCTGTTTTTCGTCTATATTCATCCTTTACAATAGAGGAAAAACTTTTAATTCTTGCAAAGCAGGATATGATACTTGACAACAATATGGATAACGTAAGCCCTAGTGTCTGCCATTCGCTTCTTAGTTGGGGTGCCTCATGCCTCTTTCACCGACTAGAAAAGTTCCATCAACTTCAATCCTTGGATAATTATTCTCCAAATTCCTCTGATAAAATGCTTCTGCTTAATGATGTGCTGGAAATATTAACAAAAATACCAGCCTATATTCCTAGCAAATGTTCAATTTTGGTAAAGGTCCAGCAGAGTGGAGCATCCTATTCAAGAAATATAGTTTTGGCTGGTGAGCAAGGAGCCTCCTCATTCGATAAAGATCTGTGCAGTTTCTGGTCAAATTTATTGGAAGGAAGACATCCTCAATGGCGATACATTTCTAAGCCATCTCATAGTCAGAGAAGTCGTAGAAAGGTTCACAATATGGACAAACTTGTAATGCCACCTGAATCAGAAAATGAAAAAGCAGAGAAAAAGCGGAGGAAGGTAGTTAGCAGCAATACTGTTGATCCACTATATTCGGAATGTTCATTTCAAGGAAGACAAGCTGAAGGCAATAGCAATTTGTTGTCTGGAAATCATGATCAGCCATCTCTTAGTTTCATGACTAAAGCAGCTTTCATGTCAAGTAGCTTGCAGACAGAGACTGGTATTACTGTACTGTTAAGAATTGGATTGCAATATGTCATCTTTCTTGGCGATTTTGATATTCTTTATTTTGTTGTGGGATTAAATGTTGCAGAAGCACAACTAACATGTCAAGGAAAGGATGTATCACATGTGTCTCCAATGTCTGATGGTACTTCTGATGTAAATAAGCCTCACGAGGTTGATTTAAATGGGAGAGAGAAATTAAGTTCCTCTCAAAGGAACCTTCATCTTTCGTTGAAGCCAAAGTTATCAAAGCTCTGTGAGGTATTGAAACTTCCGGTAAGCAAAATTAACAATTTGTTTTAGTTTCTTGAACTTTGGGCTCATCACTATTTTTCTACGCAGTGTGTATTGTGACATTTGAACCTCAACTGAGTACAAGTAGTTCTTTTGCAGTGTATTTTAAGCAGCATGCTCTATAAAAAAAAAGCAGCATTGCTCTAGAAAAAGAATTTATCTAATTTTTTCCCCTTTTGACCATCAAATAATAATCAAGCAATCTCCTTTTGGACCATTCTAATGGGTTTTCTTTATTTTTCCATAAAATTCTCAAATAGATTTGCTAACTTTAGATTGTTCATGTAATTTTATTCATGGTTCGTGTTACCGGTACCATTATATCGATCGACCATTGGTACAATACGTACCGATCCATATGATGTATTAACACATGGTACGGTGGGCGTATCAATAGATCGGTATGTACTGCCGATATCAGTTCTTTTTCGGATCGATATGTATCACTTGTACCTGATGGTATGTCACGGTACTGTCACGAACAAAATTGTAAATAAGGTGTTTGATGTAATGTTTGTATATATCTGTGTCTTTCGGTTTTGTTTATGCCTTGCACATGTAGAGAGCTTGCAGTAGGTTTGTCAACTTTATTTTAGTTGGATTTTGTGTTCATTTCAGGCTTGTAAACGTAAGTTGTATAGACTCATTGCGAAGAGGTGAAATTGCCCAAAAACAAACCATCCAGACAGTCATTTTGGGGGTTTTTTAGCTCTATAGAGTGGTGTGGAGTGTCAGCCAGCACAACACTCGGGAACTACCCGGGTGGCACATGACTGGATGGGCCTTTGGGGTATTGTTTAGGGCTGGTTCGCTGTCTTGTTCCACAGTAGTGTCATATGGGCACTTGTGGAGACTTTTGGCCGCGACGGGCAACCTCGGACCCTTTGTAGCACGATTGTTTAGAGGTTTCGAAATCTATATTTGTAATTTGCATTATCTATCAAGTGTTTGCTGAAATGGTTACTTGTGGGATCTCGAGTTAATCGCTTTCTCTAACCCATCTTCTCTTTTGCATATTATTGGGGATCAAAAGAGGTTTTGGGGAGATTGACCCTATTTGGATGGACATGCAAGGGTGCTGTACGACTTAGTCAAATCTAAAGATTTTAATTTTGGTATGGGTGATACGTAACGGTCCGCCAGTAGACCGGTACACGGACCGCCCGCTATTGGGCGATACCATCGATTGGGGCTATTTTCGCCCCGTTACCGTCCTAAACTGGTCGTCACCACTCGCTATCGGGTGGTATTAACCGAGGGAGAAGAAAGAAGAGGGAGAATGATGGTATTAATCGAGGGAGAAGAAAGAAGAGGGAGAAGAAGAGGAGAACTTGGAGATCGGCGCTGCTCTCCCTCCTCGTCTTGTCACGGACAAAACTGTAAACAGGGTGTTTAATGTAATAGTCATGTATGTCCGTGTTTTTTGGTCAGTGATTTAAAAAGCGCTAGGCGCCAATAGGCACTAAGGTCCAAAAACGCCCAAGGCGCTAGGCGCTCGCTCGAGCGAAGCGAGATGCTAAAATATAAAAATATATAATATAATTAATAAATATAATTATTTAAAAATTTAAATAAAAATATGCTATTAAATTAAGAAAATTAACAGTATTAAAATCAAAATAACATATTATTAATTTAATAACAGTATTAAAATCAAAATAATATATTATTAATCTATTAACAGTATTGAAAATTAATAATTTCAAATAAACCTAATAATATTAACAGTATAAAGTATATTGTTAATTGTATACAGTATACTATTAACAGTATACTGTATATACTATTAACAATATAAAGAAGGAGAAGAAGGAAGAGTGTAAGGGGTGCTGAATGAGAAAAGAGGAAGCGGCAGCGGTAGCGGGAGTGTAAGGAGGCAGCGGCAACGGGAGTGTAAGGAGGCAGCGGCAACAGGAGTAGGAGTGTAAGGAGGCAGCGACAGCCGGAGTGTAAGGAGGTAGCGACAGCGGGAGTGTAAGGAGGCAGCGGCAGCGGCGAGCAGCGACAGTGGGAGCAAGAGCGGGAGCAGGGAGCGGCGATAGCAACAGCGACAGCGGCGAGCAGCGGGATCGGGATCGGGAGCAGCAATGACAACGAGGGTTAGGGTTGGGTTGTCGCTGATATTGATTTTAGTTGGTTCGATTGAACCAACTAACCATTGGAGACCGAACCAGACCTAAAATCCTAGTTCGGTCACCTGGTTTAACCCAGGCGCTCGCCCGAAGCGCCCAGTGCCTGGGCTCGAGCGAGCGCCCAGGCAACGCCTTTTTGAACCGCGCCACCTGGATGTTTAGCGAGGCGCTCGGGCCTCGCCTTGCCTCGCCCGAGCACCTAGGCGAGTGCTCGAGCGCCTTTTTAAATCACTGCTTTTGGTTTATTCATGCTTTGTACAGCATGTGGAGGGACGGTCAAAGGCTTAACAACCTCATTTTAGTTGGGTTTGGTGGTCGTTTTAGACTTGTAAATAAAGTTCGTGTCATGTGAACACTTGTGAGAGATGTTCGGTCTGTAGTGGACCATTTTGGATCCTCTGTTGTGCAACCGTTCAGAGCTTGTAAAAGTCTGTTTGTAATTTACATTGGCTATAAAGTGTTTTATGAAATGATTGCTTGTGAATCCCGAGTGAGACGTATTCTCTAACCCGTTTTCGCTTTTGTAGGTCCTAAAGGACCATAGGAGGTTTTAGGGAGGCTGACATTTGCGGACGGACACGCAAGGGTGCCGTACGACTTAGGCAAAACCAGTTAAGTTCGTGACAGATGGTATCAGAGCGGGAGAAGCACTTATAGAAACACTTGGCATGCAAACGTGGGGGACCTATCGAGGCTGTGTTGAGGGCAACCAGTACGTGCGACCGTTTGGGGGAGCGGGCATTTGAGATTGACATTCAGAGGAATAGCCAACCCTTCATGTTAGAGGCACTACGAGGACAAGCAAGCTGGGAAGAATGCGTAGCACACAAAGGTTGCGATGGTTGAGTTTGAGCTACGGCCCAACATTGGCAACCATACATGATGGTGCTCAAGGCAAGCGAGGCGCTTGGTAAAGGATGAGACCATGTAAGGTGGAATGGGTTGTTTAGCGACCGAAAGAGTTGTGCAAAGCTCACATTGGTGAGGGGAATTGCTAACTTGAAGAATTTGATACTTATGCAAAGGCTTGTATGCGAACGATGGAGTGTTTTGTCATGGACTTAGCTAGAATTGCCTAAGTCGTGAGGCACCCTTGTGGCAAAGACGCGAACTTAGCTTGAGTTGCCTAAGTCGTGACGCACCCTTGCGCCAACTTCTCGGACTTAGCTGGCATTGCCTAAGTCATGAGGCATCCTTGCGACATATGCGTCCGCAAAGGTTTAGCCTAGTTGCAATCTCGTATAGGTCCCAAAGGACCTGTAAAACAGAAAGTTGATTAAATTGAAAACGAGTGACGAACAAGTCCCGACGTCTCGCGAAGAGGGAAGCTTTACAAGCAATTCAGTAAGCACCTTGAGTGCATAAGAGAAAAGAGAGAAAAGAGGAAAACAAGGACTTTGAAAGGTTGAATGAATATCTGCAAGTCCACAAACAGTTGCTCACCGGGTGCCAAGCGTGAAGGCAAGTTCCCGTCAAGAAAACGTGCGAACTTGTGAAGATTGTTCAACGCCCGACAATATACCGAAGCCGCATCCAATCTTGTGCCACCTGGGGGGGTTCTAGGGTGTTGAGATGGCTGACGTTTTGGGCATGGTAGCGGGCTGCAGAAAACAGCCCACAACACGCGAAAACAGAGCCATTTTGGAGCTTTTTGGCTCGGCACGGTTAGCGGTTGCACGATAGTGCTGTAACCTGTTCGAATATGTATTTTTACAAGCAAAACACACAAAACCAAGGCAAAACAGGCTGCTGTGTCTCTATTCAAGCATGCAAAAGTGACGAACGGTTCGTTGAATGAAGTTGTTGCGAGTGCGCAATGACCGTTCGTGACATTCTCCCCCACTTAAACTGTCGACGCCCTCATCGACGCTTGTTGGTAGTTGTTGATGATTGCTTCTTCATGTCGTAGGGCGTCTTCGGGCTCCCAACTAGTTTCAGTTCGGGGAAGCTTTCGCTACTTCACCAAGTACGCGGTCTGCTCAGCTCCATTGGGTAGCTTTATCTTGCGATCCGCATAATGGTTTCAACTCGCTTCTCATAGAAGGCTCTGGTGGGGGGTTGCAGAGTTGAAACACTTCGAGAAGTATCTTGCAGATCTGAGTGGTAGACTTTCAAGTTGCTGGCGTGAAAATCATTGTGAATTTTGAGCCACACCAACCGCTATAACCTGTAGGAGACGTTGTCCACCCTACTGATAATTGGGAAAGACCCTTCATACTTGCGCACCAATCCTTTGTGTACTTTTTCCTAAAGAATTAGAGTGATGCTGGTCGGAGCTTCACCAACACCAAATCGTCGACTTTGAACTCTTGCGGTCGCCTTCCCAAGTCGGCGCACTTAATCTTTTTGGCCGCCTTCGCCAAGTAAGCCCGCGCAATATCTGCATTTCGATGTCATTTTTTTGCAAAGTGATATGCTGACGGACTACTCCCAGTATATCCGATAGCCAAGGTGAGGAGTTGACGGTTGTTTTCCTGTAATGATCTCGAAGGGGCTCTTGTTGGACGTAGAGCTCCGCTGCAAGTTGTAGGAGAATTGGGCTATGTCCAACATCTTCACCTAATCTCGTTGGTTGGTACTCACGTAGTGCCGAAGATATTGCTCCAGGAGCGAGTTTATCCCTTCGGTTTGGCTATCCGTTTAGGGGGTGGAGGCTTGTGGAGATGTATAACTTAGATCCCAACAATTTGAATAACTCGGTCCAGAATCGTCCTAGGAACTGAGCGTCTCGATCACTGATGATATTATGCTGGACTCCTGAATACTTCACCACATTCTTCATCATCAGCTTGGCCGCCTCTTTTGCTAAACAGTGTAGGGGTGCAGCAATGAAAGTTGCATACTTTGAAAATCGATCGACCACCACGAGTATCGATCCGAGTCCTTCTACTGCCGGCAAGCTTGATATAAAATCCAAGGAAATGCTCTCCCACGACCTTTCTAGTACGGGCAACGACTCCAAAAGTCCTACCGGCTTCCGTTGCTCCACCTTGTCTTGTTGGTAAGTGAGGCATGTTCGAACATATTCCTCCACATTAATACCCATCTTCGGCCAGTAGAAAGCCCTCTCCATGAGAGCCAAGGTTCTGTGAATGCCCGGATGTCCACAGCCCAAAGGGAATCGTGACACTCTCTTAAGAGCTCACGCCTCAAATTGTCCACTCGAGGGACATAAATCCTATTCCCTTTTATGTAAACGAGTCCCTCTTGGACGCAAAATCGTCGTGCCTGATCTTATTTGATGAGCTGTATCAGGGTTACTGCTTGGGGATCACTGTACAGTCCATCCTTGATCCTTGAAAGGAAGTGGGAGTGCAACTGACTTGCTTGGCCTCGGCCCTCAAATTGTCGCCAAACTCGTAGATAGTGGACCACCGGTGTCATCTCCTTCTCGTGCACCAGATACCGCCACTCGGTCTCGTTGAGCTTGCGGCTGTCGGAGGCCACCGGATGACCCTCCTGCATGAGTACCCCAATAGTGAAGTCTAAAGCATTTGTATGGATTTCGAAGGGCTCCCCATAGTTCGGCAATTTGAGCACCGGTTCTTCCAACACAACAGCCTTCAGATCTTGGAAAAAACTTCACATTTATCAGACCACCTCCAAGGTTGCTCCTTCTTTAGTAAGTCCGTCAGTGGAGTTGCATGCTTCAAATACCCTGTTATGAAGCGTCGATTGTAGTTGATGAAACCAAGGAAGGATCTCAGCTCTAGCACCTTCTTTAGAGTTCGCCATTCCGCAACAGCTTGCACCTTCGATTTGTCCATCCGAATGGAGCCATCACCGATTCGATGTCCCAAGAATAAGATCTCTGTTTGAGCAAAGTAGCACTTCTCCCTTTTCACGAACAAAGTATTCTCCCTGAGAACCTTGAAAATTATCCGAAGGTGCTCGACGTGCTCCTCGAGCGTTTGGCTGTTGATGACAATATTGTCCAAGTAGACGACCACGAACTTATCCAAATACTCTTTGAATAGTTGGTTCATAAGAGTGTAGAACGTGGCTGGAGCGTTGGCAGATCTATCGATCGCGAAGAGAGGGATGCAGATGTGAGGCGACTGATAGTAGGGCCATGGGCATGATAGCGCCATGGTACCGCAGAGGCGGGACTTTCGTGAAGTCATCGATCCCTTGCTCTCAAGGGGGGAGAGCGTTTGGTCGTGAAAGGGGTTGGGGAGGTGGAGAATGCAGAGGCAAACTTCAAGTACCGAGACAAGGTTGAAGGGCAGAGGCTAGGGAATTTTGTAAGATCGGTGTCAACGAGCTTCTCATCAAGATAGCCAGAAGTGGAGGACTTCGGGTTGGTGCAAGAGTGCATGACCAAGGAACGAAGCATGCAGTACGTGGTGCTGTACCTTTGCTACTCAGTGGAGTAGGTAGCTGGGTTGATGGAGAAGACGGTACAATCCCAGAGGCGACCAAAACTATTAGAGACTTACTTCAAGTTGGGGTGAAAACTTTCTGCATTCCAGATGTTCGATGGTATTGGGAAGGTGAATCATAGTAACTAACTCAACGCATGGAGTGTAAATACTTCAAGTGTTTCAGAAGTGTGAGCAAAGAGCAGGCGAAGGCCAGTACTCAGCACAATCCGTGGAGTACAACCCTCGAGGAGGCGGGCGAAATCAAGTAACCTTTGCCTTCTCAACTCTTAAGAGAACGGGCGAAATCGAGTACCCTAATTCTTTTATCTATCCAGTAGAGGAGCTTTTCCAAGGTTTAAAGACCCTTCGAAGAAATCTAATGGAAGACAATAGTTATCGAATCCTCACCAATGGTGATCAGTGCTACTGAGAGTAGATTATCTGCTTCATTTCCCAATAGAATGTCAATCGAAAGCGGAAGTATTGCAAACCTACTTGGAAGTGACAACTAAGTGAAAGAAGAGTCGATGGACAAATTTTGTAGAGGAAGAACCTAAAAACTTCAAAAATTTCCGAGGCGATGCTCGTTAAAGCTCCAACAAGTATCCACCTAGTTCAAGAAGCATGAGACATTTGAGAGACTGACGCATAGTAAGGATGGTCTTTTCCTTCATCCGAAGGATCCGTAGGAACCAACAGTGATCAACACAACTCAGCCAACCCCACACTAAAGTTAGAGTCATTGGCCAGTTGAAACAGCATGACAGATCAAAAGTTCGACTACTCAACAACAGTGACAAAGAGCAGCTGAGAGCCAAGAGGCGCATTGTAGTTGAAGCAAAAGATTGAAGACTTAGCAATGGTGAGGAGGCAAAGGCTTTGATGAGGACGTCGAAGGAATAAGTTGGGGAGAATGTTATGGACAAAACTGTAAACTAGGTGTCTAATGTAATGCCTATCTATGTCCGTATCTTTTGGTTTGTTCATGCTTTGCATAGCATGTAGAGGGACGGTCAAAGGCTTAACAGCCCCATTTTAGTTGGGTTTGGTGGTCGTTTGAGGCTTGTAAATAAAGGTTGTGTCATGTGAACACTTGTGAAAGATGTTCGGTCTGTAGTGGACCATTTTGGATCCTTTGTTGTGCAACCGTTCAGAGCTTGTAAAAGTCTGTTTGTAATTTGCATTGGCTATAAAGTGTTTTATGAAATAATTGCTTGTGGATCCCGAGTGAGATGTATTCTCTAACCCGTTTTCTCTTTTGTAGGTCCTAAGGGACCATAGGAGGTTTTGGGGATACTAACCTTTGTGGACGGACATGCAAGGGTGCCTCTCGACTTAGGCAAAACCGGCTAAGTCCGTGACAGTCTATCGGAGACTTCTCCTCATCCGCGTGGGGAGAGGAATCCTTGGTATCGCGGGGAGAAGAAACGGTTTCTTGTCCCCACCTTTTCCATGCGAGCAAAAAAGAGGCGACGTAGCCGAGGCGATGTCGTAGAAAACAATTTATTTTTTACTTATATATATATATATATATATATATATATATATATATATAACGAGGTGACATTGCGTCGGTTTTTTGTCCGCGTGTGGGGAAGAAACCGAGGTTTCTTCTCCCCACACGCCAAAAAGGGCGACGAGGTAGTCGCCCTTTTATTTTACTTATATATATATATATATATATGTATATATATATAAATATATATATGTATATACATATATGTCACGAACGATCGTCGCGCACCCGCAATAACTTTGTTCAACGAACCATTTGTCGCTTTTACATCCATGTATAGATGCTTGACAGCATGTTTTGCCTTGGTTTTATTTGTTTTTGCTTGTAAAAATGCATGTTCGAATAGGTTGTAGCGCTACAGTGCGACTGGTCACCGCGTCGGGCAAAACTGTCCCAAAATGGCTCTGTTTTCACGTACCACGACTTGTTTTCCACAGACCATAGCTGCATGCAAAATGTTAGCCATCTCAGCACTTTAGAACCCCTCGGGTGGCACAAGGCTGGAAGGGGCTTCGGTATAGTGTCAGATGTTGAACAATCTTCATAAGTTCACACGTTAACTTGACGGGAACTTGCCTTCGCGCCCGGCACCCGATGAGCAATTGTTTGTGGACTTTTAACTGTTCGTTCTACCTTCTAAAGTCCTTGTTTTCTCCTTCTTCTCTTTTCTCTCTTGCACTCAAGGTGCTCGTTGAATTGCTTGTAAAGCTTCCCCCTTCACGAGACGTTGGGGCTTGTCCGTCGCTCGTTTTCAATCTAATCAACTTTTTGCTTTACAGGTCCTTTGGGATCTGTACAAGGTTACAACTCGGCTGACCCTTTGCGAACGAATATGTCGCAAGGGAGCCTCATGATTTAGGGACCTGTACAAGGTTACAAGCTCAAAAGGTAAGTCCCTAAAACCTGGCTGGTACTTCTTGTGCGGAGGGCCGCACATAGTGAGGGAATGGCCACAGAAACAAGCACTCAATGCCTTAATAGCTTCAATCCATCCCCCCAAATTAGACAAGGGCAAGGCCGTCGCCCTCAATTCAAGTAGTTCAGAATCTAGTAGCGACGATGAGGAGTCGCAAGATCCTCGAATGGGAGCAATGCGTTTGTTGAATGCATTGCGGGGTCAAGTGGGAGAGAACATGAAGGCAAAGCCATTGAAAGCAGAGAGTAGCGAGCTGATGTACGTGGACATTAAGCTCAATGGCCAAACAACCCGTGCAATGGTGGACACGAGCGTTACCTACAACTTTATTGCTTACCGAGAAGCAAAACGACTTGGGCTGATCTTGTAGAAGAACTCAAGTCGGATGAAGGCGGTGAACTCGGAGGCCATGCGGATCTCTTGGCTGGCAAAAGGAGTCCTCATCAAGATTAGAACATGGAGCAGGAGCACAAACATAATGGCGGTGCCATTGGACGACTTCAAAGTGATCCTCGGAATGGAGTTAATGCACGCGACGAAGTTGGTGCCAATTCCATTCCTAAACTCCCTATGTATGATGGGAGGTGACGACCCCTGTGTGGTTCCCATCCTGCTCATCGTGGACTTGTTTGACCAACTGCGCAAAGCAAAGTATTTCTTCAAACTCGACCTTCGGTTAGCGTACTGGTAGGTGCGTATTACTAAAGGTGACGAAGCGAAGACTACTTGCGTGACCAGGTTTGGAGTATTTGAGTTCTTGATGATGCCTTTCGGCTTAATCAATGCTCTGGTCACATTCTGCACTCTTATGAACCAACTATTCAAGGAGTATTTGGATAAGTTTATGGTCGTCTACTTGGACGATATTATCGTCTATAGCCAAATGCTCGAGGAGCATGTCGAGCGCCTTCGAACAAGTTTCAAGGTTCTTAAGGAGAACACTTTGTTCGTGAAAAGGGAGAAGTGCTACCTTGCTCAGACGGAGATCTTATTCTTGGGGCATCGAATCGGTGATGGTTCCATTCGGATGGACAAATCAAAGGTGCAAGCTGTTGCGGAATGGCGAACTCCAAAGAAGGTGACGGAGCTGAGATCTTTCCTTGGTTTCGTCAACTACTATTGATGCTTCATAGTTCGGTATTTGAAGCGCGCAACTCCACTAACGGAGTTGTTGAAAGAGCAGTCTTGGAGATGGTCTGACAAATGTTAAGTTGCATTCCAAGATCTAAAGGCTGTTGTGTTAGAAGAACCAGTGCTCAAATTGCTGGACTATGGCAGCGATTTAAAAAGGTGCTCGGGCGCTCACCTAGGCGCTCGAGCGAGGCGAGGCGAGGCCCGAGCGCCTCGCTAATCTCCCAGGCGGTGCGCGCCACCTGGGCACTCGCCCGAGCCCAGGCGCTGGGCGTTTCGGGCGAGCGCCTGGGTTAACCAAGGCGACCGAACCAACTAAAACTACTGTAAGTGACAACCGAACCCTAACCCTCGCCGCTGCCGCTCCCGATCCTGATCCCGCTGCTCGTCGTTATCGCTGCTCGCAAATGCTGTCGTTGTCGCCGCTCGTCGCTGTCGCTGCTCGCAAATGCTGCCGCTGTTGCTGCTCGCGCCTCCCGCTGCTCGCCACTTCTGCTCCCGCTCCCGCTCCCGCTCCCGCTCCCGCTGCCGTTGCTCGCCGCTATCGCTGCTCGCAAACGCTGTTGCTGTCGCCGCTTGCGCCTCCCGTTGCTCGTTGCTCCTATGCCCGCTCCCGCTCCCGCTGCTCGCCGCTGTCGTTGCCGCTGTCATCGCTCGCCGCTGCAGCTACCTCCTTACACTCCGCTACCGCTGCCGCTTCCTCTTTTCTTAGTCAGCAGGCTCAGCACCCCCTTACATTTCCTTCTTCTCCTTTTGTTAACAGTATACAGTATACTGTATACTGTTAAATACTGTTAATATTGTTAAGTTTATTTGAAATTATTAATTTTCAATACTGTTAATATATTTTCTTAATTTAATAGCATATTTTAATTTAAAATTTTAAATAATTATATTTATTAATTATATTATATATTTTTATATTTTAGCGCCTCGCTTCGCTCGGGCGAGCGCCTAGCGCCTCGGGCGTTTTTGGACCTTGGCACCTAACGCTTTTTGAATCACTAGACTATGGGGAGCCCTTCGAAGTCCATACAAATGCTTTAGATTTCACTATTGGGGGAGTACTCAATCAGGAGGGTCATTTGATTGCCAACGAGAGCCGCAAGCTCAATGAGATCGAGCGGCGGTATTCGGTGCATGAGAAGGAGATGACAGCGGTGGTCCACTGTCTATGAGTTTGGCGGCACTACCTTTTCGGATCACGATTTGTGATGAGGACGAACAACATCCCCAAGCAGTAACCCTAATGTAACTAATCAAAGAAGGCAAGACACGACGATTTAGGGTCCAGGAGGGACTCGTCTACACAAATGGGAATAGGGTTTATGTTCCTTAAGTGGACAATTTGTGGCGCAAACTCTTGAGAGAGTGTCACGATTCCCTTTGGGCAGGATATCTGGGCATTCACCGAACATTGGCCCTCGTGGAGAGGGCCTTCTACTGGCCGAAGATGGGGATTGATGTGGAGGAATATATTCGAACGTGCCTTACTTGCCAATAAGACAAGGTAGAGCAGCGGAAGCCGGTGGGACTTTTGGAGCCATTGCCCGTATCAAAAAGGTCGTGAGAGAGCATTTCCTTGGACTTCATATTAAGCTTGCCGGTAGTAGGGGGACTCGGATCGATATTTGTGGTGGTCGATCGATTTTCAAAGTATGTAACTTTCATTGCTGCACCCCTACACTATTCAGCAAAGGAGGCGGCCAAGCTGATGATGAAGAATATGGTGAAGTATTTGGGAGTCCCGCACAATATCATCAGTGATCGAGACGCTTGGTTTCTGGGACGATTTTGGACCGAGCTATTCAAATTGTTGGGGTCTATGTTATATTTCTCCACAAGTCTCCACCCCCAGATGGATGGCCAAACCGAAAGGATAAACTCGCTCCTTGAGCAATATCTTCGGCACTACGTGAGTGCCAACCAACGAGATTGGGTGAAGCTGTTGGACATAGCCAAATTCTCCTACAACTTGCAGCGGAGCTCTGCGTCCAACAAGAGCCCCATCAAGATCATTACAGGACAACAACCGTCGAATCCTCACACCTTGGCTATCGGGTATACTGTCAACTCCTCACATTCAGTATAATATTTTTTTTATATTGTTTTTGTTCTTATAATCTGGATTAGGATTCACTATTATAGGCAACCAAGGTCTAAATTCTTATTGCAGATTATGATTGAGCAATTATGATTTGGTACAATCTGTATTATTACTATTTTCCATGGATGATTTGATTCTGATAATTGTTTGACCATTTAGTTGTCTATCAAAAGTGGTATGAATTGATAAGTAAGTTGGAAGATTTTGTCCAATTCTATCGAATTTGAAAGGCACACCAGAAGAAAAGGAAAGGAATGAAAAGACTGAATGAGAAGATAGAAACTTGGATTCAGGAAATACAGAAAAGAAATCTGTGACTATGAATTAGTGGAGAAGACACAGTAGTTATTGCATATGCTCTTTGTTGCAACCATCTTATTTGCCATCTAGAACCAGCGTTGTAATGTATGTCACCATTACTGTGTAAATGATGAGAAGATAAAAACGGAGGAAATAGGATGGGTTGCTGCTTTGAAATTCTTAAGAGAACAGAGATCTAACGTGAAGGGAGATGTTAAAGGATTCTAAATTAATTTCAAATTACTTAGTGCATTCTTGAAATGATTTTTTTCTTTACTTTTTTATTACTATATACTATTATATCTACAAGGTAATTGGAGAAGCACTAAGGCATAGCAACGTCGATCACTATGTTAAGGCTGCAAACGTATAAGTTTTGAGTCTTCTGTATTATGTCTATGATTATTATTTACTATAATGATGCCATTTTATGATATATTTTACATGTATCTTTATAAAAGTATGTCGCCAATATTTTTGTTAAATTCATCTCCATCGTTTTACATTCTTATTCTTTCTTTAATTATCCTTTTATATCACACTTTCATGTTTTCTTGATAATGTTAGATATTTACAAAATAACTAAAAGGATTAGAATATAATAATTTTATTTTGATAAATTTATTATAAATTTTATAATATTTCACTATTTTAATGATTTTTTATAATATTTTATCCATGAATTATTTTCTCAGACAATCCTAATCGTGTTGACCAATGGGAGTAAAAAAGTTAGTCCAAGAACGCATGGTTATATTAACAATTTGGAATATAAGAACATTTTCAGGGAAGGGATTATAATTAGTAGACACTGATTAGAAGAAAAATAAATATTATTTGTTTATAAGAGACTAAGTAGATAGGGGAAAATCTAGAGAGACTAATGGTACTGAATTTAAAATTTGGTATACTAAAAAAGTTAAATATAGAAATGGTGTAGAAATTGTTGTAGATGAGGATTTTAAGAATTATAGTTGCCGGGTTGATTTATGGGAGGACAAGATGTTTTGAATATCATTAGTACTTATTTCTCTCAAGTCGGGTTGGATGATCAAACCAAAATATTATTTTGGGAAAACTTAAATGATATCATTCATGGAATGCTTATAATCGAAAAACTTATAATTGGACGAGATTTGAATGGTCATATTGGGAAAACGTATAGTGAATATAAAGGGGTGTATGGGGGCTTTGGTTATGCGGAGAGAAATAAAACATTTAACTACTTATAAGAGCGGTCATAACTGTAGTTAAATAGGCCTTTTTCTTAGTAGAAAGGTAGATAAAGTTATTCTTGGCGAAAGTTTAACGAATCAAAATAGGTTGATGGTATTAGTTACTATAGAAAATAAAAGAAGAAAAGGTAGTTAAAAAATCACTAGGACTAAATGGTGGAATTTTAAAGATGATACTGTAAACACTTTTAAGAATAAGATGGAAAGGAAGACAACGTGAACTTAGATTAGGATAATATTAATATTATTTGAACTATGATGGCTAATAAGATTAGGAGCTTAATAAAAGAGATTCTTGGTGAAACTAAAGGTAGAGGTGTAACCTTAAGAAAGAGTTGGTGGTGGTGCGAGGAATTTCAAAAAAATAATTTTTACTAAAAGATTATGTTTTAAAGACCGACAAAATTGTAAAAATGAGAAAAATTTAAAAGATATGAAGAATATAAAAAAAGTAAGAAAAACGATTAGTACTGTAAGATATAAAGCTTATGATAATTTTTATAATAAATTAGGTACTAAAGATGGTGCAAAAAATATATCAAATTGCTAAAGCTATAGAAAGAAAGTGTAAGGATTTAGATAATATTATATGCATTAAAGATGAAGATTAAATAATACTTGCTAATGATAATGAGATTAAGAAAAGATGAAAAATTATTTTTATAAATTATTTAATAAATATTCCACATAGGACTTAGATTTAACGATAAATAATAGTGGTAGATTTAATAATCTTAGATTTATTCATAAAATTAGAGCTAATGAAGTAAAATATTCATTAAAGAAGATGAAAATAGCTAAGAGTGTGGGGCCTAATGGTATCCCTATTGAGGTCCGGAAGAGTTTAGGGGACAAGGGAATATCTTAGTTAACTAGTTTATGTAACAAAATCATAAGATTCGAAAGGATGTCTGATGAATAGAAAAAGAGTTTTTTAGTACCAATTTACAAAAATATGAGTGACATACATAATTGTTCAAATTATAGAGGAATTAAAAACATGAGCCATACTATGGAACTTTGGGAAAAAGTTATCGAAAGTAGGATAAGGCTTGAAACAAATACATTTGAAAATCAATTTCGTTTTATGCTTGGAAGATCAACTATAGAAGCTATTTATTTATTAGGACAATCAATGGAAAAGTTATAGGGTGAAAAAGAAAGATTTGCATATGGTTTTTATTGACTTAGAAAAAGCCTATGATACGGCTCCTAGAGATTTATTATGGGGGTTTTAGAAAAGTTAGGTGTATTCACTAATTATATTGATGTTGTTAAATATATGTATGATAATATAGCTATTAGTGTTAGAATTATAGGGAGTGTGTCTAGTGAGTTTTTTATTAGCATAGGATTACACCAATGATTCACAGTAAGGCCTGACATTTTTATATTGATAATGGATGAATTTACTAGTTACTTACATGATAGACCTCCTTAGTGTATGTTATTTGTTGATGTTGTCGTCTTAGTTGATGAAAGCCTAAGTGGAATTAATTATAAACTTAAGCTATGGAGGTAAGCCTTAGAAACTAAAGGTTTTAGATTAAGCAGGACTAAAACTGAATATATAAAATGCAATCTTAGTGATTTTAGAAATAGATAAGAGAATATAGTTAGATTGGATGGACAGGAAGTTCTTTTAAATAAAAACTTTAGATATCTTGGATCAATTATTCAATAAGATGGAGAGATTAATAAAGATATATTTCGTAAGGTAAAAATAAAATGGTTAAAATGGCGAGGGGCATCAAGAGTCTTGTGTGATCATTGGATGCCTTTGAGACTCAAAGAAAAAAATTATAAGATAGTTGTGCGACTAACACTGCTTAAAGGATTTGAGTGTTGGGCAATTAAGAAAAAATATATACAAAAAGTTTGTGTTGCCGATATGAGAATGTTGAGATGGATGTGTGGAGTTACTAAGCAAGACAGGAAAATTAATACTTTTATTCGTAAACAACTAGGTATCGTTTTGATAGAGGATAAGATGAGATAAAATTGTCTAAGATGGTCTGAGTATGTGCTGAGAAGACCTCGGGATGCGATAGTAAAAAAAGATGAAATAATCAATATTAGTGTTACGAGGAGAGGTGGAGGAAGACCTAAAAAGACCTTAATAGAAACTATAAATAAATATTTAAATACTTTGATCTTAACTAAATATATGACTTTTTATAGATTTTAATGATGGTAAAAGATCCATATAATCGACCCTAAATAGTTGGGACTTACAATTTGTTGTTTTGTCGTTGTATTGGATCTATACTTGAATGTTTACGAATGAAACATTTCTTTCACAATCCTACCTACTAACTTCAGACAACTATCTCAACATTCTGATCTTAGCTACTTAAACTCTTGTATTTGATACTTTTTGATCATCACACTTAGATTTATAAAATATATCTAATTAAACAATTGTTTGATTTGTTTTAATTGAAAGAGCTTCTAGTGATCATATTAAACTATTTTGGAACCTCTTCACATTAACAACTTTGCTTTTACTCTATAAACAATGCTTTTAATCTCTTTATACTTAAATGAACTTTTTGTCCATCCTTCCTTAACTACATCTTTAGTTCTTCTATTAGCATTATTAAATTTACAACTTGTATATTCAATCTTACTCATACTTAATCTAAAAATTTTAATTGTTAAAGTTTGTCTTCCTAATTTAAATTTAAAATGTATTCCATTAAACTCGCATAAATCAAAATTAATATTTTAACAAACAACATACACCGGATTGGTATATCCTATTTGTCAAGGATTAGAAAATCAGGTGTACTAATTGATATGGGTTGATACTATTAGGTTTCATCTGTTTCAATTCATGCCATCATTACCTCTCAATTTTAATTGTTGAAACCATATGTATAAAGTGGTAACAGCCTACTGCTCGATATCCTATCTCCTCTCACGTGTTCTCTTTCCCTTTCTCTCTTTCTTTCGAAATCTACCACCTTTATAATCCCCTGCTCCAATCTCTCTCTCTCTTGTTTTAACAAGACCATTTCATATTGAATTAATGTCAGTAGGTCATTTACACTGATTTCAATATTAGGAATGGTAGCAAAAGACCTAAAAGGACTTTCTATAAATAAAGATTGAAGTATTCTAATCTAAACTTAATTAAACATATGACATTTTATGAATTGCAATGGCAGCAAAAGATTCATATAGCCGACCCTAAATAGTAGACTTATGGGTTTGTTGTTGTTGTTGTTGTTGTTTTATGACATCTACACCAATGTTGTTGATTAGGATTTTAAACTTTATTGTATATGACTAATAAGGTTGTACGACTAATAAGTTCATTCATTATTGACATACAAAGGAAGGAAAAAGGTTATTTTAATGTATTCCTATGACAACAAGAAACTTGCTAAACACACTTCGTATAGTTCAAGCACTAGTGATTATACTATGGTTTATATCTTTTTAGATTCAATATATTTGATACAAGTGTCTAGTCTGAATTCACCGTAATAAATCTCTAGTAACTATATATAGGATTTTTCATATTAAAAAGTTTATGTAGATTTTTTTTCTCTCTATGCTTCTTTATTAATTTCCTTATTAAATGAATTTAATTTCTGATTGATTTCCTGGGTATAAATAAATTGATTCATGGAAATATTTGGTTCACATCTTATTCAATCTTCAGTTTCCCTTATCCTAAATTTTCATATCATACATAACTTGTTATGTTAAATTCTTCGTAATTAAAGAAAAGTTGAAAATATCTCTTATTCTTATAAACATTACAAAAACTCTTTATTTTCTAAACATGTTTCTAATTTGCAAAATTTTGTTAAATAAATTAGTCAATCAAATTGTTTCTTGATCTCGTAAACTCTTCTAGACCTCGTTAGCATAAAGCATTATCAATTTCCTTTTGTCAATTTCTTTTTCACCTCATTTGCTCTATTTTTATGAAGAAATATATGATTATTAAATCTACCCTTATTGTCTCTTTAAAGCTTATATGTGATGTTCATTAAATAACTTTAAAAAAATAATTTCATCATATTTTAATTTAACCTTCATATCAGCTATGTGTATCTTTTGTTCTTCATCCTTTGTACCAAGATTCGCAATACCGTATCGTACCGGTATTTCGACCTGGGCTCGGTACTGATATGGTACGGTATACCGAGCGGTACACTTGGGTATACCGAGTACTGTAGCACTGCTACAGTGCTACAGTGTCTCGGACCGGTAACAGTCGGTCCGCGTACCGAAAACCTGTCGGACCGGTATGTACCGCCCGTACCGGGTGGTATGGCTCGGTACGACAGATCCTGCTTTGTACAATATATTTTATAAATCTCTGCACTTTCTTGCTCTAGTTTTAGCAAGCCAAAGGATATTCTTTTCTTATCCTTTGTATTTAACATATTTTGAAAATCTTCATAACCTTTGTATTTTTCCACATAGGTTTTTTCCTCTTTCTGGTGGTTGTATATTTTTTAAATCTTTTATATTTTATGAATGTGTCAATCTATAAAGCATGATCTTTTAACAGTGATTGTCTTTTGATTGTAGAATCTACTCTGTTAACTTTAGATTTTCTAAGGATCTCTTTTGTCATGCTTCTAATCTTAGTGGTTAGCGAAGTCTACATGTTATTGATGTTGTCCCATGCAAGTTCCATAATTTGCTCATTCTCCATCCTATTTTTGAAAGCCTTCAATTATTGTTTCTAAAATTTTATTGTCTAGTTGTAGTAAAAATAGTTGGTATCTTTCTTTTTCCATTTTATGAAACATATATCTAAAACTATCAATATATATTTGTCAATTTTTCATTCGGTATAACTTTATAATCCTTACAAGCAAGGTTCGCAATATCGTACCGTACCGGTATTTCGACCTGGGCTTGGTACCGGTACGGTACGGTATACCGAGCGGTACACCTTGGTGTATCGAGTACTGTAGCACTATACTGTTACAATGCTACAGTGCCTCGGACCGGTAACAGTCGGTCCGCGTACCGAAAACCTGTCGGACCGGTACATACCGCCTGTACCGGGCGGTACGGCTCGGTATGGCAGACCCTGCTTACAAGTATCCTATCTACCTTCCAAGTGAGAGAAAACTTATCTGACTGTAATTGAATGCTCATCTCTTTTTAAAATGTGTATTAGCAATTGTGAGATCATAGGATGTTGCAAAAGCTACAATTATATCATCCCTCTTCATTTCCTTCTCCATACCAAAGCCATCATATACTCTTTTAAATTTACTTTGCTCTTACCCTTTATGACCATTTAAATTCTGTTCAGTTATGACCTTTTTAATTGAAGATATCAGAATTCTCTTTTAATTTGATTATAATCCAATTTGAGGACATAAGCACTTATAACATTTAAAAATATTTTTACCAAACTATAACTTTATTGCCAAATCTCTTCACTTTTACAACATTATCCTTAAAGAGTCTTCAACAAGACCTATACCGTTTTATTTATTTTTTTCTAACATATCAAATTCTATTTCTAGTACTATCAATCTCTCAATTTTTTTCTATCCAATATGTTTCTAGTAAATAAATCATGGTAATCCTTTGCCAAATCATCATACCTGCCAATTTTAACCCTTCTTGGAAAGTGTTCATATATTTGATGTTGCTATTATAGTCCTATGATCTTGGCTAACTTCGTTACCTATATCAGACCAAAGCAACATGCGACCCCTTATCTGTCACACCAAATAGATGATGGGTCTCTTTCGGATAGCCCTCCTGGCTCACCTTTTCTCACTTCAGTGCACTTGGATGTGAGGATGCCTCACATCAATTCTGAATGACCATCAATGACCATCTAACCCTATGATGAAAGCAGTTAAGATCCATGCTCATTATTTATGACATTTTTATGCTAGCTATAACTTATATAATACAGCATGCCATCTTTTCCATCCGAATTTGGGACCACCATTGTTATGCAAGTATAAGTAACAAAAGGTATTTCTTTAGAATTTTAGCACTTGTTCATCAGGTATATGTTAATGTCTCTGTGAGTACTACTGGTAGAGTACGATAAACAGGTGATCTTGTATCGAGTTGCTATATTTGTTTAATTACAATTCACTGATGAGCATGTTTGGCATACGCTAAGTTTACAATACAAGATATTTGAAGCACAATTCAAAGGTAACACAATGAAGTTAGAAAGGATATGAATGGAATGCATATACTGACACTTGTTAATTTACATCACAGTGCTATTTTAAAGTGCAACCTTAATAAATCTGGTAGTGCATGTATACTTTCTTATGTAGAAGGCAGGCAATGAGTTAGGATGACCTTGTCTATTATTCTTTTTGTTGTTAGATGACTAGACCTACTGTAATGTTTAAAGGTGTAATTTATCTTCTTATGGGCTTTCTTGTAATCTTTACAATCTTGCTATTTATTTTTTAGTAATAAGATACTACATTTGTTAATATTGATCATACACACATATCACTAGTTTATTGGATGCTCATGATTTTACTTACAGGAGAATGTCAAGGATATGGCTCAAGTGTTTCTGGAGTATATAATGAATAATTATCATGTTAGTCCAGAACCAAAAATGATATTGCAGGCCTTCAAGATATCACTGGTTAGACTGGCCTTCAGTATTATTTTCTTTATAGTTCAAAAGTTCTAGTATCTCAACAAGTTCTTGGACTTCAGTTTTCAACCTTTGACATGTATTTTCATATATACCCTAGGAGGATTTTATGGTTTCAATCTGTTTAGACAGAAATGCACATGATTTTTTAAAAAAGCAAATTTTCAAAAATAAAGGACCAAATTTCCATTTTCTGTTACATTTGTTTTCAATGGATCTTTTTCTTGTGAAACTAAATTAGGTACAAGATATAGATGAAAAGTGGGAAACCTTTTTTGTTTCTTCTTTTGGGTGCTTCATCTTTATTATGTAAAATTCTATAAAACTGCAAAACATCTAGACACAAAAGCATAAATCATGGAAGAGAGACATAATACTTCTATAGTTCTATTGAATATTCTAGTTCTAGTCTTGTGTTTTGGATTTATGATTTTTTTTTCAGAAAAGGAACAAGAAACTTACATTGTCAAGGACCAAGGTGACAAGGTTCCAAAACGCCCAAAGTGCAAGCGCTCGACCAAATGAAGCGAGATTCTCATCAACATAAAAGTTATAAAAAAGACAATTAAGAATAAAGATAATAATTAAAATAGCAATTAGACAATATATTAATTACATATCATTTCATATACTCAATATCACTTTAAAATGTCAAGTTACATATGTTAAACCACTAAAATGAAGATACTACCTATGGTTGCCATGATTTATGATTCTAAAAGTGAACCCAAAAGATTAGCAGTAACAATCCTGTAAATAACTATTCAGGATCAACAATCAGGAGGCCATAGAGAGAGAGATGGCCTTGCAGCTTCTTTTGCTTCGAATAGTTTCAAAAATATGAAAAATAATTTTGAAAAAAGTGACATTCTTGGCAGATGGTTTTGTTACTAGTTTCTTGTTTTAGCAGAAAAGAAGCTGCATAAATAATAACAAACTCCCCCCAATTTGCGATTGATAGTGGCATGGTTGTATTACATAATTTGACCAACTGTTTTGACTGGGTGATTTCTGTTTATTTGTAATATAGAGATGCATATATGATATGCCTGTGAGACTATATAAATTTTATCTGTAATCTTTGATAGGTCAAAGACTTGCTTTCCAATTTTCTTATAACTAGTGTTTATGTTGTTGACATTCTAAGATGTCTTGATGGTCTCTTGTTCTATTATGTTTTACTAGGTGAACCTGATATTTATTCAACAATAAGACCAAGTTGATCACTGGAAAACAGTAACTTATGTCAATATTTAACCTGATTCTTCTATCAATTAATTTTAGCAATACTGAAAAAATGTTAGGTTGTTAAGATGGATGGACAAAGTTAATAAATGTTAAGGTTTTAGATATTTTAGGTTTGTCATTCATCAGGAAGGAGGGATTGATGAAGACATTGTTCATATAATAAAAGTTGGATAAATTAAGTGGATAGGTTGTTTTATCCTTTGATTAAAAAGTAAAATTTTACAAGGCAGTTGTAAGGTTACAATTGCTTCAGTGATTAGCATGATGGGTTGTTGGAGCATTTAAAATATTAAAAAGAGATTTAAGTAACTTATGTCAATATTTAACCTGATTCTTCTATCAATTAATTTTAGCAATACTGAAAAAAAGTTAGGTTGTTAAGAAGGATGGAAAATTTTAATAAATGTTAAAGTTTTAGATATTTTAGGTTTATCATTCATCAGGAAGGAGGGATTGATGAAGACATTGTTCATATAATAAAATTTGGATAAAATTTTACAAGGCAGTTGTAAGGTTCCAATTGCTTCAGTGATTAGCATGATGGGTTGTTAGAGCATTTAAAATATTT
This sequence comes from Musa acuminata AAA Group, assembly GCF_036884655.1. Classification (NCBI taxonomy): domain Eukaryota; kingdom Viridiplantae; phylum Streptophyta; class Magnoliopsida; order Zingiberales; family Musaceae; genus Musa; species Musa acuminata. The sequence continues at coordinate 14,313,994 of NC_088353.1, read as the reverse complement.
AAAAGAGATTTAAGAGCTCTTTATTTAACTATAGTCTTTTCCATATAGCTATTGGTGAGAAAAGATCCTTGCAGCCAACTCCATGTAACTCGGACATTATGATTTGTTGCTGCTGCTGCTGCTGCTGTTTCCGAGACCTGTAATTTGTCTGTGTTGTGATTGCATATGCAAGGACTATTATATTAAAAATTTAATGTACTGGTAGATTTTGTATTTAAAACTATAAATCTGTTCCAAGCTCATGTACTGCTTTCTAATTCTCTCTTTAAGGATTAGCAACTGGTGCATGTTATCTACTACCATATTTTCTAATTCCGTTTGATGTTTTTGGGATCTTTAAGTGTTGGCGAGCTGCTTCTTTCTTAAAGCATAAGATTGATCACGAGGAATCACTTGCACTTGCAAAGAAGTATTTGAAGTTCGCATGCAATGAAGAGCAGGCTTCTAATGTTTATTCTAAATTAAGGATACTAAAGAAGAAATTTTTAGATCGAGACAATGTTATTATTAGCAAACATGAGCCCAGTTTATTAGAGCCTGGGTCATCAGTGTCAGGAAAATATCTTACTGGAGAACTTGCCTTGGAGATGACTTCAAATTCTACAGGATTTAGTCTTCATGAATTTGAGAAATGTGGACTTCAACAGAGTCCTCAAAGCCACAGTGTTCTTGAGCAACCAATGTTGCAGGAACAGGAGCAAGTCCCTGTTCTTGAAACTTCTGCAGATCTGCATGAGAACCTTGGTTCTCTGAAGGCCAAACTGCTAAAAAAACAAACTGATTTGATTCACAATATTTGTTTGAGAAGGGAAGAAGATCTCCTCCTCAAGCAACAAGAAGAAATTTCAGAATTCCGTGTGTGCAAGGAAAAGTTGGAGTTGAATTTGAAAAGAGCACATCATGAACATTTGGGACATATTCTTGATTTGGTTATGGATTCAGCTGACAAAAATGACAAGATTAGAATGTTCAAAGTAGAGTTTGCAAAAAAAAAGGGTGGATTTGGGAAACACATGGATTGCCAATTTTTTAAACTTAAAGGCATGCAGTCCGTTGCAAGGGATAAGGAGCTACAGATAAAGAATCACTGGTTCGAAGAAGCTAAGGCTGGTAAACTAACAGAGACTTTTGATAGCATTCCTTTGTCAGAGTCTGGATTCAGGTTGGAGGAATTCAGAGGAGATCAAGATGATGTTCATGATGGTCTAGGGAACAGAATATATGACTCCAGGACATCTGTGCCATTTCAAAATAAGCATACTGTTGGGTCAATCACTGTGGGTCACTTGGTAACTAGTGGGTTGAGTTCCAAAAGCTCTGGAGGATCTGCAGTTTTGTCTCCTAGAGGAGCTGGATGCCTGCCAAGTCAAATTGATACATCCACTTGTCAATCCAGTGGTTTGAATGAAACTGAAGTTTATGGACCAAGAGGGATGCATTTGGAAGTTCCATCAACTATTCCACCTCCGGAGATGGTTGTCATGCCCATGGAAACTGAAACTCTTGCTTCTGAGATTCCTACAGGTAAGGTTGATGATATGCCTATCAACTCTGGAACTGCAGCAACTGTTGAAACTGAGAAGCAAAGGGATGCAGAAAATTCTGATATGTCATGCTCGATAACTTGTCCATTGGAAAGCATTCGACAAGGCAGAAGTACAGATAATGGTGAGGTTGCATGCTCAGCAACATTTTTTCCACAAAATCTGGTAGACTCTCCTTCCTTCATACATGAAGTAACAAGTACTGGTTGTGAAAGTGGTGTTTCATCAAGTCAGGTGAGTTTTGTTAAACTTATGAGCATGTCAAAAAAACAGGTCTCTTAATTATATTTAATTTTACATTTTCTGGATAACAAGACTAATCAACTTGCACTCACTAATTGAATTAGATTTACTGCAAAAGGGATACCTTGTGAATTAACTTGTCTGTTTACATGACCTTGAAACATCTATAAAGGGTTTGAGGTGTTTGAGTAAATTGTCAGTAAATTTTACCGGTTCTATAAAAGAGGTAAGCTGCTATTAATTGTGTCACATAGATGGATGATAGATAAATCAATAGAGAACAAATTTTGACAGTACAAAATACAGCAAAATCGATTTGTTAATTTTCAGATATCCATTAAACAGGAGGTTAGGGGTGACATTTTGTTTGAAATGAAGAAAACCCATGTTTCCTTGGTTATAATCTGGCATAGCCACATTAGTTGAACATTCTGGAGCCTTGTTGTAAACAGGAGGGCAGGGATGCCTGCACTACCAGTTTGTTATGCACTTGCACATGCACATGCTTGTTCTTGTTCTAAAGATGGCAAACATATGTGTTGATCAACACAGCAGGGTCGCAATCCTTGCATTTATTGGCAATATGAACACCAAGTTTTTTATTACTCGCTTCAAAAAGAGTGATGAACATTTGAATACTTATAGAATTATTAGAACCAGTGTCGTAAAAGACACCAAGGTACCAAAACGCTTGAAGTGCTAGGTGTTTGCTCGAGCGAAGCGAGGTGGTCACAAATATTAAATTTTTAAAAAATATATGATTAATGAGAAATATGGTAACTAAAATAAAAATGAGAAATTACGCGAGTTCTAAATCACTTTATATTTCAAATATCACTACCAATATATTAAATTACATTCATTTAAAATATCAAAGTATATATTGTTTAAATCTAATAATAAAATGATAAAACAAGAAAATATTACCATTAGAAATTCAACAATTTCCCTTAAGAAAGTCAATGATCATCAAATTTATAGACTATAGACCATTATTAATAATGATTAACATGTTTACAAGTGAGAGAAAGAAACAAAGAGGAGAGGAAGAAGTAGAGAGAAGGGGGGTAGGTTGTTGATTGTTGCTTGGGAGTGGAGGGGAAGATGTAGAGAGAAGGCGAAGAGGGGTGTAGCTATCGAGGAGGGAGAGGTGCTATTGGGGTTAGAGTAGGAGGATGGAGAGGGGGTTTGTTAGGATCGAAGGAGCGGGAGGATGGTGAGGGTGGCTGTCGTGGTTGGCAAGGGGCGATGGAGGAGGACAAGGTGAAGATAGCGATGAGCAGCGTAGGGGAGGGAGAGGGGAGTTGTTAGGGAGAAGGTGAGGATAGTAGGAAGGAGGAAGAGAGGGGTTGTCGGAGGGGAAATAGAAACAAATAGAGTTACCACGAGAAGAAGACACCACAGAGGTTCGCCTTATGCCCAGAAGTCACTCGTTGGAGGCTACTAGAGGGGCCGTCAACAAAGGAGGGATAGGAGAGAGAGAGGGGAAGGGCTTGTCGAAGGAAGACGACATTGTCACTGCTTGCTAGAGAGGAAGACAATGGCACAATTGTCATTCATCGGAAAGGAAGGAGCTGTCGCCACCATTCGTTGGAGAGGAAGATGAAGTCATCGTCGTAGTTCGCTGAAGAGGAAGATGTCGCTGTTGTGATTAGGTTTCCAAAGGGGGCAAGGGCTCATGCGTGTGGGGTGGGTGGGGGTTAAGATATGTTGACTCTAGTTCGATCGAACCAGAATCAAGAAACTAATATGTTTAGACTCGACCCATGCATTAATTGAACCATGCGAGTCAAGTGGTTCGATTGAACCAAAATTAAGAACCAAACACATGCATCAATTGAATCAGGTAGGCGCCTAGCCCGCCTAAGGCTTGGGCCCAAGCGTGTGCCTAGGTTGTGCCCAATTGAAGGCATGTGCCTGGACCTCTTCTTAAGTGCTTGGTCCTCACCTCGCTTGGGTGCCTAAGCGAGCGCCCGAGCGCCCTATGGCTTCCATGATTAGAATATATGTATATATATATCTTTTTTCTCACTAGAAAGTTAGATAGAGTTATATGTAAAAATTTTAAAGTTATACTTGGGGAAAGCTTCATGAATCAACATAGGTTAATGATATTAGATATTTATTGTAGAAATTGAAATGAGAAGAAGATATTAAAAACTTAGGACTAGATAGTAGAATATCAAATATAATAAATGTAAGGATTTTTAAGAATAGGATGGATAGGAAGGCTGTTTGGAATTAAGATGGGGATAATGTTAATATTATTTGGACTATAATGTCCAATAAGATTAAGAATTTAATAGAGGAGATTTTTTATGAAACTAAATGTAGAAGTGTAGCTTTAAGAAAGAGTTGATGATGGTGTAGGAAGTTCAAAGAACAATTATTAATAAAAAAATCATGCTTTAAAGGGATTGATAAAATTGTAAAAATAAAGAGAAACTCAGAAGATATATAGAATTTAAAAAGAAGCTAAAAGAGTTGTCTGTGTGGCAAGAGATGAATTTTATTATAATCTTTATAACAAATTATGTACTAAAGATAAGAAAAGATATATATCGAATTGCTAAAGGTTGGGAATGAAAGTATAAGGATTTAGGTAATATTAGATGCATTAAAGATTTTATTAATGAAATTAAGGAAAGATAAAGATTTTTTTATTAAGTATTAAATGAACATTTGAGAAATTACTTAGCTTAACGATAGATAATTGTGGTATATTTAGTAATTATATATTTGGTCTTAAAATTAGATCTAGTGAAGTAAAAGATGTCTTAGAAAATGAAAATAGATAAGAGTGTGAGACCTAGTCTGAAAAGGTTTAGGAGATCAAGTTATCATAATTTGATTAACTAGTTTATTTAACAAAATTATGAGATTTAGAAAGATGCATGATGAATGGACGGAGAGCTTTATGTGTCAATTTATAAGAATTGGGGTGACATGCAAAACTTTGATGATTATAGAGGAATTAAAATCATGAGTCACACTATGAAACTTAGGGAAGGAGTTGTTGAAAGTAGGATAAAATTTGAAATAAATATCTTTAAAATCAATTTGGTTTTGTGCATGGAAGATCAACAATAGAAGCTATTTATTTATTGAGATATTTAATGAAAAAGTATTGAGAGAAAAAAAAGATTTGTATATGGTTTTATTAATTTAGAGAGTCTACGATAGAGTTCCTAGAGATTTATTATGGCAAATTTTAGAAAAGAAGGGTGTATCTATTAATTATATTAATGTTATTAAGAATATGTATGATAATGTAGCCACTAGTCTTAAAATTATAGAGAGTGTGTTTAGTGAGTTCCTATTAGTATAGGATTAGAGTTATGGAGGCAATCATTAGAAATTAAATATTTTAGATTAAGTCGAATAAAACTAAATATATGTAATACAATTTTAGTAATATTGGGAATAAACAAGAGGTATAGTTAACTTGGATAGGCAAGAAGTTCCGTAAAAGCTTTTGGTACTTTGGTTAATTATTCAATAACATGGAGATATCGATGAAGATATTACTCATAAAGTAAAAGCAGGATGTGTAAAATGACGAGAGGCATTAGGAGTCATGTGAACATTAGATTTTTTTTTGCGATTAAAAAGGAAGTATTATAAGTTGTTAGATATGCAATACTTTATAGATTTGAGTCTTGGATAGAGACAATATATACAAAAAGTTTGTGTTGTTGAGATGAGAATGTTAAGGCGGATGGATGGAGTTTCTAGGCAAGATAAAAAAAAAATATTTTTATTTATGAATAATTAGGTATCTCTATAGCTTTAATAGAAGATAAAATGAGAAAGAATCATTTAGAATTGTATGAATATATGTTTAGGAGATCTATAGATCAGTGATTTAAAAAGCGCTAGGTGCCAAAAGGCGCCAAGGTCCAAAAACGCCCAAGGCGCTAAGCGCTCGCCCGAGCGAAGCGAGACGCTAAAATATAAAAATATATAATATAATTAATAAATATAATTATTTAAAATTTTAAATAAAAATATGCTATTAAATTAAGAAAATCTATTAATAGTATTAAAAATTAATCATTTCAAATAAACTTAATATTAACAGTATACTGTATACTGAGCCTGCTGACTTAGAAACGAGGAAGCAACGGCGGTAGCGGCGAGCAACGGCAGCGGCAACGGGAAAGGGAGCGGGAGCGACGAGTAGCGGGAGGCGCGAGCGGCGACAGCGTTTGCGAGCAGCGACAGCGGGAGCAGGAGCGGTGAGCAACGAGAGGCGCGAGCGGTGACAGAGGCAGCGTTTGCGAGCAGCGACAGCGGGAGCAGGAGCGACGAGCAGCGGGAGGCGCGAGCGGCGACAGCATTTGCGATCAGCGACAGCGGGAGCAGGAGCGGTGAGCAACGAGACGCGCGAGCGGCGACAGAGGCAGCGTTTGCGAGCAGCGACAGCGGGAGCAGGAGCGGCGAGCAGCTGGAGGCGCGAGCGACGACAGAGGCAGCGTTTGCGAGCAGCGACAACGGCGAGCGGCGATAGGAGCGACGAGCAGTGGGAGGCGCGAGCGGCGACAGAGGCAGCGTTTGCGAGCAGCGACAGCGGCGACAACGGCATCGTTTGCGAGCAGCGAGATCGGGATCGGGATCGGGAGTGGCAGTGGCAGCGAGTTAGGGTTGGTGTTAGAACCCTTGCAGAGTCTAAACTTGGGGTTGATCTCTTTAGGGGATCGGCCTCCTTGGAACTCTATAGGGGTTCCTCCCTTGGAGTTGCTGCTCAAAGGCTGCAGAAAAGATTCATCTATTGCCTATGAAAAGAGAAGGAATACATGGCTATTTATAGGGCTTCTAAACCCTAACTCCTAATAGGACTCCTACTTAAGACTCTTACTTCTAACCAATTCCTAGTAGGACTCCTAGTCAAGACTCCTATTCCCTTACAACTCCTAATTCTTCTCTAAGAAAACACCTCCTACATGAATGCCCCTCTCAATTAGGACTCTCCTAGCTAGAGTCCTAACAGAATGTCCCTCTCAATTATGACTCTCCTAGCTAGAGTCCTAACAGTTTTACATGAATGTCCCTCTCAATTAGGACTCTCCAAGCTAGAGTCCTAATAGTTGGGTAAGGGTTAGGGTTGGCTAAGGGTTATATCGGTTTAGTTGGTTCGATTGAACCAACTAACCAACCGAACCAGACCTAAAATCCTGGTTCCGTCGCCTTGGTTTACCCAGGCGCTCGCTCGAAGCGCCCAGCGCCTGGGCTCGGGCGAGCGCCCAGGCAGCGCCTGTTTGAAGCGTGCCGCCTGGGAGATTAGCGAGGCGCTCGGGCCTCGCCTTACCTCGCCCGAGGGCTTAGGCGAGCGCCCGAGCGCCTTTTTCAATCACTGCTATAGATGCGATGGCTAGAAGAGATAAAATGATTACTATTAGTGGTATGAGAGATAGAGGAAGATAAAAAATATTTTGATAGAAATATAAATAAATATTTAAGTATTTTTAACTTAACTAAAGATATGACCTTTTTCATATGTCAATGATGCCAAAGGATTAATGTAACCGACCCAGTGATTTAAAAAGCGCTAGGCGCCAAAAGGCGCCCGAGGCACTAGGCGCTTGCCCGAGCGAAGCGATGCGCTAAAATATAAAAATATATAATATAATTAATAAATATAAATATTTTAAATTTTAAATAAAAATATGCTATTAAATTAAGAAAATCTAAGATACAAAATCACAATGTTAAATTAATAAAAAATTTCAAATAAATAAAAATTAACAGTATTAAAATCAAAATAATATATTATTAATCTATTAACAGTATTGAAAATTAATCATTTCAAATAAACTTAATAATATTAACAGTATACAGTATACGTTTACTGTTAAAAGGAAGTGTAAAGGGGTGCTGAGCCTGCTGACTGAGAAAAGAGGAAGCGGCAACGGCGACAGCAGCGGGAGTGGGAGCGACGGGTGGCGCGAGCGGCGACAGCGGCAGCGTTTGCGAGCAGCGACAACGGCGAGTAGGAGCGGGAGCGGGAGCGAGAGCGAGAGCGGCGAGTAGCGGGAGGCGTGAGCGGCAACAGCGACAGCGTTTGCGAGCATCGACAGCGGCGAGCAACGGCAGCGAGAGCAGGAGCGCCGAGCAGCGGGAGGCGCGAGTGGCGACAGTGGCGAGCAGCGAGATCGGGATCGGCAGCGGCGAGGGTTAGGGTTCGGTTGTCACTTATATCAGTTTTAGTTGGTTTGATTGAACCAACTAACCATCATAGACCGAACCAGACCTAAAATCCTAGTTCGGTCACCTTCGTTAACCCAGGCGCTCGCTCGAAGCGCCCAGCGCTTGGGCGAGCGCCCAGGCGATGCCTGGGAGATTAGCGAGGCGCTCGGGCCTCGCCTCGCCTCGCCCGAGCGCCTAGGCAAGCGCCCGAGCGCATTTTTAAATCACTGAACCGACCTCAAATAGTTGGAACTATATGACTTTATTATTGATTTTGTATAAACACAAGTTTTTAATGATCACTAGAATTCTAGGAAGCACATACATGAGAATTTCTTAAATGTGACCATATTATACATATGTCAAACATGGATAAGTATTGGATATGGCAGAAAATATGTCCAACATGTGGGCTCCCATCAAGTGTACTGAAAGGAAAATAAGGGGACTTTGCCTCAAAATTTTTTGTTTTGTTCTCCATAGTCCAATAAGCAATTGGTTGATGGACAAGATGGAGGTGGTAGAGAGACCCTGGCATTTTTTAGGCTGGCTCTGCTGTTGATGTCGCCCTGGTTTCTTCATGGAGCATCTTGCAAGCTGATTCATTGATTTCCCTTTACATGTACCAAAGTGAACAGTTTCTTGGCCATAACTAGAACTAGAGGGACACTGGGTTCTGCAGGGAAGAGAGCACTGTGATGAGTTGGGATTGTTACTTCTTTTCCCTGTGTTTGACTGAATATATAAACCATCACATCTTTAATGGGTGTGGCTTTGAGGTTGACTTGTGGCCTTTGGTAGCTGCACTGTATGACTTCCATAGCAAGTTTTAAGTAACCTTTTAAGACCTTCCTCTACAGATATTAATAGTTGATACATGCTAGTATAGAAAGTAAAGGTTTAACACAAAAGACTAAGAAATAATAGTAATGTGAGATACATACACAGCTACAAGTACTGGTCTATGCTTATTGTTTGTTACGTGTATGATAGTTATGAAATATGTTGTTAAACAAAAATAAGAATAGAATCTGTAAATATAGTTTTGCTCGCTGTGGACATCTCATGCCATGCCCTTAATTATTTCTTAGAATATGTGTGTCAGCTCATCTGTTCTGTGTCCCATGTACGTGTCTATGGTTCTTAGCTACAAGTGAAACATCTTTGCGTGTAAGAATTGCAATTGAACATCTCATGTTTTGCAAATTATAAAAGATAGCAAGATGGACGAGATCTTGCATTCAGACCATTATTCTGTTTCATCTCAGAAGGCTATACATTACCATTAATACTTATACCAGTACTTAATGTAAATGATTTAATGTTAATTATTATTAGCATATATCAGTAATGTAAATGATTTAATGTTTCAAACATTAATATTTTCTAGACAATTATACTTATGATACTAAATAAAATGGAAGTTTTAAGCCTAAATGGGTTAGAACTTTTGAACTTTTGACTATATTTATTAAATGGATGTTGTCATGCTTTTAGATCATGGCTCATGTAAGTTATTGCTTGGACCTTGCCACCATTCATGAAATACAACTTCCAGTTCCATTTTTAATTTGGGTATAGTGAACTGAACTACTTTGAAGCATGATCTGCAGTACTGAACTGTACCATCCGGTACGGGCGGTACGTACCGGTCTGACAGGTTGCCGGTATGCGGACCGCTTGTTACCGGTCTGAGTGCACTGTAGTACTGTAGCAGCGCTACAGTACTCGGCACACCTGAGTATACCGCTCGGTACACCTGGGTGTACTGCTCGGTATACCATACCGTAACGGTACCGAGCCCAGGTCGAAACACCGGTACGGTACGGTATTACGAACCTTGCTTTGAAGTATTCATAATTCTCACTGAACCCATTTCCTTTATCATCATTATGATCTGCAGTTATTTTGAGTATCAAATTCAGCTTTCCAAGAACCCTATGCATAGTTATAAATCAAATCATCTTTACTGTCTTTAGGTTGATGACTTTTTTGTAGGGACTCATAAGGACATTTAGTTTCTGTCTTTGCATGTTGTTCTTGTGATGGTCTTGTGCCTTATTGGTCTCTCTAGATATTGGCATACCTTTAAGTACCTCTAAGGATGATGGGTCTCTTGTTGGCCCCTTTGTAATTGTTAACATGTTGAAGATGACAATTGAAATCCTAGTAGAAACACTGTCTCATGAGGTCATAGTGGTTAGACAAACCATGGAATGTCGTATTGCATATTAAACCCTTATATTGGCTAGACTGATACGTACCAGTTGACACCGGTGTACTAACACATGGCACACCGGTATATACCAGTGTTCTAAAGACAAATAAGAATGAGAAGAGGACGGCACAATTGAGGAAGAGAAAGAAAGAAGAGGAGGCTGTGGAGGAAGAGGAAGGAAGAAGAGGAAGAGGAGGAAGAAAAAGGAAGAGAAAGCGGTGTAGGAAGAGGAAGGAAGCGTACTGGAGATAGGTGGCACCAGCTGAGAATGGTAGTGGCCGCAGTATCGGTTTCATGCTCCCTGTAAGAAGAGGGCTCACGTGAAGTTTTAAAGTTTTTTTTGTCTATTGGGTTGGACTAGACTGCCCGAAACGGGGCAGTCCGTTTCGGGCGGTCTGTGTACCAATTTATGTGGTACAACCCATTTCATACTGGTCTGGCTGAAACAGAGAATTCTGTTTCAAACTACAATTTGAGTGCCTTCTGTGCAGTCTTGGCATACTTTAAAAAAATTGTGCTTTTGTCAGCCAATGTTTTCATAAACAGCTAGCTTGTGGATAATTTGCTGTTTTATGTGACTGTTATGGATTTTATGTGATTGGCTTTTACCAGGTTATTTTCAAGCAGTTCAGGCCATTCTTAAATCAGAAATTCATCCAACATTCAGCTTCATCCTCATTTTCTTGTGGATTGTATGTGTGAGCCTGAATTATTTTTTCATGTGTTTGTTGTTTGTTAATTTTTGTTAAGGTGTAGGGATAGTTTTTATGTTCACATTAACTTGTAGCTTGGGTTTCTTACGAGTTAAATTTTAATATTCAAGTGTCTGCCTCTTTTGAATGACATTTATCTTTTCGGTTTAGTTTAACTTGTATTCTCTTTGTTCTTCTGCACCATAGTACAAGTTTTGATTGCTTCACTTGGGAAAAAGGGAAACATGTGCTAGGTTTTTGCATCTTTGACTTTTGTACTAGCACGTTGAGCACATTCTACTTCTGATCGTGCATCCGTAGGAACCTTGCTTCAATGGGCATGAAAGACCTGAAGACTCTGCTGGTCTGGATGTCCAAGATTGTGGCTTTCCCCAAGAAATTCCTGCATTAAATTCAGCTGATTTTGGCACCTTACAAGTCAATCCGACCAATCATAACATGTCTGTCTTGGAATCGCTCCTTGATCCATTGGCTGTCTGTACTGGAGCATCCTTGGTTGCACAGAATCAAGGAAGTGTAGTTTCATCTCAAATTGGAGAAGAGCCTTTTGATCAGATTCAGCAATCTTCCCAACAAAATGATGTGCCAATGCAGGTGCCAGTTGTATTATCATCTTTGCTGGTTGGACAGTCTAATCCTCTCGTCCCCCAGTTTATTGAGAATTCAGTGTTACCAAATTCAGAAAGGAGATTGCAAGGAAGTATCAGTGAAGATTTAACATGCACTTTTACTCAACCAGAATCAGTCCATTATCCCCTCTTTCCATTTGCACAGTTGATGCCAACTCAAGGGCTTCATCCTGAGCCATTGAAAAATGAACTGACTAGAATACGAATACATGAGGATATAATTTCTAAGATGCATGATGATAAGGTTTGTTTTCTTTTACCAATATTCAAATACTCTTCTTGCCATCATTTTTGCTCATTATCATTGATAGTTGTATCTTGTTATTTTTTGTACAGAAATCAAAACTTAAACTAGAGTGTGACAAGGAGATAGATCAGGTAAGGAGAAAATACGATGTGTTACTTCAGGATGAGGAGTCGCAGTTTCGTCAGAACAAAGAGATTCTTGAAACCATTTACAACAAAGTTTTCATGAATCAAGTTTTAGCTGAAGAGTTCAGGGCCAAATTTATTGATAACAAGGGAAGTGCTTCTTCGTCTTCGCAAGGTATGGAATGATTTCTAAATCAGCTTGGCACTTGTTTTCTGTTGATGAACTGTTTGGAAATCTCTCTTTTAGTATTTTTAAACATTTTTTTGTCCCGCAAACATATATGCATGTTACATGTGGCTTTTCTGGATCTTTAACATAGAACTTGATTTAGCATCAGTGCAATACTATAAGTACCTCATCATTTCAGTGTCAAGGTGACTAATGCACTATTGCACTTTGATTAGCTCATTGGTTATGAGTTGCAGGTGGAAAATTTGATCAATGTTGCCGTTCTACTTTTAGGCACAGTTGTGCTTTACCTTCTTGTAATTATTTTAATTGGACTGGGTTAGTGGAACAGATGGGAAGTTTAGGTAGAGTTACTATCGGCTACTCAAGGTTTAGGCATTAGTTGAGTAAGTGGCGGGATATATGCTGCCAAGATAACATGAAGCGGTAATCATGCTTCATGTCTTTTGTTAAGTGTGCATGCTTTGACATGACTTCTTTTAGTATATTCATATCTCCATTATTGTGTATTTTTCATTGTATTTTGTTGTGCATGTATACTGTAGCAAATATATATGAATGGTTTAAGCACAGGCCTTCCGTTGGATCTTTGACAAAAAATGGTTGAAACATATCCAAATTTAGATTATGTAAATTGACCAAGATCCAAAATATAAACAAGCCTAGAACGAAAAGGTATCAGTGATTTGGAATTTTGGATGTCCTTTTTGAAATCTGGAAACTGAGACTATATATATCTACTTTCTGAAAACATGTTTAGATATATGAATTCATATGGTTTAAAATTTTATATAATACATTTATGCATGTAAAAGTCTGTTTTAGATCTTGACAATATATGTTTTTCCTCCTAGGCTTTTCATAGTTGCAGATCATGATTTATGAAGTTGATCTCGAAAGGGTTACTTATGGTGAAATCACCATGCAGAATTCTGATGGGATACCTTGGTGTATAGATGCATATTTTCAAGTATGTATATTTTTGAACTTATATAGAAGAAGTGGGGATTGTTATGTTTGTGTGGTTCCTATAAAAGATCTAAAAGAATCTACTTTAATGTTTTCAATTGTTTCACATCATGCTTACTCAATTGTTTCGCATCTAAAGGAATATCTCTAACCGTCAAAATTTATAATTATAGGAGCTTTAAATGGTCACGTAAGAAAAATATATTTTGAATTTAAAGGGTTGCATGAGGGACTTTCATTACGGGAAGAGAAATGAAGAGGGTGATATGATTTTGGATTTTACCACTTCGTATAATCTTATAATTATAAATACTCATTTCAAGAGAGATGAATATTTAATTAGTTATAAGAGTGTTAACAACTAAGGTCAGATATCACTAGAGAGTTAGATAAAGTTATATGCAAGAACTATAAAGTTTCATATAGTGAAAGCTTCATGAATTATTAGATATTTATTGTAGAAAATGGAAAGAAAAGATAGTAGAAAAATTTAGACTAGATTATGAAATTTTAAAGATGATAATGTAAAGGATTTTAAAAATAGGATGGAATGAGAGATGGCTTAGAACCTACATGAGGATGATATTAATATTATTTGAACTATGATGGCAATAAGATTCGGAGCCTAACAAGAGATTTTTTGTAAACTAAAGATAGAGGTACAACCTTAAGAGAGTTGATGGTATGTGGAAGTTTAGAAAATAATTATTATTAAAAGATTATGCTTTGAAGATTGGAAAAATTATAAAAATAAAGAGAAATTTAAAAGATATATGAATCTAATAAAGAGGCAAAAAGAGCAATTAGCATGACAAGATATAAAATTTAAGATAATTTTGTAATAAATTAGATACTAAATTTGAATATATATATATATATATATATATATATATATATATATATATTGAATTGCTAAAGCTAGGGAAAGTAAGTGTAAGGATTTAGATAATATTAAATGTATTAATGATGAAGATTAAAAAATACATGTTAATAAGAACAAATTAAAGAAAAATGGAAAATTACTTTTAGAATTATTTAATTATTCCACAAATGATTTAACTTTAACAACAGATAATAGTGGTTATCCCTAATGAAGTTTGGAAAAAGATTGAAAAAGTTTTGATAGTATCCCTATTGAGGTTTAAAGAAGTTTAGGGGACTAAGGAATAACATAGTTAACTAATTTAATAAAATTTTGAGATTTAGAAAGATGTCTGATGAATGGAGGAAAGACTTTTTAGTGCCAATTTAACTAATTTAGTTTTGTGCTAAGATCAACAATAGAAGCCATTTATTTCAGGGATTGCTGTATCGCTCGAATTAGTATGGTTTGGGTGGTATGCATCGGTCCAGGCATGGACCAATACATGGACCACCCTGTTTTTAGTGGTCTGCATTAAAATAGTAAAAAAAATCAAAAAGTGGTGGGCCCTAGTCCATTTCAGCATTAAAAGAAAAAGCATAATAGGGCTCTTCTCGTGTATGAAGCTGTGACACTACCTCTTCGCCACTACGATGTTGTAGCGGTGTTGCCTCTTCGTTGCTTTACCGCTATAGTGACTCTACCTCTTTGCTGATTCGCCATTGTGATGCTGCAATGGCGTTGCCTCTTCGTCACTTCGCCACTGTGATGCTATAGCAGCACTACCTCTTCGTCGCTTTGCCATTGTGTTGCGATAGCGGCACGACCTCTTCGTCGCTGTGATGCTATTGCTTCCCTTCGACGCTGCCGTTGCCCAGGTACTGCTGCGCTTCTCCTTTTCTTTCTTCCTTCTTCCTTTCTCCTTCCTCTTTAACCTCTTTTTCTTGCTTAAACATCGGTATGGATCAACATACCATGTGTCGGTACACCGGTACGAAGTAACATGTGTTGTGCTGCTGGTCAGTCGGCACACCGACTCGGACCGGCAATTCAAACCTTGATTTATTTATTAAAACAATTAATGAAAAAATATATAGAGAAAATGAAAGACTTACAATAGGTTTTTATTGCTTTAAAGGAAGCCTATGATAAAGTTTCTAGTGATTTATTATAGTGGGGTTTAGAAAAGAAAGGTGTATCTACTGATATATTGATGTTACAAAAGATATTTATGATAATGTAACCATTAGTCTTAGAAGTCTGTCTAGTGAGTTTTTTGTTAGTATAAGACTACATCAAGGATCTACATGAGTCCCTACATTTTCACACTGATAATAGATGAACTTACTAGTACAAACCTCCTTATTTGACATTATTTATGTCTTACTTGATGAGAGTCTAATTGGAATTAATTTTAAATTTAAGTTGTGGACATAATGCTTAGAAATTAAAGGTCTTAGATCAAGATTGAAACTTAATATATGAGATGTAATTTTAGTAATACTATGGGAATAGACAAGAGGATATCGTCAAGTTGGATGGTAAAATGTTCTATTAAGTAAAAGATTTAGGTATCTTATATCAATTGTTCAATAAGATAAAGAGATTCATGAAAATATTATTTATAAAGTAAAAATATGATAATTAAAAAGGTGAGGGGCAATAGGAGTCCTTTGTGATGTTTAAGTACCTTTGAGATTGAATTAATAATTTTATAAGAGAACAATGCTTTATGGATCTGAGATTTAGGCAATTAAGAATAACATATACAAAAAGTATATTGAAGTGGATGCATGGAGTTATTAGGAAAGATAGCAAATGACATATTTTTATTTGTGAACAATTAGGTATCGTCTCAGTAGAAGATAAAATTAGGAAGAATCTTTTAAGATTTACATGTGCTTAGGAGACTTATAGATGTGACAATTAGAAGAGATAAAATGATTACAAATAGGATGAGGACAGAGGAAGACCTAAAAATTTTTAATAGAAACTATAATTAAATATTTAAATACCTTTATCTATATATCTGACTTTCAGTGATTTCAATAGGCGCTCGGGCGAGGCGAGGCGAGGCGAGGCTCGAGTGCCTCGCTTCATTTCTAGGCGGCGCACTTTAAAGAGGTGCCACCTGGGCGCTTGCCCGAGCCCAGGCGTCGAGCGCCCGGGTTAAACCAAGCGACCGAACCAGCGTTTTAGGTCTGGTTCGATCTCCGATGCTTTAGTTGGTTCAATCGAACCAACTAAAGCACTGATATCAACCTTCCTCTCACGACTTCCCAACCCTAACCATGTTCGCCGCTGCTCGTTGCTACCGCTACCGCTGCCACTATCGTCGCTCCTGCTGCTCCCGTTGCCATTGTTGCCACTGCCGCTGTCGCTGCTTGCTGCTACCGCTGCCACTATTGTCGCTCGTCGCTCCGACTTCCGCTGTCGCTGCTCGCCACTACCGTTGTCGTTGCAACTGTCGCCGCTCGTCGCTCCCGCTCTCGCTACCACTGCTCGCTGCTACTGCTGTCGCTTGTCGCTCCCACTGCCGCTTCTTGTTGCTACCGTTGCCGCTACCACTGTTGCCGCTTGCCTCACCCGCTCCTGCTCTCGCTATCGTTGCTCGCTGCTACCTCTTCTCACATCAACTCAATAGTATACTATTAACAGTATATAAACATTATACTGTTAACAATATTTTTTTATTTATTAGATTAATAATATATTATTTTGATTTTAATACTGCTATTTTTTATTTATTTGAAATTATTGTTATTGTTTTGAATTTTAAGATTTTTTGTTAATGTGATATTGTGATTTTGTAAGTTTTTTTAATTTAATATCATATTTTTATTTAAATAATTATATTTATTAATTATATTATATGTTTTTATATTTTAGCGTCTCGCTTCGCTTGGGCGAGCGCCTAGCGCCTCAAGCGTTTTTGGACCTTAGCGCCTAGTGCTTTTTAAATAACTTATGACTTTTACATAACCTATTGGCAGCAAAGATCGATATAATTGACTCGACCCTAAATAGTTGGGACTTTATGACAAGAATTGTAATACCATCTGAAATGGTACGAACGGGCGATATGTACCAATCTGATTGTAGATTGATGCGCGGAATACTCTTGTTTCCTATCTCAGACGATCCGTTCCAACTCAAATAAAAAAACTAAGATAGTGATAGGCCTGTCCAACTCAGCATTAAAAAAGAAAATATACCTAAAATAGCAACCACAAGCCCTCTTCTTGCAACAATATTATCGTTGTTGCTGCTTCACAAGCCTTCTTCTCATTGCCGCTGACATCACCAAGCAATGTTTCTATCGTCTCTAACTCTCTTGCCATTCGACATCATGTGAGCCTTCTCGTTGTTGCCATCTTCTCGTGATGTTACTATCGTCGCTATTGCCATTCGGCATCGCACGATTCTTCTTCTCGTTACTGCCGTCTTCTTGTGACTATCGATGCTGTTGTTGTCGTCATTGCTCTTTGATGTCACCGCTGCTGTCTTTTGTTAGTTTCTATCACCCTAGGTACACTCCCACCTCTTCTCTTCTTCCTTCTTCCTTCTCCTTTGCTGCTTCTTCCATCTTCCTCCACCGCTTCCTCTTTTAACTTCTTCCTCTTCCTCCACTTGTCCTTTTTCTCCTTTTTCTTCCTTTACGTACTAGCACGTACATGCTACCTAATAGAAAACACTCGAAAACATGGAAAACGATAGAAAACAAGAATCAGAAAGCGTCATGGACAAGTGTCAAACACCTTGGCCACATTGCTCCATGACAACATGGTACACCAATACTAATCATATGTACCAGTCCAACCAGATCACTAAAATGGGTCTGGCACTCGAAATGGCAATCCTTGCTTTATGGTTTTGTTGTTGTTGTTGTTGAACGACAGTTTGAACTTCATGTGAATCCATTATGATGAAATCTGATTATACACAAACAAGATAAGTCCTTTTCATGTGAATTGAATTTGGCCTCACAAATAAGCACATGAATTAAAGTTGGAAGTTGAGGAAGGAACATGTGATTGTGACTTTGTTTACTGAGTTATTTTACCAGGGATTGAAAAATGGCTTCAAAGAGCCAGGTTGGTGGTTTATCGCCACTTTTCACTTGGATTTCTGAGACTTTCTTAGCAGCTTGGTTCCTTAAGCAAATTGAAGGTCCATTTTTTTGGTTATTACGTCGAGCATTCTGGTATCTTTATATGAAATCATTCGAGAAAAATGTATTTTAGGCATAATTTATCTTTCTTGATTTCTTTTTTGTTTTCTTTTCTTGCTCAGTTGTCTCTTTTTATGATTATTTGGTTCAACCTATTGATGAGCAGATACTGACATCATTCTTTTATTACCCTCTCTTTGAGTTCCAGCTCAGCGAACAATGCAGCAGTTACTTCAGTCATCCCAAACTCAGTGTTTCCAGAGATCTGTGTCACCGTCAACCTCTGTCCCTACTGCACTGTCTACTGTACTGCCTGCTGTAGCCCCAACCTCACTTGTGTCGGTCAGGCTTCGAGCCTCATCCATTTCTTCTGGACAGATAGCCCGCCTGATCACTCCAGTCTACTCAAGTAATTCAGTTAGACCTCACTTCAGCCCGATGCTTCCATCCCTGGCAAACCTTCAAATTGGAAGTGAAACCCGTGCGCCTGCTCCACATCTGCATCGATTCAGAACTAACACATCCATGCCCTCTCAGAATCTAGTTTGTACAAATGGGATAACCAGTCAGCAGCACTATCTTGTGAATGTAGGTTCAGCTACCATGGAACAAGTTGCATCTGTCCCTACGAGCAGAAGGTCATCTGTTTCAAATACTCTATCTGTTTGTCGGGGTTCCTCCCCATCTGATGTTGAGTTTCATGTGGATACTGAGGACTCCGGACGAGCTAACCAGCCTAACTCATCCCAGTTAGCTGACTTTACACCAAAATTCGATAGTTGGTCCTCAACTAATCGTACTTCAACAACTTGCGGATTGTCTCAGTCACGTTGATGTTGTCAGGTTGCCTTTTAACTCAGATGTAGTCTGTCTATCAGATGATGACTGATCTTTATAAGTTCCCAGTCATCTGTCCTCATATTTTTATACCATCTGTCGATAACAGTTAATAACCTTGGAAAAGTTCGTCCTTCCAATCCAGTATAGAGCCAGAAGGAAAGACACTAGGCAAGTCAAGGAGGGGTCAGGTCTGGTAAATTTTACCCCTCTACTTGTATATCTATTCTATTCCATCCTAGAATTAGATAGCTGAACCAATTTGTTGTCATGGCCCCATTCTGATCTGTGAATAAGCGGGCCAAATTTTAACCAGGATGCAGTTAGCAACTGAATGGCAATAGTCAAATAATTGCAGGTATCTAAACATTAACTTGGGTCATCAACTTCCATCATAGAATCTTTTTGTGAGCTCAGATAAATATGGTACGTGGTATCTTGCGTGGCTTCCCTATAACTTCGATCAGTAAGAATGCTGTGCATGATTGCTATATGTGACCCAGATTTCTGTAAAGCTGTACCACGGAGGTAGTTGATTGTGAAACGTGTTCATGAGCATTTTGAGGGGGTTAATGCCATCCGGTGCCTTGACAAGTGAGAGCTTTCAATTTAAGCTGCTAACCAGAAATTTAGGATGAATTTGAGTGGATTATAATAACAGTTGTTTTCTCAATTATTTGTGGCCTGAAGATTGGAGGGACATAGAATGCGTCATTAATTCTCATTATGAGTGTTTAGATTATGGTCATCCTTCAGAATAAATTTCCTCATCCTGAAACTTCATTCTGAACTTTCCCACAGGAATCGCTTCAATATAATTTAATAAATATATAAAAAATACTTTAAATTATTTGCTTATGTTAATTATTTTTATTATAATACTGTTTTTCGTTTATTTTGAATATAATCATGAAATTCATAAAACAAATGTGGTCTTGTTTCGATCTTGAATTGCATAAATCCAATATGTCTATCTTATATGATATGAAAAATATTGCTAATTTGATGCATCCAACGATGAGAATGTATGTATATGTGAGATGGGGAGGGGAGCACCATCCCATTTCGCATCGAATACCTTATCGAGCTCTTCGCTCGAGGATCATATCTTCTCTCCCATTAGGAATATCTTCTACAGCTCCTCCCTCGCCAACTTGTAAAGTGGGTAGGGCCTGCACTTCTCGATCCCACTCAGGATTGTCACCTTCTCGCTATTTACACCTTCAATACGCCTTTAGTTCCTCTGGTAATATTCTGGAAGATGGAGTTGTTGGCATCATTCTTGTCATTGTTTTCGAATGCGTGTGTGATGATGACGACAAGCTGTAGCTTTTGCATCAACAAACAGGTAGGTGATTGTTAGGTTATGTGTTCCTATTTAATTAAGATATATTATAGATCTAATTGAATTCTAATTATGATTATTGATCAATTGAAAGAAAGTTTAATTATGATAGAATTATTTAAAAAGATAATTTTGATGGAAGAGACTCTTAATTATTTATTCTAGATCATTTACTCTCGCTTATAAATAGATAGACATGAGTTCCTAAAGACTCAAAATATAACATTATATTACAATATACATTGAGAAATTACAAATATTTTCTCATCTCCTCGTAATTCTTATCCATCACTTATAGTGGTCCTGTGAAGGATATGAAAAGAGAAGAATGCGAGTTTAGTTTTCCTTACAGATTGGTATTAGTGTGTCTTTCGGAGCCGACGATGGTGTACTTGCATATTAGATAAATGTTTTCTGTATAGCATCAAAGGTAATATAATCCTAATCTTGATATATCGTTATTTGATTTCGATTTTAGCATTAAAGTTTTTTCGCATAGTAGAAATATGATTATAGCTTTTATGCTTACAATTAGTATTTAAGCGATGTTTTGAAATCAAATACCTTATATTAAAATATGTTAGATCTATTTATTAAAACCTTTCAAAAAGGTATTATTTGGTTTTGATTATATGTTGCTTGAATGATTCGACAATATTATCGATCTGTTTTCCTATCTTGTCCATCTTATTTGATCTCTATATCTATTCCTCCATGCTTCTCACCTATTTGCGGACATTGTAATAGGTGGAACCACAACATGCTACTCATATTTGTTCAACAGGTTGCCTTTGATAGCTTGTTATTAAGAGAAGCACTATTGAGGATGATAGCCATAGGCAACATATGTGAAAATCAATCGATTCCATGAGAACATCCACTCACCATGACATCCATGGGTGGTGGGCAGGCGATGGACAACCATTGCACTATCGGTGAGGACCTACATGTGTGGGCACAATGTAATGCAACAACGGCTACCAGAGAAGTGTTTAGAGTTTTATTTTTTATTAAATAAAAGGATATTTTTACCTTTTAAAAATTAAATAATTCTAATATGCCCTTAAATCATTTTTTAAGTTTTACCCTTTAGAAATAAAAAAAATTCCAATATGTGTCCTTAGTTTATTCTTGCTAGTTTTGCCATTTGAAAATTAATTATTTTTTACTTATGTCTATAATTACAAAATTGCTATTATACCTTCATAAAACTTATTATTTTTGGCTGATATCCTTTGTTTATAATTTTACCATTTTGATTTGGCAATATTATTTCAATAACTATAATTAGGTAATAATATATTATGTCATAAAACTTGATGAATATTTTTATCAAAATTAAATGAAAAATAAAATTTAACTACTTATGTTATTTATAAAATTTAATTATTGTTTTAGATATTTATATGGTTATTAAATACATAAGCATGAAAGGAAATTATGAAATGATATTTATTTTTCATATAAAAAGCATGGTTTATATTTATCATGATTATAGCTATCATATGAGTTTTTTTTTATGATGATTAATGCTCAATGATCATTATGGTTATTATTTTATTATTAATTAAACTATTTTTGTATAAACTAGATAAAAAATATAGTGAATATTATTTGTAACTTATATCCCTAAGTTTTATTTGATTAGTAACTATCAAAGTGGCATAGGATGATATATTAAGATATGAATTATAATAAATATTTTAAATTATATTTTATATTATTATATTGGTCTTGTAGTCATGACTTAGACCAATAACTTTTAAAATAAAATTAATGATATAGTTCTAAATGATATTAAAAAATAATATTAATAATAGTATATATATTAGGAGACTTAGATAATCTTGTTGAATCTCGAATTTTGATGATAAAATCAATTGATGAGTTTATGATCTAATATATTATTTGAGAAAAGTGATGCTGTCTAACTTCGATCACGAAAAGAAAAAATAATTAAAGTAGAAGAATTAGACGTTGGGCCGGAGTTAGAGATCGGGAATCGGGCTGGAAGAATCAGATATTGCGCCAAGATCGGATGTTGTAGGAGTCAACATATCGATCGATCGAGCGATATATCGAAGGCTTGGACAATGTGCTAAATGTTCGCCAGGAGTTTGGATAAACCAATGACATGATGGACAACATAGATTTTTTTGTCTTGTAATTATTTAGGTCTTAATTATCATAGTTAGGATGAAAATTGAGTTAGTTTTGGGAGGAACCCTACTAACTCAATTAGGGGCCCATTGGGCCTGATCTAGGGCTGAGTTGGACTCTATGGGAGGCCAATTTAGTGACCCAGAGTTAGGTCAAGTGATGGAACCACTTATGAGTTGGAAAAGTATAAAATATACTTTTTTTGGAAGACCCGATAATGGTACCATTGTTGTCAAGTGGTGGTACTACTCAAACGTAGTCTCCTAGACTATGTTAGTTTGGGCGGTAGTACCTCCTAGATTGGGCGATAGTACCACCCAGTGTTAGTCTAGTAGATAGTAGTATCGCCTAGACCAGGCGGTAGTACCGCTAGTTGTCAAGGGTGTAGGTGGTGGTACTACCTAGTAATGATGGTGGTACCACTAATACCTTAAAAACCTAGGA
Source organism: Musa acuminata AAA Group (assembly GCF_036884655.1). Classification (NCBI taxonomy): domain Eukaryota; kingdom Viridiplantae; phylum Streptophyta; class Magnoliopsida; order Zingiberales; family Musaceae; genus Musa; species Musa acuminata. Next base: position 14,291,111 of record NC_088353.1, on the reverse strand, counting down.
TGAGAGTTTTTTTTGCTCCATTTTTAAAACCATTTGGGGTCTATAAATACCTCATTCTTTCCTGCTTGTAGAAGCATGTCATGGACAAACTTCGAAACAGGATGTTTGATGTAATGCTTATGTATGTCCGTGTCTTTCGGTATGTTCATGCTTTGTACAGCATGTAGAGGGATGACTGAAGGCTTAATAGTCCCATTTTAGTTAGGTTGGTGGTCGTTTTAGGCTTGTATATAAAGGTTGTGTCATGTGGACACGTGTGAGAGATTTTCGATCTGTAGTGGACCATTTTATCCTTTGTTGTGCAACTATTCAGAGCTTGTACGGTCTATTTGTAATTTACATTGTCTATAAAGTGTTTTCGAAGATGTTTGCTTGTGGATTCCGAGTGAGACGTTTTCTCTATCCCGTTCTCTCTTTCGTGGGTCCTAAGGGACCATGGGAGGCTTCGGGGAGGCTGACCTTTGCAAACGGACACGCAAGGGTGCTGCACGACTTAGGCAAAACCAGCTAAGGCCATGATAGATAGTATCAAAGCGGGACAAGCACTCATAGAAACACTTAGCATGCAAATGTGGGGGACCTAGCGGGGCTGCATTGAGGGCAGTCAGCACACGCGCGACCATTTGGGGGAAAACGGGCATGGAGATGTAAGGAAAAGAGTCACTCAGTAGAGCAGGCATCTGAGATTGACATTCAAAGGAATGGCCAACCCTTCGCACAAGAGGCACCACGAGAATAGACAAGCTTGGAAGAATGCGGAGCGCACAAAGGTTGGGATGGCTGAGTTTGAGCTACGGCTCAACGTTGACAACTATACTTGATGGTGCTCAAGGCAAGCGAGGTGCTCGGTAAAGGATGAGACCATCCAAGGTGAAATGAGTTTCTCAGCGACCGAAAGAGTTGTGCAAAGCTCACAGAGGTGAGGGGAATTGCTAACTCAAAGAATTCGGTACTCATGCATGTGCTTGTATGCGGACGATAGAATGTTCGCGGCCATCCCAAGGCGACCGAAACTCGGCGCCATGGAGCATTGAAACTTTCTCTTCGGTATGTGAAGGATACATCCGTAGGAGGCTGAAGTGTGCAACGAGTTCAGCATATTGCTAGGCCTTGAGTGGTGTAGTGGGGGCTGTATTGACGTGGAGTCGCAATCTAGCAAGTGTGTTTGCAGGAGGCAGAATAATGCGCAGTTTGTTCAGCAGATCGGAGTAGTCCAAGGGGATGGTGGTCTCCGAAACGAAGAGAGATGTTGCTCCAATGAGACAGTTATCCAGGAGGGATAAGTCCCGGCTCTCTAGAGGGAGAATCATATGGGACGGACCTCACAAGTTGAGGAGGAGTATCTCAATAAACAACAACTCCACGAAGCTCAATGGATTGAGCAAGTGGCGAGGAGTCGTCGCATGATCTCGCTTGAGAGAATGCATTGGTAGATGCATTATGAGATCAAGGGGGGGAGCGACCCAAAGCAACACAAATGAAGGCACACTTGGAGACGATATGGAGATCGAACTCAAGGGAGGGCTGACTCGTGGAATGGTGGGCGTGAGGGCCACCATCAACTCAATGCAAAATCGAGGAGCGGAGCAACTTGGGTGTAACTTGGCGAAGTTGTTGGGAAATCTTGGGGGCGACATCACATGCATAGTAGAAGAACAAAAAAACAAAATCCCTGATTCCCAAAGAAATGTTCGTCGTCGTGCGAAGATTGGTGCGCAAAATCCACGAAACTTAAAACAGCGTATAAAGTAGATTGTATTACCTAGGGAGATCGTATATCCCTGTTTCCTTGTAGATCCTTAGGAGATGGTGAAGGAGGTCAAGCATCCTTCTCTCTAGCGGTGATCCACACAACAGGGCTGCGACGATGCTCCTCAAAACTCCAGGCCTGCTCTAAGGTAGAGAGGGGGAAGAGAATAGGAGAGGCAAGCAAAGGCTCTAGCCTGTGAGGCTCTGAATCCCTCCTATTTATAGAGGCCCCCTATCAAACCCTAATGAGTCCTCCCCTAGTGGGTATTAGATCTGCATCCAATAAGACAAGGGCTCCGTCGGATATCTCATATCCGAACCTCTACTCATCGCAATGCCTACCATATGTGTGTGACCCTATAGGCCCAATATCGAGCTGACCGTGAGTCATACTTGTCAGAACTCCTTCTAACTTAGTGAATTATTATCTTTGTAATAATTAACTCGACTCATCGACTACGGATGTACTGGGCCACTACGCCGTAGTCCTCAGACGATACAGGGGAATCCAATCCATTGGACCTTTCTGTCCTCAATTACCATGTACATATAGTCCCTCATCCATCTAATATCCCAGAAACCGTATATCGAGCATGGTGTTATTAGACCCATACGGTTTCTACTCGAGTCTCGCTCTAATCGGATTCTCCCGGAGAACTCTTTCTCTCTCAACCCGAATGACCCTGGCCAGGGATTTGTTTGAGCATGAACACATGGGATATTCCTCTCATGACGCCGAGAGTGGATGATCCTCTATCGACACTCAATATCCCTCGTAAGGTCGACTACGACTCCCAATGACCAGCTATACTAGATCTGGGATAGCCAAACCTATAAGTCTGGTATCAAAGAGTGGAGCACTCATACAGGACATCCTTGGTGTCTCAAGTCTGAGGACCAGATACACCATTAGGACTACGGAATCACTGTTTGACAATAAGGCATCATCAACCATCCAATATTCTGTAAGCAGATCAATCAATGAACTCATTCTCCAATGAGCACCTGTACTGTATCCCTAGTGTCCCTATACGAGCAGCTGTGAGACCAGCTGCATCCATCATATGGACGGGTATACAGCACATCAGTCTATCCGATTAACACAATGTCCCTCTTGAGTAACCTGTGATCGGGATTATTTAGGATCTGTGTTTAAAGGTGAATCGATCTCATTATCGTGATCTCATCACGATCCGATTCCCATTGCACAAATCCGAGGACATCACAATATATATAAGCACATATGCAATAGTTTTAAAGTGATATACGCCAAAAATGTAATAAGTAAAAAGATTATGTATCAAGTCACACGTGCCATCACTCACGTGATTGGCTTGTTGGGCACCTATGACTAGCAATCTCCTACTTGACCTAAAGTCAATCACCTATATGTCTGATCCCCATCAGACCCCTGTGATGCTCAAAGACAATCTGAGACAACGGCTTTGTTAGTGGATCTGCAATGTTATCTTCGGATGGAACTCTTTCCACTGCTACATCTCCTCGGGTTACGATCTCTCTGATAAGTTGGAACCTCCTCAGAACACTTTTGATGTGACCCGGGTTTCCTTATTTGAGTAATCGCCCCATTGTTGTCGCAATATAAGGAGATCGGCTCCTCGCTACCCGGCACGACTCTTAAATCTATAATGAACTTCTTCACCCAGACTCCCTCCTTTGCTGTATCTGATACAGCAATGTACTCCGCCTCTGTGGTCGAGTCAACAGTGGTATCTTGCTTGGAATTCTTCCAGCACACTGCTCCTCCATTCAAGGTGTACACATACCCTGAATTCAACTTGCTATCATCGACATCAGACTAAAAACTTGAGTCAGTGTAGCCTTCAACCTTAAGGCTATTACCTCCATATATACTAGTAAAAGATCCTTAGTCCTTCTCAAGTACTTAAGGATACACTTTACTGCTTTCTAGTGCTTCAAGCCTGGATCCACCTGATACCTGCTCGTGACACTCAGAGCATGCGTTATATCAGGCCTAGTACATAGCATGGCATACATGATAGACCCTATTGCTGAGGCATAAGGTATCATATCCATATTCACCCTTTCTTCTGGAGTCTTTGGGGACATACTCGTAGAAAGTGATATCCCATGTCTCATCGGTATAAGACCTCTCTTGAGGTTTCCATGTCAAACCTTTTGACAATGGTTTCTATGTACCTGGACTGGAACAAGCCAAGCATCCTTTTGGATCTATCTCTATAGATTCGAATCCCCAAGATATAGGATGCTTCTCCTAAGTCCTTCATGGAGAAGTGTCTAGATGACCAAGCCTTTACTGTGGATAGCATTCCTACGTCATTCCCAATGATCAGGATGTCATCCACATATAACACCAAAAAGGTAATAGCACTCCTACTTACCTTCCTGTACACACAAGGCTCATCTTCATTCTTATCGAAGTCATAAGATCTGATTGCCTCATCAAATCTTATGTTCCAACTTCGGGAAGCTTGCTTTAGTCTATAAATGGATCTAAGCAATCTACACACCTTATCTGGGCAGTTTGGACATGAATTCCTCATGTTGCATCATATACACCTCCTCCTCGATGTTCCCATTGAGGAATGAGGTTTTCACATCCATATGCCAGATCTCATAATCATAGTGTGCTACAATAGCCAATAGAATTCTGATGGATTTTAACATTGCTACGAGTGAGAAGGTTTTGTCGTAGTCAACACCTTGCCTTTGACGATACCCCGTAGCCACTAGCCTTGCTTTATAGGTCTCTACCTTTCCATCTACTCCGATCTTTTTCTTAAAGATCCACTTGCAACCGATAGGTACAATACCTTCGGGCGTATCAACTAGGTTCCAAACCTTGTTGGAGTACATAGAATCCATCTCAGAATTCATGGCTTCTTGTCACTTCCCGGAGTCTATACTCATAATAGTCATCTCGTAGGTCTGAGGATCAATATCCTCAACATCCTCTCCTCTAATATATGCCACATATCTCTTAGGAGGATGGGATACTCTATCATACCTATGTAAAGTTGAAATTTGTGTATTAGGTACCTGAACAGACTCGGGTTGTAGAGTAGTGCTTGAGTTTGGTTCTCTAACCTCGCTCAACTCTATCATGCTCCCATTATCTCCACCAAGAATGTGTTCCTTCTCAAGGAACACTGCTCTCTTAGGTACAAAGACCTTTTAGTCCTCGAGATGATAGAAATAATACCCATAAGTTTCCTTGGGGTATACCACAAATTTTGCATCGCTCTATCCTTGTTTCTAACTTATCGGGGTTGTATCTTTTAACGTGGGCAGGGTAGCCCCAAATCTTAACAACCTTAAGATCATGCTTCTTCCCTTTCCATATCTCATATGGTGTAGACACTACCAACTTAGTTGGAACTCTGTTCATAAGGTAAGCTGCGGTCTCTATGGTATATCCCTAGAATAAGATGTGTAGGTTAGCGAAACTCATCATAGATCGTACCATATCTAATAGCATACAATTCCTCCTTCTAGAGACACCATTGAGTTGAGGTGTATAAGGAGGTGTCCATTGGGATAATATCCCATGGTCCTTGAGGAACTGAGTAAACTCTATACTAAAGTACTCACCTCCTCGATCTGATTGAAGAGTTTTGATACTCTTTCTAGTCTGGTTCTCCACCTCATTCTTATACTCTTTGAATTTCTCAAAAACCTCGGACTTGTACTTCATTAAGTACACACATCCATACCTTGAGAAATCATCAGTAAAGGTAATGAAATAGGAGTAACCACCATTGGCATGAGTTGACATGGGTCCACATACATCACTATGTATGAATTCCAACAGCTCAGTGGCTCTCTCTCCAGTTCCACTAAATGGAGAGTTGGTCAGTTTTCCATGAAGGCAAGGCTAGCAAGTTACATATGACACATAGTCGAATGGATTTAGATATCCATCATTTAGCAACTTTTGAATCCTTCTTTCATGGATGTGACCTAGCCTATAATGCCACGGTTATGCACTGTTCATCTCATCTCGTTTTCTCTTGGACACATTTACACTCATGATATGTGGAGTAGTGTCTAGTATAAATAAACTTTTATGCAATATTCCTCTTGCCAATCTCCCCTCGGCTTTGCTAGAATTTACAATAAATTATAGATGTTATAAGCAATACTGGTATCCAATACCAATGCACTATCACAAAAATCTGACAATTGGAGATTGATCATGAATGTACCTAAAGCTTCTCCAAGCTTCTATTTCGCCCTCTCTATAAGGTACTCTTTTGAGTTCCTCTTCCAGTGCCCATCTTTGCCATAGTGGAAGCATGAGTTGACATGGGTCCACATACATCACTATGTATGAGTTCCAACAGCTCAGTGGCTCTCTCTCCAGTTCCACTAAATGGAGAGTTGGTCAGTTTTCCACGAAGGCAAGGCTCGCAAGTTGCATATGACACATAGTCGAATGGATCTAGATATCCATCATTTAGCAACTTTTGAATCCTTCTTTCTTGGATGTGACCTAGCCTATAATGCCACGGTTATGCACTGTTCATCTCATCTCGTTTCCTCTTGGACACATTTACACTCATGATATGTGGAGTAGTGTCTAGTATAAATAAACCTTTATGCAATATTCCTCTTGCCAATCTCCCCTCGGCTTTGCTAGAATTTACAATAAATTATAGATGCTATAAGCAATACTGGTATCCAATACCAATGCACTATCACAAAAATCTGACAATTGGAGATTGATCATGAATGTACCTGAAGCTTCTCCAAGCTTCTATTTCGCCCTCTCTATAAGGTACTCTTTTGAGTTCCTCTTCCAGTGCCCATCTTTGCCATAGTGGAAGCATGAGTTGACATGAGTTGACATGGGTCCACATACATCACTATGTATGAGTTCCAACAGCTCAGTGGCTCTCTCTCCAGTTCCACTAAATGGAGAGTTGGTCAGTTTTCCACGAAGGCAAGGCTCGCAAGTTGCATATGACACATAGTCGAATGGATCTAGATATCCATCATTTAGCAACTTTTGAACCATTCTTTCATGGATGTGACCTAGCCTATAATGCCACGGTTATGCACTGTTCATCTCATCTCGTTTCCTCTTGGACACATTTACACTCATGATATGTGGAGTAGTGTCTAGTATAAATAAACCTTTATGCAATATTCCTCTTACCAATCTCCCCTCGGCTTTGCTAGAATTTACAATAAATTGTAGATATGATAAGCAATACTGGTATCCAATACCAATGCACTATCACAAAAATCTGACAATTGGAGATTGATCATGAATGTACCTGAAGCTTCTCCAAGCTTCTATTTCGCCCTCTCTATAAGGTACTCTTTGGAGTTCCTCTTCCAGTGCCCATCTTTGCCATAGTGGAAGCACTGGCCTTTGTCCTTTGCTGGGTTTTTCTTAGCAACCTTTACTTTACCTAGTTTGCCCTTGCCCTTTTCCTTCTTAAGGGACCTTTCTACTTTCCTTTTCTTTTTGGTCTCACCAGTGTAGAGAACTGGCTTCTCTTTCTTAATAGTACTCTCTGCCTCCCTCAACATATTGAGGAGCTCTAGGAGAGTCACCTTAAGCTTGTTCATATTAAAATTCATTATGAACTGTGAAAAGGAATACGGTAGGGACTGAAGCACAATGTCCACACACAAATTACCCTTTAGGACCATTCCTAGACCTGTGAGTTTTTCTATCCACTCAATCATCGTTAGGACATGGTTTTGAACCGGTGTCCCCTTAGTCATCCTAGTGCGGAAGAGGCTCTTGGATATCTCATATCGCTGAGTCCTTCCCTATTCCTCAAACAATTTGCGGACATATAGGAGAATGGATCTGGCATCTATCTTTTCATGTTGTCTCTGTAACTCAGGAGTCATAGAGCCCAACATATAGCACTGAGCAAGAGTGGAGTCATCAATGTACTTCACGTAGCGAGCGATCTCATCCTCACTTGCCCCTTCTTCGGGCGTAGGCATCACTGTATCAAGGATATACACGATTTTCTCCGCTGTGAGAACAATTCTCAAGTTACGGAGCCAATCCGGATAATTTGGACCAGTGAGGCAGTTGACATCAAGTATGCCACGTAAGGGATTTGAAAGCAACATTTTCCAAAAAATAAAGATGCAACAAAAATGAATAACATACAGATTTTACAAAAAATAAACTATCAAGATATGGACTTCTATCTTAATATGCTCCCACTATTTTACTAATGAGTCACGCGACACCCTTAGCACGTGAAACGGAAGTCTCAGGCAGACTTCTAGTGGGGATCAGGATCCAATCAGTGTCTTAGTGTAACCTCGAGGGACTCGACCAATCACACTAAGCCTAAAAGGTAGACAACTCTTACCGATCACAACTCCTTGTGATTCCCGTCCTGTTCGGCCTCCGAATCACCATGGTCTCGAGGGACTCGACCAACCATGATGCTCGGTTAAGTCAACACCTTCATTACAAGATGAGTCTGATTTGATGATATACCCTCGAGGGACTCGACCAAGCATACCACGCCCTCAGGTCACCGATGACATCTCTATGTCATAAGCAAGATAGTGAATTGCATATAGGTGAGTCTCGAAGGACTCGACCAACTCAACCTACACCGGGAATTGGTTCCTACTTATAACGATGGAAGGCCACGTGGGTCAATCTAATTGCCTCACGTTTACCGACTTAATATTATCGAGAGAGATGTTTCTATGATTTGGTCTCCTAATATGACATTTCACACATATACATGTTTAATATATATCTACATCGCGTGCAAATATATATACATATCTAGTATGTGTATAAGCAATCACACCAGATGATCATGGACCACAACCTAATGTGATTAGGCCCGAGCCAGTAGGCCTAATCACTCACATCAAGATCTATGAGTGCAACGGTGCATCTCCATGCCCTGTGATCGTCCATCTCGTCCTCATCAGTTCCGTCGACATCTTGATGCATCTTCATGCATCGCAATCGTCCGTCTCGTGGGTCCCGTTATCGTATCCACGCTCCCGCTATGCCTCCTCATGTGATTACAACTTAAACATAGGCACGTAGGCCCAACAATAAACGAGAAATATAATGGAGGCTCGCAGACCTCAATAATAATAATCACAAGTACACACATCACACGGTTCATGATCATCTGTCCACACATCATACATCACATGTATAAATAATCATCATCATGTAAGACTACTAGATAATGATAAAAAATAATAATCAACTAAACCTTTTAATTAATTAATATTTTCTGAAATCAGGGAATTATAAGGAATTTATGAATTCCTAGGGGTATTTTAGTAATTTGGACAAAAGATAGAAACTGAAATTTTTCAATTCCGAGGGGCAAAATTGTCTTTTGCCCAGAAAACCCTAATGCCCTACTCCCCTTTGCTGTTGCCGCCGCCGCCACCTTATTAGCGGCGGCCTGTGCGGCGGGGCGAGGGCACTGCCCTCGCCTGCAAGCGGTACGCCCGTTGGCGGCATTGCCGCTGTAGGGGGACGCCCCCGCGGGCGGTTTTACTAGCGGGGCAACGCCCGCAAGCGGTGCTGCCCCTGTAGGTTGGCGCCCCTACGGGCGCCGCCACCTTCGCGGGAGGTTCTGCTCGCGGGGCAACGCCCGTAGGCGGTGCTGTCCCGCCGGGCGGTCGCCCCTACGGGGGGGTTTCGCCCGAGGGAGCAGCGGCGGCAGGCGCCACTGCCCTACGGTGCCTAACCTCGCTCACCCCGCGAGAGAAGCGGCCGCAGGCACCTCTGCCCGCGAGCTGCCAGCCCCGCCGGACGCAAGTTTGCTTCAAGCAGGCTGTCGGCCGGCTGCTGTAGACGCAGCCCCTGTGCTGCCTACCTGTGGCTGCGCTGCACACACGTAGATCGAGGCAGTAACTGTTATTGCCCTTCCTTATTTTTGCGTCAATAAATTGGACGTCAAAATTCTTCCTAAACACAACACACGCAGTTCAAAACCAATCATTCACACGAACAACCTGGCTCCGATACCACTATTGGGAAATCTTGGGGGCGACATCACATGCGCAGTGGAAGAACAAAAAAACAAAATCCCTGATTACCAAAGAGATGTTCGTCGTCGTGTGAAGATTGGTGCACAAAATCCACGAAACTTAAAACTGCGTATAGAGTAGATTGCGTTACCTAAGGAGGTCGTATATCACTATTTCCTTGTAGATCCTTAGGAGAGGGTGAAGGAGGTCAAGCGTCCACCTCTCTAGCGGTGATCCACACACCAGGGCTGCGACGATGCTCCTCAAAACTCCAAGCCTACTTTGATGTGGAGAGGGGGAAGAGAATAGGAGAGGCAAGCAAAGACTCTAGCCTATGAGGCTCTGAATCCCTCCTATTTATAGAGGACCCCTGTCAAACCCTAATGGGTCCTCCCCTAGTGGGTATTAGATCTGCATCCAATAAGACAAGGACTCCGTCGGATATCTTATATCCGAACCTCTACTCATCGCAATGCCTACCATATGTGTGTGACCCTCTAGGCCCAATATCGAGCTAGCCGTCAGTCATACCTGTCAGAACTCCTTCTAACTCAGTGAATTATTATCTCTGTAATAATTCACTCGACTCATCGACTACGGACGTACTATGCCACTACGCCGTAGTCCTCAGACGATACAGGGGAATCCAATCCATTGGACCTTTCTGTCCTCAGTTACTGTGTACATATAGTCCCTCATCCATCTAATATCCTAAAGACCGTATATCGAGCATGGTGTTGTCAGACCCATACGGTTTCTACTCGAGTCTCGCTCTAATCGGATTCTCCCAGAGAACTCTTTCTCTCTAAAACCGAATGACCCTGGCTAGGGATTTGTCTAAGTAAGAACACATGGGATATTCCTCTCATGACGCCGAGAGTGGATGATCCTCTATCGACACTCAATAGCCCTCATAAGGTCGACTACCACTCCCTATGACCAGCTGTACTAGATCTGGGACAGCCAAACCTATAAGTCTGGTATCAAAGAATGGAGCACTCATATAGGATATCCTTGGTATCTCAAGTCTAAGGACCAAATACACCACTAGGACTACGGAATCGCTGTCTGACAATAAGGAATCATCAACCATCCAATATTCCGTACGCGGATCAATTAGTGAACTCATTCTCCAATGAGCACCTATACTGTATCCCTAGTGTCCCTACACGAGCAGCTATGAGACCAGCTGCATCCATCGTATGGACGGGTATACAGCACACCAGTCTATTTGATTATCACGATGCCCCTTTCGAGTAACCTGTGACCAAGATTATTTAGGATCTGTGTTTAAAGATGAATCGATCTCATTATCGTGATCTCATCACGATCCGATTCTCATTGCACAAATCCAAGGACATCATAATATATATATGCATATATGCAATAGTTATAAAGTAATATACGCCAAAATGTAATAAGCAAAAATATTATGTATCAAGTCACACGTGCCATCACTCACATGATTGGCTTGCTGGGCACCTATGACTAGCAGAAGTACCCAAGCCGCATGAAGGGAGTTAGCATAGAAGATGGAACATGGAGTGGAGGCATAGTGCTTTCCTTGAACTGAGGTCAAGGACATGAACTCTTACAGAGGCAAGAGCAGGATCATGTTGTTCCATGGGTCATTCATTCTTATGGAGCGGACTCATCTTGCATGGTGCCAAAGACGAAAGGAGCTTCTAGGCACATGCACCTTATCTCGGAGGAGCATTTGATGGAGGAACTAAGGCGACTCAATTTGCGGAGGTGAAGTTGGGTTCAGAAGGCTTTAGCACGGGGCAAGAGGACGCAGAGGCATGTTCTCTTGAAGAATATGCCATAGTGTTGTCATTCAAGTTGCCATGAAGGAAGCGGTGCACGACGAAGATTGTGCTAGTGGGGGCAGAGGCCCAGGATCCAGACAATGGTGCACTAATTGCAGTGAAGTTGGGGGACTTCGAGAGCTACTAGGTGACGGATTATCCTAGAGCGGTGCTTCATCTAGGTGTGACCCAAGAGTGGGTGGATGAAGGTCGATTGCTAAAGAAGCGAATAAAATCTAAGGTGGAAGAGACCTTGCGATGTATTGGCAGAGGCTACACATGGAGGGTTCATAATTCGAGTTCATCCCACAAGGATTAGAATGCAATAGAGATGTCACCAGGAGGCGACATGGTGCAGCGGATCGTGGTGGAATAGTTCGTGGCAATGCGATACACACGACATAGTCCCGTGAGGGACTAGATCATACGGAGGTATTATCGGGAGCTATTGGAAGCTCCACTTCGGTGAACAATACGACGGCAAGAGGGGCTATGGATTCAAGGAGTGAAGGCCATGGTACCGCAGAGGCTGGTCTTTCGTGCGTGCATCGAATTTTGCATCGGATGAAAATCTTGGTCATTGGCATATGGGGGCTAGGTTCCACCAAGGGAAAAGTTCGAATGCAAGTACTAGTGAGTCCCGAAGCAGTTGGAGAGTTGGATTGCTCCAGAGCCCATATTCGCTTAAGGGAGCTCGACAAGTCAGAGGACAAGGTCGAGTAAGTGAACGTTGCTACCAAGGAAGCTAAGGAGAATAGAATCGGTGCAAACCCTACAATGTGATGGCAAAGGCCATGCATGGGAGTTGTAGTTTGTCTTTCCATCGACTAAAGGGAGCTGCTTAGAGAACACAGAGGTGTTGAAGCAGGGGGTCGAAAGGGGCGAGGAAGCGATGACGAGTCCAGAGGGACTTAGCTACCCAAAATCAAGCATCAGTTAGAATGGAGGTGGACTCGGAGGAGTGCCATAGAGGCATATCTACTGATTGTGAAAAAAAATGGATGTATATACGAGGCGACGGATAGTAGTGCCATGGTACCGCAGAGGCGGGACTTCCATGAAAGTCATTGATCCCTTGCTCTCATGGAGGGAGAGCGCTTGATCATTAAAGGGGCTGAGGAGGTGGAGCATGCAAAGGAAAACTCCAAGTACTGAGACAAGACTGAAGGGCAAAGGCCAAAGAACTTCGTAAGACCGGTGTCAATGAGCTTCTCATCAAGATAGCCGAAAGTGAAGGACTTCGGGTCATGCAATAGTGCATGACCAAGGAATGTAGCAAGCAGTACGCGGTGCTGTACCTTTGCTACTCAGGGGAGTAGGCGGTAGGGTTGATGGAGAATACGGTACAATCCCAGAGGTGACCAAATCTATTAGAGAATTACTCTAAGTTCGGGTGAAAACTTCTTGCATTCCAGAAGTTCGATGGCATTGAGATGGTGAATCACAGTAACTAACTCAATGCAAGGAGTGCAAACAATTCAAGTGCTTCAGAAATGTGAGTAAAGAGCAGGCGAAGGCTAGTAACCAGCTCGATGCATGGAGTACAACCTCGAGGAGGCGGGTGAAGTCAAGTAACCTTTGCCTTCTCAACTCTTAAGAGAATGGGCGAAACCGAGTACCCCAATTCTCTTATCTATCCAGCAGAGGAGCTCTACACATGTTCAAAGACCCTTCGAAGATAATGGAAGACAATAGTTGTCAAATCCTCACCAATGGTGATCAGTGCTACTGAGAGTAGATTATCCGTTTCATTTCCCAACGAACTGCCAATCGAAAGCGGAAGTGATGCGAACCTACTTAGAAGTGACAACTAAGTGAAAGAAGAGTCAATGGACAAATTTTATGGAGGAAGGACACAAAACTTTAGAAGTTTGTGAGACGATGCTCGTTAAAGCTCCAACAAGCATCCACCCAGTTCAAGCAGCATGAGGCACTTGATAGACTGGTGCAGTAAGGATGGTCTTTTCCTTCATCTAGAGGATCTGCAGGAACCAACAGGGATCAACACAACTCAGCCAACCCCACACAAGAGTCAGAGTCATTGGCGAGTTGAAGCAGCATAGCAGATCAAAGGTTCGACTACTCAAAAATAGCAGCGGAGAGCAACTGGGAGCCTAGAGGCGCATTACAGTTGGAGCATAAGATTGAAGACTCAGCAAAGGCAAGGAGTTGTAGTGTCGGCAAAGGCTTCGACGAGGACGTTAAAGGAATAAGTGGGGGAGAATGTCACGGACAAACTTCGAAACAGGATGTTTGATGTAATGCTTATGTATGTTCATGTCTTTTGGTATGTTCATGCTTTGTACAGCATGTAGAGGGACAGTTGAAGGCTTAATAGTCCTATTTTAGTTAGGTTGGTGGCCGCTTTAGGATTGTAAATAAAGGTTGTATCAAGTGCACACATGTGAGAGATTTTTGGTCTATAGTGGACCATTTTACCCTTTTATTATGCAACTGTTCAGAGCTTGTAAAGTCTGTTAGTAATTTGCATTGTCTATGAAGTGTTTTCGGAGATGTTTGCTTGTGGATCCCGAGTGAGGCGTTTTCTCTATCCCGTTCTCTCTTTTGTGGGTCCTAAAGGACCATGGGAGGCTTCGGGGTGGCTGACCTTTGCGGACGGATACGCAAGGGTGCCGCATGACTTAGGCAAAACCAACTAAGGCCATGATAGATAGTTCTCAAGGGTGCAGGTGGTGGTACTACCTAGTAATGACGGTGGTACCACTAATACCTTAAAAACCTAGGATGAGAGTTTTTTTGGCTCCATTTTTAAAACCATTTGGGGTCTATAAATACCCCATTCTTTCCTACTTGTAGAAGCATGAAAGAGAAAAAAAAAGCCTTGTGATTCTGACTTGTAAAATTGTGTAAAGTGCTAAGTGTCCCCCTCCTCCTAATTTTGAGCTTATTCCAAGAGAGGTGTAAGACTTGTAAAAGTTGTCTCCTATACCTGTGAAAATGAGAAAAGAGTTATAAGAGGATAATTGATCTTTTCCCATTGAAAGAAGATTGTTAGTGAATGCTGGTGGCCTCGATGGAAGGGGAATCGGGAGTGGACGCTAGTCGCGACGACCGAACCACGATAAACTCGATTTGTAATTTCTGTTCTACTTTTTATTGCTATTTCTTTTTGTGTTAATTTCTTAGTTCACTTACTCTAAGTCAAGCACTTTTCTGATACAATTTTTCATCAAACAAAAATTTTCTAAAACATCCAAGTTTTACGAAAGCACTAATTCACCGCTCTTAGTGCCAAAACGGTCCTAACAGTTGGTATCAGAGCCAAGTTTCTCTCCGTTAGTTTAACACCCAAGAGAGACTAAATAGCTTTTGTTGGCAATCTAGAGAGTCACTTTATCACTCGTCCTCCTATGTTTAATGGGACAAACTATACATATTAGAAAACATATATATGGATTTTTCTAATTTCTATGGACTTTGATTTATGGAACATTGTAGAACGTGATTTTCAAAAATCCTTTAAACCAATGAATGAATGGAATGATCTAGAGAAAAAATTATTTTCTTTAAATATGAAAGCTTTGAATGCTTCGTTTTGCACTTTAGACAAAATGAGTTTAATCGTGCTTCTATATGAGAAACTGTATATGACATTTGGCACACACTCGAAGTCACACATGAAGGTGCAAGTAGAGTTAAAATGTCTAAAATTAATCTTTTGGTGCATAGTTTTGAATTGTTTCGAATGAAACCAAGCGAAACTATTGGAGACATATACACCCATTTTACGGATGTCATCAATGGTTTGAAAGCACTTGGTAAAAGTTTCTCTAATATTGAACTTGTCAATAAAATTCTAAGATCTCTTCCAAAAAGTTGGGATCCAAAAGTGACTATAATCCAAGAAGCAAAATACTTGAATAACTTTCGTCTTAAGGAACTTATAGGGTTATTAATGACCTATGAAATGACTTGTATGACACATGATAAACTTAAAAACAACCTTCTAAAGAACATGAAGAATATCGTACTTAGAACTAAAGAAGATCGCTTGAGCCAAAGTTCAAGTGATGATGAGGACTTGACACTCCTAACAAGAAAATTTAAAAAATTTATAAGAAGAAATGAAATAAATCGTGTAAAATAAGATACTAAGAACAAAAGCGAACTCAAAAAGAACATAATCATCTGCTATGAATGCAAGAAGTTTTAGGATCAAGAGCACTAAGAGGGGGGGGGGGGGGGGGGGTGAATTAGTGCAGCGGAAATCTTTCAGCGATTAAAAACGAAAGCTGCGTTCGTTCGATAAAAACAATTTTGATGCAAAAGCCGATTCTAAGATTACTTATGATTAAGTGCAGTTTACGTTTAAACACAGTTAACGTCTAAACGCAGTTTGCGTCTAAATGCATATTGCGTCTAAACTCAGATTGCGTCTAAGCGTAGTTTGCGTCCAAGCGCAGATTGCGTCTAAGCGCAGTTTGCGTCTAAGCGCAGATTGCGTCTAAACACAGTTTGCGTCTAAGCGCAGTTTAAGCAGAAGTATAAAGACAATGTGCTGCTATTGTACTGCTCAAAAAGTAATCTGCAGAAAGCAGATTTACGTCTAAACGCAGATTTACGTCTGAAATTTGAAACTCGTTTGTATACTCGCAGAAGGCAGTATGCAGTTGAAATCAAGACGTAAACGTAAACTGAAATCTGATGATTGTGCGAGGAAAGCCGATTTACGTCTAAACGCAGTTTTACGTCTAAATGTTGAAACTCGTTCGTAAAATTGCAGAAGACAGTTTGCAGTTATAAATAGAATCAAAATGTAAATGTAAACTGCAAGGAAACTCAATCGTAAAAGCGCAGAAGATAGTTCGCAGTAATAAACAGATTCAAGACGTAAATGTAAGCTGCAATGTAAAGATCGTACGAAAACACCTATTGACGTCTGAATCCAGATTCGGAAAGATCAGCACTTAGAACTTGTTCGTAAAGGCGCAGAGAGCAGTAGTTATGTAGGAGGTTTGCAGTAATGATAAGGTACTCGAAATAAAAGCAAACCAGAGATTTAGAGTGGTTCGGTCAGTCTTGACCTACTCCACTTTTGGCTTCCTCCTTCGACGAGGTCACCGACGTCAACTAGCTGCCTTCCTTCAATGGGCGAAGGCCAACTGCCCTTTTACAGTTTCTCTCCTTTTGACGGGCTTAGGAGACAACCCTGACAGATCCTTTCTCTCCTCTCTTTACAACTCAAGACTTGAAGAAGAGAAAAGAGGAGAACTTTTGGACTTTACACAAATTTGAGCTCTTAGAATCACTGAAAAGATCAAGAATTCGGTGTGGATCAGTGTCCCTTCAGTGCTGAATGGGTGGGGTATTTATAGGCCCCCAACCCAATTCAAATTTGGAGCTCAAAACGATCAAATCCCGGAATTTCGGGATCAGGCGGTTGCACCTCTTGACTGGAGAGGTTGCACCGCCTGGCAGAGCTCGAAGACCAAGCTCAGGCGGTGCTACCTCCTTGTCAGAGAGGTTGCACCGCCTAGTCTTGCTCGAAGACTGAGCCCAAGCGGTGCCACCTCTCTATCAGGGAGGTTGCACCGCCCAGTCTAGCTCGAAGACTGAGCTCAAGCGGTGCCACCTCTCTATCAGGGAGGTTGCACTGCCTAGTCTAGCTCGAAGACTGAGCTCAGGCGGTGCCACCTCTTTGTCAGGGAGGTTGCACCGCCCAGTCTAGCTCGAAGACTGAGCTCAGGCGGTGCCACCTCCTGGCTGGGGAGGTTGCACCGCCCAGTCTCGTTGGGAGGCTTAGCCCAGGCGGTGCCACCTCTTGGCCTAGGCGGTTGCACCGCTTGGTGTAATCAGGGTCCGAATGGTTAGCTCCATTCGGCCCAATTTCTATCTTTTCAGGGGCCCAATTGCCCCATGATTAAGCTAATGGGATCACCTCCCATTTTCCAACTTAATCAACGTGCTAACTACGATTAAATCTAAGACAATTTCTGCAGCTTTGCTCCGATGCGTCAATCGCTTCTTCCGGCGAGTTTCCGGCGAACTTCCGTCGATCATCCGATGAACCCTCGGTGATTCTTCTACGGACTTCCGGCAAACTCCTGGACTTTGCGACGATCCACTTGGCGAGTTCCGACGAGCTTCGCTTGGCAAGCTTCTGGACTTCTCGGATCTGTTCTCGCAGAACCTCCGACGACCGTCCGAACTTCCGTCGAACTCTCGAACTCCCAACGTGATCATGAACTTGACTCCGGCGCAACTCCTGCTGCTTGTCTAACTTTCATCGTAGTTAATCCTGCACACTTATCTCAACACATAGATTAGATAACAAATGACAATTGACTTCATCATCAAAATCCGAGATTCAACAATCTCCCCCTTTTTGATGATGACAATCAATTGATAATGGAGTTATCCTTAACTCCCCCTGTCTATATGCCATAGTTGAGATAAGTCAACCTTGAATTCAAGACCTAAGAATTCAAGTGACGTATTGATAAGATAGATTAGTTAAACTTATCAATACTCCCATCATGATACTCATCATGATGTATCTCTTCAAAGATGATGTCAAGGCTTGACATACATCATCAAGTTTGTATGATTGTGTTTGTAACTATTCATCATGTAGTTTGAACATTATCATATAAAGCTGTGAAATGCTATTTCATGATGCACATATTTGAAATATTCTAGCAAGTTTTGCATTTTCTTCATATGATAAGATATCAACTCAGGGCATAATGCAAACT
This sequence comes from Musa acuminata AAA Group, assembly GCF_036884655.1. Taxonomy (NCBI): domain Eukaryota; kingdom Viridiplantae; phylum Streptophyta; class Magnoliopsida; order Zingiberales; family Musaceae; genus Musa; species Musa acuminata. Next base: position 14,272,840 of record NC_088353.1, on the reverse strand, counting down.
ATAGCACACATTCATATATCTCTTGGTGATGCAAGGATGGCATAATCATAACATTGTTTATAGCATCACTCAAGTATTTTGCAAGTTTCTCCCCCTTTGTCATCAACAAAAAGCATGGTACAGATTTTCAAAAATACTCATGGAAACATGGTAATCAAGTGATTTGATCATTCAATATAGTCCGAAAAATAATTTTAACAAGTTTATCTATTCGGACACATCAACATTCCTAATTCGCTTCTTATGAAATCAAATTGTTCTTCACTTAGAGGTTTTGTAAAGATGTCAGCTAGTTGATGTTTCATATCAATGAATTCTATGATTACATCATGATTCGTAACATGATCTCGTATAAAGTGATGTCTGATATCAATATGTTTTGTTCTCGAGTGTTGTATAGGGTTTTTTGTTAGGCATATTGCACTTGTGTTATCACATTTAATGGGAATGTTTTTGAGATGAACTTTATAATCTTCTAAGGTATTTTTCATCCAAACAACTTGTGCACAGCATGCACTTGCTGCAATATATTCAGCTTCGGTTGTTGATAGTGCAACCGAGTTTTGTTTCTTAGATGTCCAGGAAACAAGGGCATGTCCTAAGAATTGACATGTTCCTGATGTGCTTTTTCTATCTAATCTACAACCAGCGAAGTCCGCATCAGCATAAGCAGTTAACTCAAACTTCTCTGATTTTGGGTACCATAATCCTAGATTTGTGGTACCATTAAGATATCTGAGTATTCTTTTAACTGCTTTGAGATGAGATATCTTAGGGTTTGATTGAAATCTAGCACAAAGTCCTACACTAAACATTATGTCTGGTCTAGTTGCAGTGAGGTAAAGTAAACTTCCTATCATACCCTTATAGGTTTTTTGATCGAAGCTTTCTCCACTTTCATCAATTTCTAACTTAGTGGAGGTGCTCATAGGAGTGTTAATAGCTTTTGAGTTATTCATATTAAACTTCTTTAGTAAACTCATAGCATATTTAGTTTGGCTAATAAAGATGCCATTGCTTAGTTGTTTGATTTGTAGACCTAAGAAGAATGTTAATTCTCCCATTAGACTCATTTCGAATTCACAACTCATAGTTTTAGCAAAGGACTCACAAAGAGATTCATTCGTAGAACCAAAGATAATATCATCAACATAAATTTGAACAATGAGAAAATTATTTTCAAAGTCTTTGATGAATAATGTAGTATCAACCTTGCCTTTTATGAAATTATTTTCAATAAGAAAGGAACTAAGTCTCTCATACCACGCCCTTGGAGCTTGTTTTAAACCATAGAGAGCTTTAGTCAATCTAAACACATGATTAGGGAGACTATTATTTTCAAAGCCAAGAGGTTGTTCAACATAAACTTCTTCGGAAATAAAGCCATTTAGAAAAGCGCTTTTAACATCCATTTGAAATTACTTAAAATTATTACAACTGGCGTAGGCAAGGAGCATCCTTATGGCTTCCAATCGAGCCACAGGTGCGAAGGTTTCTTCGTAATCGATACCTTCTTCTTGGTTGAAACCTTTGGCCACTAATCTAGCCTTGTTTCTAACCACGATACCATTTTCATCTTGCTTATTTCTAAAGACCCATTTAGTACCAATAACTAAATGGTCATTTGGCCTAGGAACAAGCGTCCACACCTCATTTCTCTCAAATTGATTCAATTCATCTTGCATTGCGATAATCCATGAATCATCTTTCATGGCTTCATCAACACATTTGGGTTCAATTTGCGAGAGAAAGGCGGCGTTGCCATAAAAATTCTTAAAAGAGGATCGTGTTTGAACCCCCTTTGATGTGTCTCCTAAGATTAGCTCCTTAGGATGAGCATCTACATACTTCCAATCCTTGGGTAAGGAAGTGGATGCATCCAAGTTGCTAGTTGGAGACGGGGTTTCGTTTAAATTCAAATAATCAAAGTTAACATCATCATCAAGATCATTCTTCTTAATTTCGGAAATCTCATTGAAACCAACATGGATGGATTCTTCAATAATTAAGGTTCTTTTATTGAAAATACGAAAAGCTTTAGAAACCGAAGAATAACCAAGAAAGATTCCTTCATTAGATTTAGCATCGAATTTTCCTAAGTTATCATTTTCATTCAAGATAAAACACTTACACCCAAAGACTTTAAAATATGAGACATTGAGTTTTTTGTTATTCCATAACTCATAAGGAGTTTTGGAGAGTAAGGGTCTTACTAGAACTCTATTCAAAATATAGCATGCAGTGTTTACAGCTTCGACCCAAAAATATTTGGGTAGGCCATGTTCATTCAACATGGTTCTTGCCATTTCTTGTAAATTTCGATTTTTTCTTTCTACTACCCCATTTTGTTGAGGATTTCTTGGAGTAGAGAAATTATGGTTGTATCCATTGAGTTCACAGAATTTTTTGAAATCATGGTTTTGAAATTCTCCACCATGATCACTTCTAATTGACGAAATCATAGATTCCTTCTCATTTTGAACAAGTTTACAAAACTTGGTAAAATATCTAAAGCATTCATTTTTCTGTTTTAAGAAGTAGGTCCATGTATATCTGCTGTAGTCATCAACAATGACAAAGGCGTATTTGCTACCTCCTAGACTCGATGTAGAGATTGGTCCGAACAAGTCCATATGGATCAATTGTAAGGGCCTAGAGGTGCTTATTTGATTCTTAACTTTGAAACTACCCTTAATTTGTTTACCTAATTGGCAAGCATCACATACATTGCCTTTGATGAACTTGATATGAGTAATTCCTCTTACAAGTTCTCTAGATGATACTTGAGTGATTAGTTTCATGCTAGCATGACCTAATCTTCTATGCCATAGCCAAGCATCCTCATTCATAACCGCAAAACACATTTCATCACATAAGTCATTGATGTCAATAGTGTATACGTTATTTTGTTTTAATGCAATCATAGACATATTTTTATGTGGTTTTTCAATGATGCAAGCATTAGATTCGAATTTGACAGTATATCCTTTATCACATAATTGACTAATACTCAAGAGGTTATGTTTTAAACCATCAACTAACAGAACATCTTCAATAAAAAGGTTGGATTTGTTACCTATGGTTCCTTTGCCAATGATTTTACCCTTGTTGTTGTCTCCGAAGGTGACATAGCCTTCGTCTATGCTAGTGAGCTTAGAGAAATGAGATGGATCTCCGGTCATATGCCTTGAGCATCCACTATCAAGGTACCATCTCTTGCTCCTAGCTTGCGATGGTGTGGGTTTCTACAAGAAAGTATGATTTTTAGGTACCCATTTGCTTTTGGGTGCCTCAAAGATAGATCTGCATTGTTTATCATGTTGCATGGAGTTTATCATGGTTCCTTTAGGAACCCAAATCAATTTGTTTGGACTTATTTTCTTGAATGGACAACAATGTGTCTTGTGTCCAAATTTACAACAGAAGTTACATTTGTCTTGATGTCGAATATGTAGGATGGAGCCTTTTATGAAGGTGGTTGGATTTTGGTGAGGACTTCTCACGAATCCAATTCCACTTCTTTTGGGAACGTGACCCTTGTTTGTAAGGATCATGTTCAATGACTTGCTACCAACCTTGAATTTCTTCAAGGTGTCCTTAAGTAGCAAGTTTTCTTTTTGGAGAGTTTCTAGATCATGGCATTTTATGCATGGGCTTAAACTATCATGATGTTCAGCATTTAACTTATCGAAATTACAAAGAAGACTATCATGCTCCTTTTTTAGCAATTTGTATTTACTACTGATAGTCTTACACTCATCAAACAATTCATGGAAAGCATTTAATAATTCATCGAATGATAAATCTGCATCTATTGAATTTGTTACCTCATCTTCGATGGCCATTAAGGCGTAATGAGCAACTTGCTCGATGTTGGACTCCTCTTCTTCGGATGCGCTTGAGTCATCCCATATTGCTTGAAGCGCCTTTTTCTTTGACGTTCTCCTTTTGACTTGGGGACAATCACTCTTGTAGTGTCTGGGCTTTTTGCATTCATAGCAGATTACTTGGTCCTTCTTGGGTTCAAGTTTATTTTTTGCATCATTCTTAAACTTGTTTCTTTTAAAGAACTTTTTAAACTTTCTTGTTAGAAGTGCCAAGTCATCATCACAGTCCTCATCACTTGAGTTTTCTCTCAAGTGGCATTCAGAAGTTTTGAGTGCCATATCCTTCCTGTTCTTTGGAAGGATGTCTTCTTGCTCTTCATGAGCTTTACAAGTCATTTCGTAGGTCATTAATGACCCGATTAGTTCTTCAAGAGGGAAATTTCGTAAATCTTTTGCCTCTTGAATAGCAGTGACTTTAGGATCCCAACTCTTAGGAAGGGATCTTAGTATCTTATTAACAAGCTCAAAATCCGAAAAGCTCTTTCCGAGTCCTTTTAGACCATTGACGACATCCGTGAAACGGGTAAACATGTCGCCAATGGTTTCACTCGGTTTCATCCGAAAAAGTTCGAAAGAATGTAACAGCAAATTGATTTTTGACTCTTTTACTCTACTTGTGC